>NC_085991.1:53280714-53880714 GCF_030014385.1 Trichomycterus rosablanca | reverse complement strand
AAGCGATTGGGTACGACAGCAACTCATCCACCAAGTGTTAGAGGCCACGTAAAATGACAGGGCGGGGTCAGCGGATGCTGAGGCACATAGTGCGCAGAGGTCACCAACTTTCTGCAGAGTCCATCACTACAGACCTCCAAACTTCATGTGGCCTTCATATTAGCTCAAGAGCAGAGCATAGAGCTTCATGGATCGGGTTTCCATCCAAGCCTTACATCACCAAGCACAATGCAAAGTGTCAGATGCCGCCACTTTTTGCCGGTTTGGCGGTTGCCAGGAGAACGGTACCTGTCTGACCGCATCGTGCCGAGTGTAAAGTGTGGTGGAGGGGGGATTATGGTGTGGGGGTGTTTTTCAGGAGTCGGGCTCGGCCCCTTAGTTCCAGTGAAAGGAACTCTTAATGCTTCAGCATACCAAGAGATTTTGGACAATTTCATGCTCCCGACTTTGTGGGAACAGTTTGGGGATGGCCCCTTCCTGTTCCAACACGACTGCACACCAGTGCACGAAGCACAAGCTCCATAAAGACGTGGATGAGCCAGTTTGGTGTGGAAGAACTTGACTGGCCTGCACAGAGTCCTGACCTCAACCTGGAAAGCCTGCCAAGAAGAGTTGAAGCTGTTATAGATGCAAAGGGTCATCAACATCATACTAAACCCTATGGATTAAGAAAGGGAGTCACTCAAGTTCATATGCGTGTGAAGGCAGACGAGTGAATACTTTTGGCAACATAGTGTATATAAAGGCATTCATGTGCTACATAGCAATTTTTTACAGGTACACTTAGGTGTCTCCAAACCTCTTCAAATACACAAAAAGAAGTATAACAAGGTTGTGTGTGGTTTTTTTGTCATACAACAGATGAATGTAAGTATTTTACTTACTTATAATAATATTTTTTTCAACATGCAGGCTTATTACCCACAATTACTATTCAGAGTCATTTAGAACCAACTTATAAGTGCCAACAGTTATTTATTTATTTATATATATATATATATATATATATATATATATATATATATATACAGTGTATCACAAAAGTGAGTACACCCCTCACATTTCTGCAGATATTTAAGTATATCTTTTCATGGGACAACACTGACAAAATGACACTTTGACACAATGAAAAGTAGTCTGTGTGCAGCTTATATAACAGTGTAAATTTATTCTTCCCTCAAAATAACTCAATATACAGCCATTAATGCCTGGTTCACACTACACGGCGCTAGATTTGCCGGCTCTGGAGCAACTCGGCGTTCGCTCGGCGATCAAATCTCGGCTCTCGAGCGCTAAGTGTGAACTATCCAACAACTCGATCCGACCGGCTCGCCGAGCGCTCGGCGACTGGATCGAGTTTTCTAGCATGTCAGATATCTGATCCAATAGGTATTGGTATCGGTATCGGCAAGTACAAAAATACATGTACTTGTACTCGGTTGGGAAAAAAATGGTATTGATGCATCCCTAATAGAATATATGTATGTATATGTACAGTAGGGTCAAAAAGTATTTATTCAGCCACTGATTGTGCAGGTTCTCCTACTTAGAAAGATGAGAGAGGTCTGTAATTTTCATCATAGGTACACTTCAACTATGAGAGACAAAATGAGAAAAAAAATCCAGGAAATCACATTGTAGGATTTTTAAAGAATTTATTTGTAAATTATGGTGGAAAATAAGTATTTTTTTTTTTCTCATTTTGTCTCTCATAGTTGAAGTGTAGCTATGATGAAAATTACAGACCTCTCTCATCTTTCTAAGTAGGAGAACCTGCACAATCAGTGGCTGACTAAATACTTTTTGGCCCCACTGTATGTATGATTATGCATCACTCTCTTTTGTTCTGTGTGGCCAGTGATAGCTCAGTGGTTAAGGTACTAGTCTAGTAAACAGAAGGTTGCCGGTTCAAGCCCCGCCACCACCAAGTTGCCACTGTTGGGTCCCTGAGCAAGGCCCTTAACCCTCAGCTGCTCATTGTGTTCAGCTCATTGTGTAAGTCGCTTTGGATAAAAGTGCTGAAAATGTAAATGTAAATGTTCTGTGGGTGACCAGTGGGGGGGTAAATGCCACCTCTTTGTTTTTATTAGACGCACTAGTATTTGTGGAAAGTGGAATTGGAAGCGTCAATCACTTTGGGCCTCTGAAACTATGAGCTTATTTGATTGGAGAGACAAAACAAAATAAGAACCTCTTAACAAAATCTTAACGGACAGTTTTAGCTTTAAACTCGTGCACATCTTTACAAGAAAATTCCTCTATTGTACTGGCTGGGAGTTTGGGAATATGACGTGCCAGCTACGTTGGAAAAAGTTATGAAATTAATTCACAAAGGCTGTTTAGTGGTTTTATTTATTTGCTTAGGTTGCATATAAAAATTTTATGAAAAAGTCATAAATCGTCATGCATTATAAATATTGTCGCTGTCCGATGAAAAACACGTATCTCCACTTTTTGATTGTGGGTATAAATCTGTCTGTCCATAACAGCGAATATTAAAATGACCAATGAAGAGATGAAAAATTACACAATCTCTTTAACGAGTATCTCTGAGTATCTCTTTAATGAGTATCATTGACTGCTAGACCTGTCCATCAAACCGCTTGTCTTGTCTTCAATCACATGGTTGTAAACATGATTTATATTTGTGATGTTTACATGGACTGTATTTATTAAAACAATTGAACTTTTTTGTAGCTACAGTCAATAACTTGATTACAACGTAAAGATAATGTCTGCTAACTTGATTGTTTCCAGTATTTATAGGTTTTTAAATGGTAATGTAGAGCAGTATTCCCCAGTCATGTTTCTGCACAACACAGTATTAAAAGGTTTTCTTAATAGATCTATCTGTGTTTTGATGCTTTATCGATGCACAATATTAGATCAAAATATTTTGAAAAGCATGATTTCTGAGTTAGCCAGATTACTTATTGAAACTGATAAAGATATATTTTTATTTCTGTGCTGAATTGTATCCAAACTGCACCATCTGTGGTCTGTCAGGGGGAAATGTTTTTACTAACACCTGTTAGTAATTGTTGGCGGAAACACCTGAATTCAAAATTAGAAGGGATGTCCCAATACTTTTGTTCATTTAGTGTATTGTACATGAGAAACAGCAATGCAAAGTCTGATTGAAGTGAAGCACTGCATTTTTTGGGTTCAGATCTTAGCGGGGTACCACTCTGGGCGCTTGTCAAACAAGACTGGTCACATGGTTCGCACTGTCGTCTGCCTTGAGGTGTCGGCCCGAGTCAGCTATCCATGTCAGCTGCTATGGCTATTATCATGTCTGACTAATAGTCACTTTAAGAGATCTAAGTGTGGGTCGATTTGTTTCTTGAATGCATGCGTACATGTATATAGGACGTGTTTAACAGAGGCGAGTGAAGGGCCTGGTCTCCCTTAAGCGGGTAGGTATGAATGAGATACGCGTCACATGATACACAGCAAAAATACAACACAGCGGTACCCTCGAAATCTTAGAAAACTCGACGCCCTTCGTGAAGAAATTTGTACCTTAAACTCGACGTGTGAGCGACCGTCGCTTTGTTTGGCGCTCGGCTTGAGCGGTAAAACCTGATCAGCGTGTGAATCTGAATCAGTGTGGAACAAGCGTCAGATCCAGGGTTACAGCTCCACATGTATCTGTGTTTATCTGGATTCTCCTCCCTGTTTCACTTTTAAACTTGTGTTACAGCTCCAGCTTCTGAGAAATGCTGAGAATCAGAATCAGCTTCTCCCAGAGTCTAAAACTCTTCTGGTTGAGAATAAAGCTTAACGTGGTTTAATGTAGTAAAAGAAGGAGACAGGAGCACTAAACTTCTCTTCATTATTACTGCTCATAAGTTCCTCCACTAATCACATTCCTCACTCACTGTTTTACTACAATAAGTCACGTTCTCGTGTGAATGTGCCGGTGCTGAGGGGAATACGGTATTCCAAGATCGAGCATCTCAAGCATTAAGAAGCGTCAGGAAACAATAAAGAAGTAAAAGCTTTTATTGTATTTTTATTGATGTGTAACTGTTTGTAATTGTATTTCAGTGTGTTTATATTATATTTGTGTTATTTTTAATGTTTAAGTGTCAAAAACAACCTCATTATTTTAATGAGTTATTATTTTGCAGCTCCACGGGACCATGGACGCATTAACAGGTTCCACAAACATCCTTACGGGAAAAAAAGCAAAATGCGGACACACCCAACTGTGCCTGTTGGTCAACTGACCAGATAATTCTAACATGCTATAAATTAGACCACTGGTGTGTTCCTTCACGCCAAACTCGGGGCAGGACAGGGCCTTCCCCAGAAACATTTAGATTACTTTAATACCTGTGTTAGTAATCTGTACGGCTTGAGCATGAGCTCACATGCTCGCGGCCTTGCAACCAGAACAGAAGAGAACATGTTAAAAGATTTACCATACAGCTTGGCATCTTCTACCATCTTTTGGCTCCTCTGTCTCAGGTTCTCCGTGTCGGCCAGCGCCCGCTTGTATTTATCCTGCACACACACACACACACACACACACACACACACACACACACACACACACACACACACACACACACACACACACACACACACACACACACACACACACACACACACACACACACACACACACACACACACACACACACACACACACACACACACACACACACACACACACATCTGATGTAGGGATAAATCGTTTAATGCTAAAAGTTAAAATCATGACACCACAAGCTCAGAGGATGTGATGAAGCGTCGCTCCCTACTCCCTACACAGTCTGAAGTTCACTTCATCTGAACATTCTCGTTACCTTTGGATCTGAATCTCACTTAAAATGGTGGAATACCCTACGTAGTGCACTTCACAGGAACAACCGGGGTGAACGGAACGCTCCTACAGAATCGGCGCTGATGGTTGAAAGACGCTTTCTGAACCAATCAGAGCTTCTGATTGTAATTGTTAGTAAGAAATGCTGTTATTCGTATTTATTCAGTTTGCGTCACACAGATGACGCGGTAATGAAACGCTCGATCGGCTTTCTAACGACTTCCTGTTTTACTTCACCACCGGGAAAAGTTTGGAGGTTTTTAATTATAAGCACATTTACAAAATAACGGATTCTGTTCCTAATGGGACGCACGCTTATAAATGTAATAGCATCTGGAAGAACAGAAGCTCAGGTAAGCAGCGGTTATGATGTTTTTGCTGTGTTTGGGATTTTGGCCGCTGTGCCGTGATTTATCGAGCGCTTTTGTTCTGCAATGAAAACAAAACGTATCAGTTGAAGCTTTTAACTGGAACCTTCTTGTTACAGAAATTACATTCATTTACACAATGAGGAGGAAAGTAAAGACACGAAGTAAAACGGCTAAATACACTCGCTAATCTGTTGTTGTTTTTATCTGAACTTACAGATTATTTCTTTATTTCTACTCTACATTTATAATATATGTTTTGTGTAGATTATATTGACTGGACTCTAGCCCAAAGACTCGTGACTCTACTCGGACTCCAGCCTAAAGACTCGTGACTCGACTCGGACTCGTATTTTGTGACTTGGGAACCTCTCTGCGGCAGACACTTCAAGAAGCCGTGCTCATTAGATTCATACTATAGATAACTTTTATGATGAACTCTTTACCGTCAGTTCCTTTATCTGCTCCTCCAGCTGAACTTTCTCCTCGGCTAAAGCTTTCTCCGATGCACTCTGCTCTGGTTTTTGGGCTCCATTTTCCTCGTCTGGTCCCCCCGAGCTCTTCTGCTGAGCCGCCGTGCAGAGGTGACGCGGCGTCCTTCTACAAAACACGACAAAGTGCGACAGCGGTCAACCAAACGCACATTCAGACAGGTCTCCTGCTTTACAGTTAGATTTACAGCTTAAATTCATACGATGGATGCTATCGATCTGGCTGGGCACTCAACAAGACACCATTGATCAAGTACGAGGACGCTAGGGCTGGGTATCGCCACTAATTTCCTGGATCGATTCGATTCCGATTCACAAGGTCCCGATTCGATTCGATCTTCGATTCTCGATTCAATTTCGATTCAACACATTTAGGCATATTTGAGTTACATTAACAGGTTTTGTTTAAATATGTACAGAGAATTAATGTGATAATTGTACAAAGAACACTCATTATTAAAAATATATTTTTTTTAATTATTATTTTATATGTCTGACACGCTACAACAGTGTATGTGTAATGTAAACATACACCTGGCTGTTGCACAGCTTATGCCAAGTTCACACTACACGACTTTCTGATTTGCCGGGTCGCTGTACAGTTCACACTGCACGACTGATGGGTGATGGGGGGGGTTTCACATCTACACCATCTATCACCAGGGGGAATCTCAGACGAGTCTGTCTGCTCTCCCAGACTACGTTTGGTCACAGAAACACACGTGAGAAGTGACGAGGGGTTTAATGAAACCACGTCCTAAAATACACTCCAACGAGTAGCGAGCGATCAAAGTTTGTGCTCTGATGAGCAGCGTGATATCAAAGAGAAAAAAATAAAGGAATCTGAGTGGATTTGGCAACACGACCAACAGGGATCGTTCTGAAGTTGGAGGTTAATAAATATTTTGTTTTGTAGAGAACGATAACTATATTACGCCCCTGCTCCACTCGTTTACAACCTCTCCCGTGTGTTTCCCCTCGCCGTTTCACATTGATTAAGAGCCGAGTCGCTCCCGAGCCGGCAAATCTAGCGCCGACCAGTCGCCGAAAATCAGGGCAGAAATCGTGTAGTATGAACCAGATATTACTGGAGCTTCTGCCATGCTGAACTGATGTGCAGGTCAGAGCTGAAGGTAACAGATTTCCGTGTGCACCGTAAAAAGGGGCTCATTTAAAAAAAGATCGATCTCGCGTTTATATGAATCGATATCGGATCGTTCAAATAAAGATCGATTTGAATCGAAAAATCGATTTTATAAACCCACCCCTAGAGGACGCTAAGGTGGGATAGATTTTCTCCTCATTTACACTTCATCAGCGATTTCTGCTGTTCCGACAAGGCACCGTCATGAGTTGCAAATGAACTTTATAGGGTACAGCATGACTATGTACATGGAAGCTGCTGGAAGATGAGTGGTATCGTCCAGTCAGGCAAGTTTAATGCCTCTATGGTGCTGACCAGGTGTATTTAGAGCATCTTTTGATCAGTACAGTGTAAAGTGTATTTTTGTGCAGAAGCCGGTGCTGATGTAAAGCTCTTTTGACTGTGGACAGTAGCAGATGTGTTCAAGCAGCTTTTGATTTAAGGCAGACCTGTTGTGATGGTTATATTAAATATGACAATATGGATCAGGAATGTTGACCAATCTGGACCAAGAATATGAACCAGGAGTATGGACCTATGGTTATATTACATATGACAATCTGGTCCAGGGATATGGACCAATCTGGAGCAGGAATGTTGACCGATCTGGACCAGGAATGTGGACTAATTTAGAGCATCCAATTAAATAACAGAAACCAGTTGTAGCCAAGCGATTAAGGTACTGGACTAGTAATCCAAAAGGTCGCTGGTTCAAGTCCCACCACTGCCAGGTTGTCACTGTTGGGCCCCTGAGCAAGGCCCTTAACCCTCAATTGCTTAGACTGTACACTGTCACACTACTGTAAATCGCTTTAGATAAAAAAGCGTCTGCTAAATGTAAAAACAAGCGTTTTGTAATCCATTTAGACCAAATAACCATAATACTGAAACGAAGTGCCCTATGTAGTGTAAGTAACCGTAGTAATAATGCGCACTAGTGTAGGGATTAAAGGGGTATTTGAGCTTGAACCCGACTCGATATTAGGCTAACGACCCCGGAGTTTAAAGCCATAAAGCTGGATGTTTGGCCACTGGCACGATACGTCAACACACTAATTAACCTGTTTAATAATTCCGAAATGTTTAAAATAAATAAACGTAACTGAAAATCTCACCTTAAGAGAGAAGAAGCCGTTAAAATAGAGCGACTCGCTACACGCGCGCACACACTCGCCATGTTTAACCAGAACACGCACGCGCTTCACAGAGGGCAAGTCAACGTTCGAGGGAAAATAGGTGGGACAGACTAAGCAACCAATCAAATTAGGTTATTTTCATGACGCACAAACAAACCAGCCAATCAACGACGAGTCTGATTGTGACAGAACTCATCAAGGACAAGTCCCATTGCACAGAAGGTTACTGTGTTCATCACTAGTTTGATTCAAGGAGTCGATTCCTTATTTCGATTCCGTATTTTAACGTCACAAATGGGGATTTATTTAATGTTTTATCTATTATTGTTTTAAATATACACGTAGTTTTACCTAGTTTAATGTCTGCAATACATCCCAAAAAAATTGGGAAAGGGGCAATACGAGACTGGGAAGTTTGTAAAATAATCAAAAACACCTCGTAGTTTCCACAGGTGACACTGTGATTATACAACCCCAAATCAGAAAAAGTTGGGACAGGATGGAAAATGCAGATAATATATAAACACAGAGTTTCTTACATTTACTTTGACTTTTATTTGACGTCAGACAGGATGAACCTGAGATATTTCATCTTTTATCTGCTCAACTTCATTTCATTTATTAATAAACATCCATTCCTGCATTTCAGACCTGCAACACATTCCAAAAAAAGTTGGGACGGTAAAGCATTTACCACTTTGTAATGTTGCCGTTCCTTTTCACCACTTAAAGATGTTTTGGCACCGAGGAGACCGAGTGATTTAGTGTTTCAGCTTTTATTTTGTCTCGTTCTTCCTGCAAACACGTCTTAAGATGTGCAGCAGTACGGGGGGTCGTCGTTGTTTCAAAATTCTTCACACGTTCCCTACTGGGGACGGGTCAGGACTGCAGGCAGGCCAGTCCAGCACCCGTACCCTCTTCTTTGTAATGTGTGCAGCAGGTGGTTTTGCATCGTCTTGTTGAAAAATGCTGGACGTCCCTGGAAAAGACGACGTCTTGAAGGCAGCACATGTTGCTCTAAGATCTCAATGTACTTTACTGCATTAATGCTGCATCACAGAGTGTAAATGACATTTACCAAAGGGTACTGACACGCCCCCATACCATGACAGACCCTGGTACTGACACACCCCCATACCATGACAGACCCTGGTACTGACAAACTGCCATACCATGGCAGACCCTGGCTTTTGGACTAACAGTCTGGATGGTCCTTTTGGTCTTTGGTCTGGAGCACACGGCGTCCATTTTTTCCAAAAAAAAGACCTGGAATGCTGATTCATCTGACCACAATACACGTTTCCACTGTGTGATGGTCCATCCTAGATGCCTCCGAGCCCAGATAAGTCGACGGCGCTTCTGGACATGGTTAACATAAGGCTTCTTTTTTGCACAGTAAAGTGTTAAGTATGATTTGTGCAGTTACTCTGTATTGTAGAGCTTGATAAAGGTTTGATAAACTAATCCCTCACCCATGTGGTTATATCAGCTAGTGTTGAGTGGAGGTTCTTGATGCGGCGCCGTCTGAGGGATGGAAGATCACGAGCGTTCAGATTAAGCTTGTGTCCTTAACCTTTACACACTGAAATTCCTCCTGATTCCTTGAATGGTTTAATGATATTCTGCACTGTAGAGGGAGAACATGCAAATCCTTCCAATCTTTCTTTGAGGTTCATTGTTTTTAATCATTTCAATCATTTTCTTACACATTTGTGGACAAACTGGATCCTCTGATCATCTTTACTCATCAGAGACTCTCAGCCTTTCCTGGATGCTGCTTTTGTACCAAACCATGATCACAATCACCTGTTCACATCACATCATTATTTAGTTTTACCTCATTACTAGCCCTAAATTGCCCCCGTCCCAACTTTTTTGGAATGTGTTGCAGGTCTGAAATGCAGGAATGGATGTTTATTAATAAATGAAATGAACTTGAGCAGATAAAACATGAAATATCTCAAAGTCAAAGTCAATGTAAGAAACTCTGTGTTTTATTTTATTTACATTTTCCATACTGTCCCAACTTTTTCTGATTGAGGTTGTATTTTCACCCAGTGCAGGACTTTTTCTGGAAAGTGGTGTCAATCTATTACACAGCAACCCACACTTACACTTCCCCACACATGGTGGCAGTTTAAAGCATCCAATCTACCTTCTGCATGTTTTAGGAAGGTGGGAGGATGGAACTCATGTGGATCGAATCCAGGTCCACGACACATGTTACGGTGCACCACCCACACTACCAGCTGTGCCATTGTGCAAATTCTAGCGCACCATTAATCAGCAACAAATAGCGCTGCGAGCTCCGCCCCCCTGGGTGCCACCAGACCCCATCAGTGGTCAGGGTCACAGTGGGTAGCACCTCCCTACACAATCACAAACACATCCAATCCATCTTTCCAGCTTCTGCCGTGACCAGAAGCACGAGTGCCCAGAAGCAGGGATCGAACCCAGGTCCTCAGGTCTGTGCTGCTTCTATTTCAGTCTTTTATCCAAAGCGACTTACAGTATACAGTCTAAGCAATTGAGGGTTAAGGGCCTTGCTCAAGGGCCCAACAGTGGCAACCTGGCAGTGGTGGGGTTTGAACCTGCGATTTTCTGATTACTAGTCCAGTACCTTAACCGCTAGGCTGCAACTGCCCTAGGGACGCCAAATATGACGAGATATCACGTGTAAGTCTAAAAACGACACGGCCAAAAGTATGTGGACACCTTACCATGCACCAAACCATTTTCCTTTCATTGCAGCTATAACAGCCTCCACTCTTCGGAGTGTTTCTGTGTAATACTGTCTTCATGCCTCACACATAATCGACGCATCCAATGCATCCCAAAAGTATCACACTGAAATGGTTCATGACTTTATTTACGCTGCTTTGCGCACAGTTAGGAGCGTAGCATTTATTACAATAATTAGTTCTATATACCTGTTAAAAATGGGCGTGTCTAAAACCCCTGTACTGAGTCCCAGTTTTCAGGAACACACCCTGGACAGGGGCACCTATTCTTGATGTTTTTGAGAGGCGAGAGGAAACCTGGAATACGCAGAAAACACCTACTCGAACAGTGGGAGAACATGCCAAACTTATCATACAGTGTTAGAACATGTCATATGCAGTCCTGTATTGATAAGTGGCACTGACCCGATTGGGCCTGGACATCACACACTCATACATTCACTCACACAGTGAAGATTCACCTCCTACTGTAAAGAACATGCAAAACTCCTCACGCACAGTGACCACAGGCGAGGATGGAACCGGGTTCCAGTTATCTGGCACTGTAGTTACTCAGGACCGGAACCCTGAAACGTCTCATCGTGTCTGAGGAACACAAAACCATCATTTAGTGCAGGTGGTGATGAAGAGAGGACTTGTGCTCCTCATCCCTCCTTCATATTCAGTCCTCGACCTTCTCACTTCATTTCCATTTCAATAGGAACGACCGCGCTGAGGCCGAGAAGCTACCGAACCCAGAATCACGAGAGGAATCTTTTTACTTTTTTAGATTTTTGGGATTGTTTTATGTTTTTTTTTGTATTACCCACTTAGTCCTGGTCAGGGTTGCAGTTGGTCCGGTGTCAATCAGAAGCACTGGGTGCACGGCAGGAGTGTAACCAGGCAGCAGGGCGCCAGGCTCAGCTACACCGAGCAAATCCTGAAACCTTTCTTAAAACGAGAACTGTATCAGTCCAATAGGGACGCTAGAGTTAGAATTATGTTTCTAGAACACAGGACAGGGATCTAGAGTCAGAACAATGTTTCTAGAACACAGGACAGGGATCTAAAGTCAGAACTATGTTTCTACAGCACATGACAGTGATCTAGAGTTAGAATTATGTTTCTAGAGCACAGGGCATAGGTTCTAAAGTCAGAACTATGTTTCTAGAACACAGGACAGGGATCTAGAGTCAGAACTATGTTTCTAGAACACAGGACAGGGATCTAGAGTCAGACCGATGTTTCTAGAACACATGACCAGGATCTAGAGTCAGAAACTATGGTTCTAGAGCACATGACAGTGATCTAGAGATACAACTATGTTTTTTAGAACTCAGGACAGGGAACTAGAGTTAGAATTATGTTTCTAGAACACAGGGCAGGAATCTAGAGTCAAAACTATGTTTCTACAGCACATGACAGTGATCTAGAGTTAGAATTATGTTTCTAGAACACAGAACAGGGATCTAGAGTTAGAACTATGTTTCTAGAGCACAGGACAGGGATCTAGAGTCAGAACTATGTTTCTAAAGCACAGGATGGGGATCTAGAGTTAGAATCATGTTTCTAGAACACAGAACAGGGATCTAGAGTTAGAACTATGTTTCTAAAGCACAGGATGGGGATCTAGAGTTAGAATCATGTTTCTAGAGCACAGGACAGGGATCTAGAGTCAGAACTATGTTTCTAAAGCACAGGATGGGGATCTAGAGTTAGAATCATGTTTCTAGAACACAGAACAGGGATCTAGAGTTAGAACTATGTTTCTAGAGCACAGGATGGGGATCTAGAGTCAGAAGGATGTTTATAGAGCACAGGACATAGGTTCTAGAGTCAGAACTATGTTTCTAGAACACAGGACGGTGATCTAGAGTCAGAAGGATGTTTATAGAACTAAGATTATAAAGCACCCAAAATCTAGTCAGAACTGTGGCATCTATAGTTATAACTATGTTTCTAGAACACATGGCCAGGAACTACGTATGTTTGTAGAATCTAGAGTTAGAACTATGTTTCTAGAAGACATGACCGAGCTCTAAAGCTGGAACTATCAATCCCTGTCTTGTCATTTTCTGAAATAAGTTCCTAGAGGACAAGACAGGGATCTAGAATTAGAACCATGTTTTTTGAACACAGGACAGGCAATCATAGAGCAGTAAACAAAGATCTAGAACAAGAAATACAATACAATTATAAATCACCATATATGGATCTACAGCCAGATCTGTGACTCTAGAGCCCCATGCAGATATCCACAGCCAGGCTTTTTTTGGTGTGGGGGGGGGGGACCTTGTCCTGAGTGTTCATGCCTAGCATATAGTTAAAGTAATTACATTTTCAGGTGCACCTGGACCCACAGTGAGCCTGACCAGGATAAAATGATTATAAAACTGTGAGTGATGTTTCCTCTGACTGTCTTTGTGTTTTACACCATTAGATATTATTCACGACATTGTGTATTAACACAAATCAGAGGGATAAACGCACGGCTGCTTCAGAATAAACATGACTGATCATTCAAACCCTCCACCTTTATCC
Organism: Trichomycterus rosablanca; assembly: GCF_030014385.1. Taxonomy (NCBI): domain Eukaryota; kingdom Metazoa; phylum Chordata; class Actinopteri; order Siluriformes; family Trichomycteridae; genus Trichomycterus; species Trichomycterus rosablanca. Next base: position 53,867,483 of record NC_085991.1, on the reverse strand, counting down.
GGGCTTGTGACCAGCACTAAGGGTGTTCACACAGAAAGGTCCCGGACCGCCCCGCCCCGCCCCGCCCGGGGACTGGTGCGAGACGACAGTGCTACCCACTTAGCCACCGTGCAACGTCTGTATTCGTGAGCCCAGCCCGGGATTCGAACCCCCTGAAACCAGCAGGGTGGTTCGGCACCATCGCACCACACCAGCTCACACCTAAAAATGAAAAGCGACAATATGAGGTTCTCAAAGACGCGTGTGTTCCTTCAGACAAAGACGGGGGGGGGAGTCCAGCTTTTATTTTGACGAGGAAACATACGAAATATTAACAGTTCCAGGATCAACAATTACAAAAAACAAACCGACCTTTCAATAGCAAAAATATACATTTATATACAGACACGCTCCTCTGAAAGCCTTTTTCCTTTTACCGCGCTGGATATCATCAAGAGTTCCTGTTAAGAAGAGAAGAGAGAAACATGCTAGGCGGCGTCCCGCGATATCCAGCCGCTCTCGGTGAGAAAGTTCAGGATGCGTCTCTTCAGCAGCTTGTCCAGGTACCCCGGTAAGCGGCTCTTAGCCGGGGCGCCCTGTCGCTTCTGCAGATGATCCTTAATTATGATGGTTTTTACCGTCAAGTATCGACTGGGACTCAAGTTCAGCGAGGTGCAGAGCAGCTTCTCCCGGTCGGAGAGCAGCTCGAAGCCCGTCAGGTGCTCGATGGCCGAGAACTCGCCGTCCTTCCCCTCCTCCTTGATGCCGCCGGCTCCGCCGCCCGCGTTGGCGCCGCTTCCCGAGTTAGCCCCGCCCCCGATCCCGACTCCGGCCCCCGCCCCACCTCCGGCGCCGCCTCCTCCTCCTCCTCCGCTCCCCCGCTTGGAGCTCTTGTTCTCCTTGCGCTTCTCGCGCTTGTGCCGCGCGGCCTCGTACTCGGTCGACTCGTCCAGGCGGGCGATCCCGTTGCGCCGGTACCTCTGGAGCTCGCGCACCTTGGCCCGCAGCGTGCGCTCCTTGTGCATGTTCTCGAAAAAGTCCTCGAACTCGCGCTGCGCCATGAACTGGCAGAGCGCCCGCAGCTTGACCCGCTGCTCGCGCTCCTCCTTGGTGATCTTGCGCTTCCCCGGACCCGGCGGCGCCGATCCGGCGGCGGGCGGAGCCGTTCCGGCGCCGCCGCCGCCCACGCCGCCGCCCACGCCCACGCCGGTCTTGTCCTTCTTCTCCTTGCCGAGGAACGCCGGGACCAGGCCGTAGTCGCGCGCCACGTCCTTGCGGCGCTGCCTCTCGCGCAGCTTGCGTACGTACATGTCCACGTGCGCCCGCTTCATCTCCAGCTCCACGTCCTCGTCGTCGTAGTTGATGGACAGGCCGCTGACCAGCAGCTCCGCCTCGTGCTCGTACTCCACCTCGTAGTCGTCCCGCAGGGGCATGTAGCCCAGCTGCTGCTGCTCGGCCGGCGTGAGGTCCAGCGGCAGCGGCGGCGAGGTCAGGCTGGGGGACAGCGGCGCCCCGCCCGGGCACGTGTGGTCGGTCACGCGGTTCGGGATCACCTCGGGGATGCACGCCTTGCCCAGGTTGCCGTGGATGTACATGGTCACGTAGTGCTCCATCACCTCCTGAGGCGTCCGAGAGGCGCCCACATGGGCCGCCATGTCCTCCTAAAACACACACAAACAAACACTGGCATTAGATCCTCCTAGATGGCCACACACACACACACACACACACACAATACCATGATACACTCATACCACCATCAGCACACACACACACACACACAATACCATGTTATACTGGTACCAACCCCACACACACACACAATACACTCATACCACCATCAGCACACACACACACACACACACACACACACAATACCATGTTATACTGGTACCAACCCCACACACACACACAATACACTCATACCACCATCAGCACACACACACACACACACAATACCATGTTATACTGGTACCAACCCCACACACACACACAATACACTCATACCACCATCAGCACACACACACACACACACACACACACACACACAATACCATGTTATACTGGTACCAACCCCACACACACACACAATACACTCATACCACCATCAGCACACACACACACACACACACACACACAATACCATGTTATACTGGTACCAACCCCACACACACACACAATACACTCATACCACCATCAGCACACACACACACACACACACACACACAATACCATGTTATACTGGTACCAACCCCACACACACACACAATACACTCATACCACCATCAGCACACACACACACACACACACACACACACACACACACACACACACACACACACAATACACTCATACCACCATCAGCACACACACACACACACACACACAATACCATGTTATACTGGTACCAACCCCACACACACACACAATACACTCATACCACCATCAGCACACACACACACACACACAATACCATGTTATACTGGTACCAACCCCACACACACACACAATACACTCATACCACCATCAGCACACACACACACACACACACACACACAATACCATGTTATACTGGTACCAACCCCACACACACACACAATACACTCATACCACCATCAGCACACACACACACACACACACACACACACACACACACACACACACACACACAATACACTCATACCACCATCAGCACACACACACACACACACACACAATACCATGTTATACTGGTACCAACCCCACACACACACACAATACACTCATACCACCATCAGCACACACACACACACACACAATACCATGTTATACTGGTACCAACCCCACACACACACACAATACACTCATACCACCATCAGCACACACACACACACACACACACAATACACTCATACCACCATCAGCACACACACACACACACAATACCATGTTATACTGGTACCAACCCCACACACACACACAATACACTTATACCACCATCAGCACACACACACACACACAATACCATGTTATACTGGTACCAACCCCACACACACACACAATACACTTATACCACCATCAGCACACACACACACACACACACAATACCATGTTATACTGGTACCAACCCCACACACACACACAATACACTCATACCACCATCAGCACACACACACACACACACACACACACAATACCATGATACCCTCATACCAACGCACTACCATGTCACATTAACACCACACACCACCAGGGCCCCACGCATATGATCATGATACACTCACCACCATGTTAGACTAACTGGACCAGAAACCATTAAATAGCCACAACATTAAAACCACCTCCATGTTTCTACACTCACTGTCCATGTTATCAGCTCCACTTACCATATAGAAGCACTTTGTAGTTCTACAATTACTGACTGTAGTCCATCTGTTTCATGCTGTTCTTCAATGGTCAGGACCACCACAGAGCAGGTATTATTTGGGTGGTGGATGATTCTCAGCACTGCAGTGACACTGACATGGTGCTGGTGTGTTAGTGTGTGTTGTGCTGGTATGAGTGGATCAGACACAGCAGCGCTGCTGGAGTTTTTAAACACCTCACTGTCACTGCTGGACTGAGAATCGTCCACCAACCAAATATATCCAGCCAACAGCGCCCCGTGGGCAGCGTCCTGTGAGCACTGATGAAGGTCTAGAAGATGACCGACTCAAACAGCAGCAATAGATGAGCGATCGTCTCTGACTTTACATCTACAAGGTGGACCAACTAGGTAGGAGTGTCTAATAGAGTGGACAGTGAGTGGACACGGTGTTTAAAAACTCCAGCAGCGCTGCTGTGTCTGATCCACTCATACCAGCACAACACACACTAACACACCACCACCATGTCAGTGTCACTGCAGTGCTGAGAATCATCCACCACCTAAATAATAGCTGCTCTGTGGGGGTCCTGACCATTGAAGAACAGCATAAAAGGGGCTAACAAAGCATGTAGAGAAACAGATGGACTACAGTCAGTAATTGTAGAACTACAAAGTGCTTCTATATGGTAAGTGGAGCTGATAACATGGACAGTGAGTGTAGAAACAAGGAGGTGGTTTTAATGTTGTGGCTGATCGGTATATATATATATATATATATATGGAAGCTGAGAGTTAGGGTTAAGAACCTTGCTCAGGAGTCCAATATTGGCGCACACACACCATAATACACTACGAAGTGGACCAGTACCACAGTTAACGTGTTGATCAGGTACGAGGGGACACACACACACAGTGCACCTGTCCTGCAGGTGTATCACACCGTCACTTACCCAGTTCCCGAACCCGTACTGTTCGATGGCATCGAGCAGCGACTGCTCCTCCCTGCTGGTCCATCCTCCCTCAGCCTCGGGACCCCACAGAGTGAAGCGGCCTCCGTCCACTTGCTGATAACCGTGCCATCTGCGGTGCGTCCCGATCTCCGCCCCCGCGCAGAAGCACTCGGGGCACAGCTCGATGTCCACGCAGTCCGTGCAGCGAAGCCGCAGGTTCGAAACGTCCGCCAAGCAGTTCACACAGTACTTCTTACCCAGCTCCGCCATCTTGGCTCCGGCTGCTGTGTGTGTGTGTGTGTGTGTGTGTGTGTGTGTATCTGCATCTGCGTGAGCGCCTGTTTGTGTGTGTCTGACCCGCGCATGCGCACTACAGCGGTTCAAGACACGCCCCCCCGCTAGCGTTAACACGAACGATTCGAATCCGAAGTCACACGAAGCCACACGAAGCCGAACAGCCAATCAGCCAATCAGAACGCGCGCTCGCTCATCTTAATGAATATTCTTGAGCGCTATACATGAAAGGAGAGAGCGGGTGTTCTGATTGGCTGGTTGGTAACCAGGACGACCGAACACTAACCTGGAAGGAGAAACAGGAGTCTGGAGCTAATGCTAACGCTACCGCTATTATAGGTGAAGATTTAATTCATAGTGAATTAATTCAATGTTATTTATGTTGTAATGTGTTTAATATTAAGTACATTAAAGTACACCTGTCTTATCTATCTATCTATCTATCTATCTATCTATCTATCTATCTATCTATCTATCTATCTATCTATCTGTCTGTCTATCTATCTATTAGTCTGTCTTTTTATCTGTTTGTCTGTCTATCTATATATCTGTCTATCTGTCTGTCTATCTATCTTAATATCTGTCTGTCTGTCTATTTGTCTGTCTGTCTATCTATATATCTGTCCGTTTATCTGTCTGTCTGTCTGTTTATCTATCTGTCCGTTTGTCTGTGTCTATCTATTTATCTGTCTGTCTATCTGTCTGTCTATATATATCTGTCTGTCTGTCTGTATGTCTATCGTTCTATCTGTCTGTCTATCTATCTGTCTGTCAGGCTGTCTGTCTTTCTATCTATGTACCTGTTTCAGCATGAGTATTTATTATTGTTATTATTATTATTTATTGACTTATAATACTATTAAGGTTTTATTGTCATTATTGTTATATATTCTGTATTGTCAATTACCTATGATGTGTTAATATTTAGTACATTAAAGTACACCTGTCTGTCTGTCTGTCTGTCTGTCTGTCTATCTATCTATATACAGTATATATATATATATGTGTGTGTGTATGTTTCAGCAACAACAAACATTTATTATTATTGTTATTATTAAATCAAAATCAAATCAAATTTTTTGACGTATTATCTTATTTTTTTGTATTCCATTGTAATTATTTGTACTTACAATAGTTTATTCATTATTAGTACGTTTCTCTACTACTATTTGAAATTATATATACAGTGTATCACAAAAGTGACTACACCCCTCACATTTCTGCAAATATTTCATTATATCTTTTCATTGGACAACACTATAGACATGAAACTTGGATATAACTTAGAGTAGTCAGTGTACAGCTTGTATAGCAGTGTAGATTTACTGTCTTCTGAAAATAACTCAACACACAGTCATTAATGTCTAAATAGCTGCAACATAAGTGAGTACACCCCACAGTGAACATGTCCAAATTGTGCCCAAATGTGTCGTTGTCCCTCCCTGGTGTCATGTGTCAAGGTCCCAGGTGTAAATGGGGAGCAGGGCTGTTAAATTTGGTGTTTTGGGTACAATTCTCTCATACTGGCCACTGGATATTCAACATGGCACCTCATGGCAAAGAACTCTCTGAGGATGTGAGAAATAGAATTGTTGCTCTCCACAAAGATGGCCTGGGCTATAAGAAGATTGCTAACACCCTGAAACTGAGCTACAGCATGGTGGCCAAGGTCATACAGCGGTTTTCCAGGACAGGTTCCACTCGGAACATGCTTCGCCAGGGTCGACCAAAGAAGTTGAGTCCACGTGTTCGGCATCATATCCAGAGGTTGGCTTTAAAAAATAGACACATGAGTGCTGCCAGCATTGCTGCAGAGGTTGAAGACGTGGGAGGTCAGCCTGTCAGTGCTCAGACCATACGCCGCACACTGCAGCAACTCGGTCTGCATGGTCGTCATCCCAGAAGGAAGCTGACGCACAAGAAAGCCCGCAAACAGTTTGCTGAAAACAAGCAGTCCAAGAACATGGATTACTGGAATGCCCTGTGGTCTGACGAGACCAAGATAAACTTGTTTGGCTCAGATGGTGTCCAGCATGTGTGGCGGCGCCCTGGTGAGAAGTACCAAGACAACTGTATCTTGCCTACAGTCAAGCATGGTGGTGGTAGCATCATGGTCTTGGGCTGCATGAGTGTTGCTGGCACTGGGGAGCTGCAGTTCATTGAGGGGAACATGAATTCCAACATGTACTGTGACATTCTGAAACAGAGCATGATCCCCTCCCTTCGAAAACTGGGCCTCATGGCAGTTTTCCAACAGGATAACGACCCCAAACACAACCTCCAAGATGACAACTGCCTTGCTGAGGAAGCTGAAGGTAAAGGTGATGGACTAAACCCAATTGAGCACCTGTGGCGCATCCTCAAGTGGAAGGTGGAGGAGTTCAAGGTGTCTAACATCCACCAGCTCCGTGATGTCATCATGGAGGAGTGGAAGAGGATTCCAGTAGCAACCTGTGCAGCTCTGGTGAATTCCATGCCCAGGAGGGTTAAGGCAGTGCTGGATAATAATGGTGGTCACACAAAATATTGACACTTTGGGCACAATTTGGACATGTTCACTGTGGGGTGTACTCACTTATGTTGCCAGCCATTTAGACATTAATGGCTGTGTGTTGAGTTATTTTCAGAAGACAGTAAATCTACACTGCTATACAAGCTGTACACTGACTACTCTAAGTTATATCCAAGTTTCATGTCTATAGTGTTGTCCCATGAAAAGATATAATAAAATATTTGCAGAAATGTGAGGGGTGTACTCACTTTTGTGATACACTGTATATAAACGGGTCGTTCTTGGGATTTGGTGCCTTTTGGACCTTAAAACTTTTTTGAAAATGAAACACTGCTTTAATTTGTTTTTCATGTTTTATCATAAAAAGCACGTTTTACTTTTCTAAACTAATATTGGTCAAGCTAAATTACATATGCACCTTATATACACTGTGACGTCCGTGTTATGTATTAGGTCGTAACAGGGTGGACCATAACAGGGTGGACATTCTGACATAAAATTAGCCATTAGATAGCGAGTGAGCAAATCCATGCTAGCATAAAAGTGAATTCAGACGAAGAATTATCTGCTTCTTAGTGTGATTATTTTTACAATTATCAAATCATGTTGCTTTTTCTCATATATCCCGTAACAGGGTGGACACGTTATAGTTGACCATATAAAACTTTTAGGATAAAATGTGGAAAAAACAACATTAAAACGAGGAGTTTAATGAGCCGCTCATCTTCCACAGTCGTTTTCCCTCCAAAAAGATCATGTGAGCTCCAGGAAATGATGTCAGGATGTAAAACAGCTCTTCATTTTAAGAGACAGTAGTCAGAAATAACAGGGTGGACTTGAGGGCAACCTGAGGGACGTGTGAAAAATCCTCATAATCAGCAATAAAATCAAACTCATAAAGAAAAACAATCCAGGGTTTAGAGGGACTTAAGCAAAGCTTTTAAACAGTATTGAAAGACTGAGATATTTTCATGATTAAACCTCATATATCATCACATGGGAAAACCTCTTCTATCTAACAGATAAAAACAGTATGTATACAGTCATTGTATTGGGGGGGGGGTAGAAAACATTGTGTTTAGTATCTGAAAGTGTTCATTATTTCAGTAAGATATTTAGAAATTTTATTGTTTAAAATGTACTTAATAAATACAGTGATCAGTACTGGGGACACAAAAGGCACCGAATTGTGGGAATGACCCATATTTACACAGCCGAGTCAAATTATTACAAATTATTATGACCATTTCTTACTTTTGACGGCTGCAGTGTGTAGCTTTGGTGAGTTTAGTGGGTGTATAAGGTGTGGAAGGCACTCTCAACCGAATCCATACTTGTAGATCACGTCTCCCAAACGTGCTGATCGTCCCACATTGGTTGGAAGAGCATGACCAGGAGTTGTCCACAGAAGTCCACAGACTTGACCCCAGTTGAGCATCTGTGGGAGCACCTCAATGGTGGTGTTGGCTCTATGCATCCTCCCCCAGGCCCCAGATACCTGTGACGACCTACCAGGACCTTATCGAGTCCCTCCCAACGCGTCTAGGTGTTGTCTGTGCTGCACACGCCGCTTACTCTGGATATTAGCTGCTGCTCAGAATAATGTGACTGTATATGTATATATAATATACTGTACATTAAAAAGTAATAAAGCAAAACAATAACAATAATAACAATAATAATAACCAACATGATCAGTTTAGTTTAATTGGAGCTTTTTTAATTTTGTTCATTAGTCCTTTATTCTTTATCACTGGTTATTTAGAATCTCTTAACGAATGTAAACGACTTCCAGATTCATTCCAGAGCTCATCACTGAGATAATGGAGAAGCAGTTACCTGAGGAAATGAGCTCTGCTCTGGAATCTGAAGATCCGAACATCACAGGTGCATCTGAGGACCTCGACAGTGAGAAAATCACCAAACCTGAAGCTGAAACCTCACACCTGGAAGTAGAAGAGACGGTGGTTACGGAGGAGGAGGAAGAAGTAAATACTCACACTGCTGAGATTGAGTCTGAGGCTGCTGTGGTAGATAATCCGGCAAATGTTGAAGAAGGTAAAGAGCCAGATGTGGAACCTCATGTAGGAGAACATCTCTCTCAGGAGAGAAGTGTCACAGATCAGGAAGATGGAGAGCAGAAGCTGGAGGAACGAGATGCACCTAAACTTGAAAGTCTGGTGGGAAAAGACCAACAGTGTACAGGTACAAGAACGCTGGATCAATTCTTTATTATTTCTTCACAGCCCAAGTCAAAAGTTTACACAAAAGTCCTGGAATTTTAAAGATTTCTGTTTTCTTTTGTGACTTAATGAAACATTTTAGCTCCAAATATTTATAAATTGTGTTTTTTATTCATTTATTCATCAAAAATAAACATACAGCAACTTATTGATTGTTGATATGGCATAAAAAGTTCCACAATGCCGTTTCATTTTCTGGCATGACCTCTTAAGTTCTTATTAGTGGTTATAATTAGCTACGGCTAGTGACTTCTCTGTGCCAATATAAACCAGGCTAGTTTGACTGCAGTCCTAAGACTGGGAAGCTCTGTACAGAGAGATCTCAAGTCAGGAATGGCACTTCTACACTGACCTGGTCACATGATCATGTGTTAACACATGTTTGTACACCGATCAGCCATAACATTAAAACCACCTCCTTGTTTCTACACTCACTGTCCATGTTATCAGCTCCACTTACCATATAGGAGCACTTTGTAGTTCTACAATTACTGACTGTAGTCCATCTGTTTCATGCTGTTCTTCAATGGTCAGGACCCCCAAAGGACCACCACAGAGCAGGTATTATTTAGTGGTGGATCATTCTCAGCACTGCAGTGACACTGACATGGTGGTGATGTGTTAGTGTGTGTTGTGCTGGTATGAGTGTCCACTCTATTAGACACTGTCCACTCTATCAGACACTCCTACCTAGTTGGTACAACTTGTAGATGTAAAGTCAGAGACGATCGCTCATCTATCGCTGCTGTTTGAGTCGCTCATCTTCTAGACCTTCATCAGTGGTCACAGGACGCTGCCCACGGGGCGCTGTTGACTGGATGTTTTTGGTTGGTGGACGATTCTCAGTCCAGCAGTGACAGTGAGGTGTTTAAAAACTCCAGCAGCGCTGCTGTGTCTGATCCACTCATACCAGCACAACACACACTAACACACCACCACCATGTCAGTGTCATGGCAGTGCTGAGAATCATCCACCACCTAAATAATACCTGCTCTGTGGTGGTCCTGTGGGGGTCCTAACCATTGAAGAACAGGGTAAGAGCAGCGTACAAAGCATGCAGAGAAACAGATGGACTACAGTCAGTAATTGTAGAACTACAAAGTGCTTCTATATGGTAAGTGGAGCTGATAACATGGACAGTGAGGTGGTGGTTTTAATGTTATGGCTGATCAGTGTAAGTACATAGTACATGGCAAGATGGTCTGATATAGTCCTAAAATGACTTGCACTGTTTCTTGCTGGTTCTTGGATTACATCTGATTATTTGATCACATTCGTCTCAGCATAAGGAACAGTTTGTTTTCTCTTTGTGACCTTGATTAAAAGACCACTGTTCCAAGTACTTCCAAGACCTGCAAATTTTTAGATCTATTTTTGATCCTTTTTTGTAGTTTTTAATTTTGATTTTATTAATAAATCTGTTTTACTAAGAAATTCTGCATTTATTACCACAGTTACTCCAGCTGATCTGAAAATAAACCATGAGGAGCAGCAGGAACTTCTCCGAGAACTCCAGGCAGAACAGGACCAGCTTACCCAGCTGAATTACCAGCTCCAAGCAAAACTAGCGAACTACTTCCAGAAACCAACAAACAGGCCACCATCAGGTAGAGACCAGGCCATCCCAGACCAGGAGCAACACTACCAGAAGTACTTAAACATGATGGAGGATCTAAAGCTGCAGAAGAATCTCTTGAAGCAGCAGGTCGACGATCTTCATCAGCAAAGCCGTGAGAAGCTGGAGCAGGTCGAGCGTGAGTGGAGAGTACAGGCGTCGACCAAGCGCGAGGTCATCGTCACCGCGCTGAGCCGGACGAAGGGCAAGGCGGGCGCCCGAGCCGAGGCCGAACGGCTGCAGGGGGCCGAGCAGAGACGCCAGGATGAGCTGGTCTCCGTCAGGCTCGAGAACGTCATGCTGCAGATGGAGGTGCACAAGCTGGAAGGAGCACACAGCGGGAGGAAAGTGCTGCACCAGATCGACTTCGAGCAGCTCAAGATGGAGAACCAGACGTACAGCGAGAAGATCGAAGAGCGCCACGAGGAGCTGCACAAGCTGAAGAAGAAAATCAACAACACTGTGCAGGTGCGGCCAGAGTTTCCAATCTCAGCGGTGCTATCAGTCGGTGGGGCGTCTACACAGACATGATTGGCTATTTCTGGGGGGAATCAACATCTCCTGATCTGTGGACCAGGCTAAGCCGCTGGGATGACCCCTGATAGCACTCACTCACTTTCTTAACCGCTTATCCAATTAGGGTCGGGGGGGGGGGTTATTCCAGCTTTTCAATGAGCGCAAGGCACACAGTAACACAGTGACCCGGACAGAACGAACAACGCTTAGTGTGAAAAATAAAACGTAACGTGGCTTGTTGTACTAAAACAATGAGTGATGAATTTGGGCATGAGCGCTTATAACCAGTACAGAGCGCTTATAACCAGTACAGAGCACTTATAACCAGTACAGAGCTCCTATAACCAGTTCATAGCACTTATAACCAGTAGAGAGCTCTTATAACCAGTACAGAGCACTTATAACCAGTAGAGAGCTCTTATAACCAGTACAGAGCACTTATAACCAGTAGAGAGCTCTTATAACCAGTACAGAGTGCTTATAACCAGTAGAGAGCACTTATAACCAGTAGAGAGCTCTTATAACCAGTACAGAGCACTTATAACCAGTAGAGAGCTCTTATAACCAGTACAGAGTGCTTATAACCAGTAGAGAGCACTTATAACCAGTACAGAGCACTTATAACCAGTACAGAGCACTTATAACCAGTAGAGAGCACTTATAACCAGTAGAGAGCTCTTATAACCAGTACAGAGCTCTTATAACCAGTACAGAGCACCTATAACCAGTAGAGAGCTCTTATAACCAGTACAGAGTGCTTATAACCAGTAGAGAGCACTTATAACCAGTAGAGAGCTCTTATAACCAGTAGAGAGCACTTATAACCAGTAGAGAGCACTTATAACCAGTAGAGAGCACTTATAACCAGTAGAGAGCACCTATAACCAGTAGAGAGCTCTTATAACCAGTACAGAGTGCTTATAACCAGTAGAGAGCACTTATAACCAGTAGAGAGCACTTATAACCAGTAGAGAGCGCTTATAACCAGTAGAGAGCGCTTATAACAAGTACTTCGAGCAGCTCAAGATGGAGAACCAGACGTACAGCGAGAAGATCGAAGAGCGCCACGAGGAGCTGCACAAGCTGAAGAAGAAAATCAACAACACTGTGCAGGTGCGGCCAGAGTTTCCAATCTCAGCGGTGCTATCAGTCGGTGGGGCGTCTACACAGACATGATTGGCTATTTCTGGGGGGAATCAACATCTCCTGATCTGTGGACCAGGCTAAGCCGCTGGGATGACCCCTGATAGCACTCACTCACTTTCTTAACCGCTTATCCAATTAGGGTCGGGGGGGGGGGTTATTCCAGCTTTTCAATGAGCGCAAGGCACACAGTAACACAGTGACCCGGACAGAACGAACAACGCTTAGTGTGAAAAATAAAACGTAACGTGGCTTGTTGTACTAAAACAATGAGTGATGAATTTGGGCATGAGCGCTTATAACCAGTACAGAGCGCTTATAACCAGTACAGAGCACTTATAACCAGTACAGAGCTCCTATAACCAGTTCATAGCACTTATAACCAGTAGAGAGCTCTTATAACCAGTACAGAGCACTTATAACCAGTAGAGAGCTCTTATAACCAGTACAGAGCACTTATAACCAGTAGAGAGCTCTTATAACCAGTACAGAGTGCTTATAACCAGTAGAGAGCACTTATAACCAGTAGAGAGCTCTTATAACCAGTACAGAGCACTTATAACCAGTAGAGAGCTCTTATAACCAGTACAGAGTGCTTATAACCAGTAGAGAGCACTTATAACCAGTACAGAGCACTTATAACCAGTACAGAGCACTTATAACCAGTAGAGAGCACTTATAACCAGTAGAGAGCTCTTATAACCAGTACAGAGCTCTTATAACCAGTACAGAGCACCTATAACCAGTAGAGAGCTCTTATAACCAGTACAGAGTGCTTATAACCAGTAGAGAGCACTTATAACCAGTAGAGAGCTCTTATAACCAGTAGAGAGCACTTATAACCAGTAGAGAGCACTTATAACCAGTAGAGAGCACCTATAACCAGTAGAGAGCTCTTATAACCAGTACAGAGTGCTTATAACCAGTAGAGAGCACTTATAACCAGTAGAGAGCACTTATAACCAGTAGAGAGCGCTTATAACCAGTAGAGAGCGCTTATAACAAGTACTCACAGCAAGGCAGCTCCCTAGGTTTTCGAACACACCCATGATCACCCTATCTGTGTGTGTGTGTGTGTGTGTGTGTGTGTGTGTTTACTCAGATCCTAACCCACATGAAAGAGAAGCTGCAGTTCATCCAGACGGAGAACCAGAACGAGCAGACTCATCTCGCCGAACTGAACGATGCGCTGCAGCGTGATCGAGAAGCTCTGACGAAGACGAAACAGGCCAGAGAAGCCCTCACCAACCACAACCTGCGTCTCAGGCAGCAGTGTGGCATGCTGGGAAACACCACGCTGCTGCGGGACCTAGAGGACACGGAGGACGAGCGAGAGGCGCTCGAGAGGCGAGTGGAGACCCTGAAGAGTCGCCACGCCCAGCTCACGGTGCGATCTGAACAGATGAAGAAGAACCTGGAGCAGAGGAACGTCCTAAATCACTGATGTGTGTGTGACGCGTCCCGAACAGCTCTGTGGTGCTTGGATCGATTCCCAACTGTCTCTGAAGATCAGCATCTTCTCTGTTTTCCACACTGGATACCAAAAAACATGCCAGTTGGTGGACTGACTACTCTATATTGACCCTAGGTGTCAATGAATGAGTAAATGAAGTGTTTGATGCTCTGCTCTGAATAATAAGTAATCGCTCCCCTCCTGATTGCTGCTGTATGTTCATCATGCTGAATTATTACATATACAGTAAACTGAGTAGAACTGAGTAGAAACACGGGCGTTATGTTAAGCATTATTTTTTAATTATTTATTAAAGGAACAAAGTTATCCAACACCCATATCACACTTCATTCATTGTCTGTTTTACCACACTTCATCCAGTGGGTCCTTTTGATTGGACAAAAGGCAGAAAACACTGTGGACAGGTCGTCATTCCATCACAGGGCAATTCTTGTAGCTCCAATCATGTGTTTCTTTATTTGGATTATTGAAATGTTTAAAAACAATGAACCTCAAAGAAAGATAGGAAGGAATTTGCATGTTCTCTCTCTACAGTGCAGAATATCATGAAACCATTCAAGAAATCAGGAGGAATTTTGGTGTGTAAAGACCAAATGCACAAGCACTCAGCCGGCATCAAGAACCTCCACTCAACACTAGCTGATATAACCTGGGTGAGGGATTAGTTTATCAAACCTTTATCAAGCTCTACAATACAGAGTTACTGCACAAATAATACTTAAAACTTTACTGTGCAAAAAAGAAGCCTTATGTTAACCATGTCCAGAAGCAGCGTCGACTTCTCTGGGCTCGTAGGCATCTAGGATGGACCATCACACAGAGGAAACGTGTTTTGTGGTCAGATGAATCAGCATTCCAGGCCTTTTTTGGAAAAAAAAAATGAACGAAAAGGACCAGCCAGACTGTTGTCAGATACAGTGAGGAAAATAAGTATTTGATACACTGCCGATTTTGCAAGTTTTCCCATCTACAAAGAATGGAGAGGCCTGTAATTTTTATCGTAGGGACACTTCAACTGTGAGACAGAATCTAAAAAAAAAATCCAGATAATCACATTGTATGATTTTTATTTGATCACCTACCAACCAGCAAGAATTCTGGCTCTAACAGACCTGTTAGTTTTTCTTTAAGAAGCTCCTCCTATTCTGCACTCATTACCTGTATTAATTGCACCTGTTTGAACTCGTTACCTGTATAAAAGACACCTGTCCACACACTCAATCAATCACACTCCTACCTCATCACCCTGACCAAGTCCAAAGAGCTGTCTAAGGACACCAGAGACAAAATTGTAGACCTGCACAAGGCTGGGATGGGCTACAGGACAATAGCAAGCAGCTTGGTGAGAAGGCAACAACTGTTGGCGCAATTATTCAAAAATGGAAGAAACACAAGATGACTGTCAATCTTCCTCGGTCTGCTGCTCCATGCAAGATCTCACCTCGTGGGGTAAGGATGATCCTGAGAAAGGTCAGGAATCAGCCCAGAACCACACGGGAGGACCTGGTCAATGACCCGAAGAGAGCTGGGACCACAGTCTCGAAGATTACCGTTAGTAACACACTACGCCGCCATGGATTAAAATCCTGCAGGGCACGCAAGGTCCCCCTGCTCACGCCAGCACATGTCCAGGCCCGTCATGACCATCTGGATGATCAAGAGGAGGCATGGGAGAAGGTCATGTGGTCAGATGAGACCAAAATAGAGCTTTTTGGTATCAACTCCACTCGCCGTGTTTGGAGGAAGAAGTAGGATGAGTACAACCCGTCCCAACCGTGAAGCATGGGGGTGGAAACATCATACTTTGGGGGACAGGACGACTGCACCGTATTGAAGGGAGGATGGATGGGGTCATGTATAGCGAGATTTTGGCCAACAACCTCCTTCCCTCAGTAAGAGCATTGGAGATGGGTCGTGGCCGGGTCTTCCAGCATGACAATGACCCGAAACAAACAGCCAGGGCAACTAAGGAGTGGCTCCATAAGAAGCATTTCAAGGTCCTGGAGTGGCCTAGCCAGTCTCCAGACCTGAACCCAATAGAAAATCTTTGGAGGAAGCTGAAACTCAATGTTGCCCAGCGACAGCCCCGAAACCTGAAAGATCTGGAGAAGATCTGTATGGAGGAGTGGGCCAAAATCCCTGCTGCAGTGTGTGCCAACTTGGTCAAGAACTACAGGAAACATCTGACCTCTGTAAAGGTTTCTGTACCAAATATTAAGTTCTGTTTTTCCATTGTATCAAATACTTATTTCATGCAATAAAATGCAAATTAATTATTTAAAAATCATACAATGTGATTTTCTGGATTTTTTTTTTAGATTCTGTCTCTCACAGTTGAAGTGTACCTACGATTAAAAATTACAGGCCAGTTTACAAAATCAGCAGTGTATTAAATACTTATTTTCCCCACTGTACAAGTCCAAAAGCCAGTCTGTCATGGTATGGGGTGTGTCAGTGCTCTTGGTAAAGGTCATTTACACTTCTGTGATGCAGCATTAATGCAGAAAAGTACATTGAGATCTTGCATTTTCCATGTTGTCTCAACTTTAAAAACTCAGCCACAAACTCATCAAATATCTCCTTTTATTTGATTTTATGCATTACATTTCTACCCATGCAAAGCAATTCACTTTCCATGGAAAAAAAAACAATGATAATAAAAAAATTGAAGGTTTTTCTGAAACAGACGCCGATTAACACACTGAAATAAAGCCCCCGGGTAAGTTAAGATAGGTGCAATAACCATTGGTTATAATCCATCAATCATTAACTGTTTTGTTACTGTACCCATACAATTTCCTCCCACTTTCCAAATACAGGCTGCTTCTATAAGTGAAAATATGAGTAAATGTGTTAAAAGTATTCAAATACATTCAGGCAACATGTAACAAATGGGCTACAGGCGAGAGACAAGGGGCGGAAACACACGCAGAGATGTTTCATAATATTTAATAATCACAAAAGACAAGGGTACACAAGACCAGACATACTAACACATGACCTAAGCTAAATGTTAATGCTAATCTAAACACATACAACATGACTATCCTAAACCTAAGCTAATAATGCTAAAGCTAAACACATGAACTGACTAACACAAAACATGTACAAGACTAAACAAGACTTAAACAAGACTTAAACAAGAAGCATGAGGTAGCGCTAGAACCAAACCTGATTAAACCGAGGAAGAAAACCAGACCAATACCTGAGCATGACAAACCAAAATAGTTGGAAACGGCCTCCTTAAATGCCCTGAGCATTACAACCTAAACGAGGTGCAGCTGTGGATAATTAACAGGACACCAATCATAATGTAACAATGAGCTCCTGTGTGCCACGCCCCCCTCCCCATGAGCACATTGTCTCCCATGTTTCCCTGCACTAATTAGCTCCAGCTGCCCTCTATATAAGAGGACAGCTGGAAAATAGACGTTGGGAACTGTTTTGGCTTTTGTTTGGCTTTGGCCAGGTTTCTAGCACCAGGTTTCTAGCACCAGGTTTCTAGCACCAGGTTTCTAGCACCAGGTTTCTAGCACCAGGTTTCTAGCACCAGGTTTCTAGCACCAGGTTTCTAGCACCAGGTTTGTTTAGCCTTGTTTCCCAGTGTTGTTTTTCAAGTTTGCCATGTGATCTTAGTTTGCCATGTGATCCTAGTTTGCCATGTTAGCCTAGTTTGTCATGTTTGCCATGTTAGCTTAGCTTGCCATGTTTGCCTAGTTCGTCATGTTAGCCTAGTTTGCCATGTTAGCCTAGTTTGCCTAGTTTGCCATGTTTGCCTAGTTTGTCTAGTTTTGTCTCTTGTTTCTTAATAAATGCTTGTTTGCATCTCTGCGTGTGTGTCCGCCCCCTTGTCCCGTCTTAGCCCTGCGTTACACATAATAAGGGGCATTAGCTTGAGACAGAAAACACTCCAGCATGCGCTCCCAGAGAGATGAGTGCGGCACATAAACACTGGGAGGATCCAGAGGCTGGATTCATGACACAACACCTACAATGTCAGATTTATAGTTTACATGTTAATGCACTGAAAATGCCAGTACAGAGGATTTAAGATAAACATTCAAACATTAAGAAATGTTTCACATGTCTATTTTTATTTATTTATAGTTCATATCTCATGCAGTTGCTGGGGTGTTGCTAAGTGGCTCCTATGATATCTCTGGCGGTTGCTATGAAACTGTTATTAGCTGGATGCTATAGTATCCTATATGGTTGTGAGGGTGTTGCTATGGTGGTCTAGTTAGTTGGTCGGGTGCTGCTAGTTAATTATAAGTTATGGCATTTCATTGCCATTTCATTCCCAATGTGTTTCTAGAAAAAACAGTAGTGTTGCACACTGCATTACATTCATTAATTAGGACTGAACTTCATTAACAGGGCAGATGATCAGCGGTGCTGAATTTTCACCCTCATCAAGACCGGGATTAAATACTGGATAGAGTTTCTCAGTGAAAGCCTGACCAGTGAAAGAGTAGATATGAGACTCATTCTCAACATCATAGAAGGAGACCAAACCCTCCTCATAATCCACAAACACCCCCACCTTCTGAGGAGCCTGTTTCAGTAAGAGGGGGACAGAGGGAGACTCAAGAGCCTCATATTCACTGTAATTTCCCAGAAGCACAGACCAATATCCATCACCAGGACTTGGTATAATAATTCCCTTCCTGTTATTGGACTCTCTGGTCACTCCTAAATCCCACTCAGTCTTCCCTTTAACCTGAACCTCATAGTAAAATCTCCCTGAGGAGAATCCCTCCTTTCCCAGCACATAGACAGAGAAATCAAATCTCTCTGGATTATCAGGAAAATTCTGTTGTTTGCCTCCATCGGTAACTTGTTTTCCATCATCAGACAGGATCAGGTAAGAATTTGCTGTATCAGGATTCAGATTCACGTCCACTGAGAGAAAGAGACACAATTTACACCCATTTTATCGTTACACAGTGTGTATTAATGAAGAAATCTAGATTTCATCATGTGATGAGTGAGAGCTCACAAACCTGCATATTGTTGAATTCTCTTCAGTTCTGGCTGGAATAAAATATTATTTAACAAAATTATTTAATGTTAGAAATCATTTCTGTCAGAAACTGGATTATTTTAAAGTGATGATTATAAAGCACAATATGAAGCTGGAACATGAACATTAACCAACACACAGTGTGGTGACCAACACTCATAGAAGCTTCAATAGAGAAAGAAAGATCTACATACACCAAATAAACTAAATGTGTTTTTTACCAGACTAGCTTTCCTAAAAATGACACACTGTGCTGTTGAAGTGAAGGAGAGTAAAAAGCTTTACAGTGTCAGCAGCTCTCCCTTGTGGAGAAAATAATACATGATAAATGTGAGTAAGTGACTGAGTTACAAATGATTCCTCTGCTCAAACAAAGGTTTTATAAACAATAATCACTCACCCATTCCGACGACCTTCTTCATTTCTTCATCAACACATTCCTGAAGCTGATCCCGAGCTCTCCTCAAAGTTCCAACATTCAAAAGCTGAATACTGACGTCAGTCCAGTTGTTGGTGGGTGGAGGTCTGCACAGGGACGGGTACATCTACAGTACAGCAGGAGAGAGGAGAAATCCCTCAGCATGACCAGTGCTGTCCTGTCATGTGCTGCATTACTGTTATGAAACAGAGGGACTCTGACCTGTAGGAGATGGAGATGATCCTCAGTGTTGGAGATCTGCTCCAGCTCAGTGTTTTTCCTCTTTAGCTCAGTGATTTCCTGCTCCAGATCTTTAATGAACTCTTCAGCCTGACGCTCTGCTGCTCTCTGCTTCTCTTCCATCACTTTCAGCAGCTCAGCCTGGTTTCTCTCAATGCTGCGTATCAGAGCTCTGAAGATCTCCATGCTGTCAGCTTTCTCCTTCTCAGTGTTTTTCTAACAAATGAAACATCAACATCAAATGTATATGGTTTCATTAGAAATAGTAGTTCTCCTCATGTATCTTTAGAAATGAGAAATAGTCGAGGAGAGCACGACTTTTCTTACTTTGTGAAGTTCTACAGATTCTTCAATTTCCTCAATCTTCTTCAGTCGATCCTGGATCATCTGCTCAATTTCTGCTTGTGTTGCTCCTAGCTGAGTCTGTAAAATATAAATTATACAATAAATTTGAAAAGGTAGTTTCTGTATTTACAGAAATAATTCAAATTAAGTATAAGTTTAATGTTGTTATGTAAAATACAGTATATCAGTGCTTGATGAGCTCCCTCTCACTCCCCACAACCTACAGTTGAAAGCAAATTCTTTTAAACATTTCATTTTTAACGTTTCTGTTTTATGATTATTAGCACCCTGAATTAAGCACTTTGTACAAAAACACTTGCTTTGTTAATGTAATAGCACTGAGTGTACTTATATAAAGGTTGATAGGATTGAATAATCTAGCGTAATCATTCTTAGAGCAACTCTTAAAACTAGAATCGTTCCAGATCCTTCTGGCTTTTAGGTTCTCTCTTGTTGACTCCCCTTTTTAGCTCACACCACAGCTTCATCAAAACCCTATGGTAGGGGTATTGAACTAAAATTGAAATAGGTCCAGTTAGAGAAAATTTCTTGAAGCAAAGGTCTGTAATGTCTATTTAGTGATATATTATTACTGTATTTTTATACAGTAAGTCCTCGGGTTACAGCGGACGTCGCCATCTCCCATACATTTATTAAGAAAGTCTTGTTCCCTCATTCCGACGTATGGCGTTTGCGACATAAAAACAAAGTTCGCGCGGGAACTAGTGGGCGAGCGTAGAGGATGAATACATCGTCCGTAGTCAAGTCAAGTCAAGTCAACTTTATTTATATAGCGCTTTTTACAATATACATTGTCTCAAAGCAACTTTACAAAATCCAGGACCAACAGATACAAAAACCCCTGTTGAGCAAGCCGAGGGCGACTGTGGCAAGGAAAAACTCCCTGAAAATTACAGGAAGAAACCTTGAGAGGAACCAGACTCAACAGGGCCCATCCTTCTTGGGTGGTCTGGAGGATACTTTAAATAAATACACGATTTACACAAATCATACAAACACAGAATTGAATGATCTAAAAGTCATACAGTGGTAATAAATAGATAAATAAACAATTAAATAATAATAGAGTTGTTATCCGCTCTAGTCTTCAATAAAGTCTGTAGTGATTTCTTGTCGTTGCAATTACTCCAGACCCGTCACATCTGACAGGAGCAGCATCGTTGTCCCGGCAGTCTCGACTTTAATCCTTAACCTCGGCGGGTAAACAGGTTTCCATCAGAATGCCCTCGGGGTAAAACAACAGAGAATGTAGTTAATAATGTACAATGCTAGTTGACAAACAGTTTTACAGAGAGTTTTAGACTCCGGCAGCCCTAATTATTACAGCATAACTAAAAGGGAGAGCGAGCAGGTAACAAGGTCATGAAGGCTTTCACAGGACATCAGCGCCCACCTCTCCTACCCAAACCAGAGTGATTGGACAAGAGAGGCAGAACGACAGCGACCCAACATCCCTGATCACCACAAGTTTCTATGACCAAGAACCCCCAAGCTCTGCTCCTTTGTCTATATTAATCAAAAGCCTGAGAAAATAAATATGTTTTCAGTTTAGACTTAAACATTGAGACTGTGTCCGAATACCGAACAGAGGCAGGAAGATTATTCCAGAGTTGTGGAGCTTTGTAAGAAAATGCTCTTCCACCAGCTTTGGTCTTTTTAATTTTAGGAACTATAAGTAACCCTGCATCTTGTGAACGAAGTGGACGTGCTGGGTTGTAGTAATTAATAAGCTCACTCAGATACTGTGGAGCCAGACCATGTAGCGCTTTATAAGTTAGTAAAAGTATTTTGTAATCAATGCGAAATTTAACTGGCAGCCAGTGTAGAGATGATAGAACAGGACTGATATGATCAAATTTTTTAGTTCTAGTTAGCACTCGAGCTGCTGCATTTTGAACTAACTGGAGTTTGTTTAAGGATCTACCAGAGCATCCAGTTAGAAGAGCATTACAATAATCTAACCGAGAAGTTATAAACGCATGGATCAGTTTTTCGGCGTCATTAACAGATAGTATATTTCTTATTTTAGAGATATTACGCAAATGATAGAAAGCAACTCTAGTAATATTATTAATGTGTGTATCAAAGGAAAGATCTGAATCTATTGTGACACCTAAGTTTTTTACATCTGGGCTGGGAGTAACAGAGAACGTGTTTAGGTTTAGCACCAGGTTAGACAACTTGTCTCTTGCAGCTTTAGAGCCAACAAGTAAAACCTCAGTTTTATCTGAATTAAGTAAAAGAAAATTACACGACATCCAGTTTTTTATGTCGTTTACACAATCTTCTATCTTACTGATTGTGTCAGTATCATTTGGTTTGGCTGATATATACAGCTGTGTGTCATCTGCATAGCAGTGAAAGTTTATGCCATGTTTATGAATAATTTCACCTAGTGGAAGCATATAGAGTGTAAATAATAGCGGTCCAAGTACCGACCCCTGTGGAACACCACACTTTACTTTTGTAGTTTCTGAGCATTTATTATTTACATAAACGAATTGAGAGCGGTCAGTCAAATATGATTGAAACCAAGAGAGTGCGAGTCCTTTAACACCTACTGTATTTTCTAGCCTCTCCAGTAAAATGTTCTGATCGACCGTATCAAACGCTGCACTAAGATCTAATAGAACAAGAAAAGAGACACATCCATTATCAGAAGACATTAACAACTCGTTAACTACTCTAATTAATGCGGTTTCGGTACTATGGTTGGGTCTAAATCCTGATTGAAATTTTTCATGAATACAATTTTCATTCAAATAAGAACATAGCTGTTTGGAAACGACTTTTTCTAATATCTTTGAGACAAAAGGAAGGTTTGAAATTGGCCTATAATTAGATAAAACATGTGGATCAAGATTAGGTTTTTTAATCAGGGGTTTAATAACAGCACTTTTAAACAATTTAGGTACATACCCAAGGCTAAGGGATGCATTGATTAATGTAAGCAGGGGCTCTACAATAGCTGGGAGTAAATCTTTAAGTAAATGAGTTGGAACAGGATCGAGTATACACGATGATGACTTCGATGATTTAATCAACACAGTTAGTTCATTTTGGGAGATTGGATTAAAGGAATTTAGTTGGATTAACTCGTTACTATTATCACCAATGCTGCTCGGAGTGAGTTTATACGTAACATTGGGAAGTGACACACTCTGACTCTGAAGTCGTATTTTTTCTATCTTGTCATTAAAGAATTTTAAAAAATCATCACTGGTACAGTCAGGCGGTATATTAGATTCAGTTTCATTGACGTTTTTAGTTAATTTGGACACTGTCTCAAAAAGGAATCTGGGATTGTTTTTATTTTTCTCTATTAGGGATGAATAATATACAGATTTAGCTTTTATAAGTGCATGTTTATACTCAGTTAGAGCATCTTTCCAAGCAATCTTATACACTTCCAGTGTAGTGTGACGCCACTTACGTTCTAATTTCCGTGCTGCTTGTTTAAGTGCGCATGTGTGGTCATTGTACCATGGAGCAAGTTTTTTCTCCCTAATCAGTTTAGTTTTGAGTGGGGCTACGTTATCTAAGGTTGTGCGCAGTACGGTCTCTAGGTTTTGAGTTGCCTGATCTAGTTCTTTAGGTTCTGATGCTGATATATTTGGTAATTCTGGTAGGCAGTTTATGAACGCTGCTGCAGTTGCAGATGTAATAGTGCGCTTACATTTAAAACGATTTGGTTGCTGTACCTTATTGGACAGGGACACTTCATATATTAGTAGGGAGTGATCAGAGATTAAGTCATTCTGTGGTATAATTTCCAGGTTGTCTATGTTTATACCATAAGTAAGTATTAAATCTAAGGTATGTTTACAGCAGTGAGTGGGTCCTGTTACATTTTGGGTGATGCCTAAGGATTCTAAAATAGAATCAAACGCAATTTTGAGTGGATTACACTTATCCTCATAATGAATATTAAAGTCACCAACAATTAGAGCTTTCTTAGTTGATAAGACTAATTTAGAAAGAAAATCGGCAAATTCATTAAGAAATTCTGAGTAAGGACCAGGAGGTCGATAAACAGTAACCAGTTTAAACATACTATTTTTATCAGATGAACATTTATTGGTTATGTCAGAGATAAGAACTTCAAACGAGTTTGTTATGGGAGATGATTTTACAGTAAGACCTATGTCTTTATCATAAATTGCGGCTATTCCTCCACCACGACCGCTAAGACGTGGCTTATGTTCATAACTGTAACCCGGAGGAGATGCTTCATTTAAACCTAGATACTCATCAGGTCTAGCCCAGGTCTCGGTTAAACACAGGGCACTAAGACAATTATCTGTAATTATTTCATTTACAATTACTGTTTTGCATGCAAGTGACCTGATGTTTAGAAGTCCTAACTTTAGTTTAGCCTTACTAGGGTTTTCATGATGCTCATTTAGATTAATTTTAATTAAGTTATTATGACATACTTTTTGATTTTGTTTTGGCTTACACCTGCCACGGTAAACAGACACAGTCTCAATGGTTTGTGACCTAAGGATTCCGGGTGACGTCCGATGGCGACTCGCAGACAGTCGGTTAGGCCTGTTAGTCTGCTGCCTGGTCTTGGCTCTGGATAGTCATTTAACACTATCTGCCGCTACACTAACGCGGTGGTAAAGCCTGTCACCTATGCTGCAAGAAATGCGAGCAGCACCCTCCCACGTGGGGTGGACACCATCCAGCTTCAAAAGACCAGGCCTTCCCTCAAAGGTGGACCAGTTATCTACAAAATCAATGCAGTTTTCTGAGCACCATTTAGACATCCAGCGGTTCAGCGACAACAACCTGCTGTAGGTTTCGCCACTGGGTCGAATCGGTAAGGGGCCAGAGCACACTACTGCCTCAGACATCGACCTAGCTAACTCACACACCTCTTTAACATTACTCTTAGTAACCTCAGACTGCCGTAAACGAACATCATTAGTGCCGACGTGGATAACAATCTTCGAAAATCTACGATTAGCATTAGCCAGCACTTTCAGGTTTGCTCTGATGTCAGGCGCCCTGGCATCCGGAATACAAGTGACTATGGTTGCTGGTGTCTCTATGGGGGTTGCAATACGCACGTGTCGGAGCTGAGAATCTCCTATAACCAGAGCACTTACATTAACAGGCTGCTCAGCGGGTGGCTCACTGAGTGGGGAAAACCTGTTGGACACGTGCAACTGAGATGGTCGGTGCTTTTCCCTACGACTATGTTGCCGAGACGTCACCCAGTCGCCCCGCTGTGAGGGCTCTAATGCCGGAGTCTGGGGTTCTATACCTGAACTGCTGGCATTCGGGACTGCTACAGCTGAATCTAAGCCCTCACTAGTAGTAGTCTGTTCTAACGCCCGAATGCGCCCTTCTAACACTGAGATCTTCTCCGTTAGACTAACCACTAATCTACACTTATCACATGTAAAGTTATCACTAAACACGGAGAAGGAATAACTGAACATGTTACACTCGGAACATGGATATAATGCTCCTGCTGGGGCCATAGTAACAAAGAAATATACTTAGCTTTACAAGATGAGTTGGAGATGATGTTTATGTTGGATTCACCGGCGCTTCTGCTGGTAGTCACAGAAGAACGGCTTTAATTCCGGATGAAACAGGCGATGATAAGCTGGAATACAAAAACCACCAACCAAAGCAACACAAATGCGCTTCGTTCGGACAAAAGCGGCTGTAATTCTAAAGGAAAACGGTGTTATGCGCTGGTGTACAAAACAAATAAACGCGCTTCCTACGAACAGAAACGGTTATAACTCCCCACAAAACAGAGGTGTTTTAAGAGCTGAAATACAGAACACAACCAAACACAAACGCGCTTCGTGCGGACCGAAAACGGTTTTAATTCTGGATAATTATGATGTTTATGCGCTGAAGTACAAAAACAAACAAAACCGGCTTCGTTCGGATGCCGGTAGCAGAAGTTTCCTAGTTTCCAACACAGCACGAATTTACATTAGTAAACACAAGCGCTTTTTTACGATAAACAAAATAAAACTAAATCAACAACACACGGAAGATTAACGTATAAATTATATGTTTAAAACATACGTATATAGAAAGTTATTTAGCTAAAGGCTACAAACAAACAACTAGGCTAGCGTCATCCGTAGGAACGGATCTTCGATGTAAGTCGAGGACCTCCTGTATATATACAGTGAGGAAAATAAGTATTTGATACACTGCCGATTTTGCAAGTTTTCCCACCTACAAAGAATGGAGAGGCCTGTAATTTTTATCGTAGGTACACTTCAACTGTGAGAGACAGAATCTAAAAAAAAATCCAGATAATCACATTGTAAGATTTTTAAATAATTAATTTGCATTTTATTGCATGAAACATGTATTTGATACAATGGAAAAACAGAACTTAATATTTGGTACAGAAACCTTTACAGAGGTCAGACGTTTCCTGTAGTTCTTGACCAAGTTTGCACACACTGCAGCAGGGATTTTGGCCCACTCCTCCATACAGATCTTCTGCAGATCTTTCAGGTTTCGGGGCTGTCGCTGGGCAACATTGAGTTTCAGCTTCCTCCAAAGATTTTCTATTGGGTTCAGGTCTGGAGACTGGCTAGGCCACTCCAGGACCTTGAAATGTTTCTTACGGAGCCACTCCTTAGTTGCCCTGGCTGTGTGTTTCGGGTCATTGTCATGCTGGAAGACCCAGCCACGACCCATCTCCAATGCTCTTACTGAGGGAAGGAGGTTGTTGGCCAAAATCTTGCGATACATGACCCCATCCATTCTCCCTTCAATACGGTGCAGTCGTCCTGTCCCCCAAAGTATGATGTTTCCACCCCCATGCTTCACGGTTGGGACGGGTTGTACTCATCCTACTTCTTCCTCCAAACACGGCGAGTGGAGTTGATACCAAAAAGCTCTATTTTGGTCTCATCTGACCACATGACCTTCTCCCATGCCTCCTCTGGATCATCCAGATGGTCATTGGTGATCTTCAAACGGGCCTGGACATGTGCTGGCGTGAGCAGGGGGACCTTGCGTGTTCTGCAGGATTTTAATCCATGGCGGCGTAGTGTGTTACTAACGGTAATCTTCGAGACTGTGGTCCCAGCTCTCTTCGGGTCATTGACCAGGTCCTCCCGTGTGGTTCTGGGCTGATTCCTGACCTTTCTCAGGATCATCCTTACCCCACGAGGTGAGATCTTGCATGGAGCAGCAGACCGAGGAAGATTGACAGTCATCTTGTGTTTCTTCCATTTTCTAATAATTGCGCCAACAGTTGTTGCCTTCTCACCAAGCTGCTTGCTATTGTCCTGTAGCCCATCCCAGCCTTGTGCAGGTCTACAATTTTGTCTCTGGTGTCCTTAGACAGCTCTTTGGTCTTGGCCATGGTGAAGAGGTTGGAGTGTGATTGATTGTGTGAACAGGTGTCTTTTATACAGGTAAGGAGTTCAAACATGTGCAGTAAATACAGGTAATGAGTGCAGAATAGGAAAGCTTCTTAAAGAAAAACTAACAGGTCTGTGAGAGCCAGAATTCTTGCTGGTTGGTAGGTGATCAAATAAAAATCATACAATGTGATTATCTGGATTTTTTTTTCTTTAGATTCTGTCTCTCACAGTTGAAATGTACCTACGATAAAAATTACAGGCCTCTCCATTCTTTGTAGGTGGGAAAACTTGCAAAATCGGCAGTGTATCAAATACTTATTTTCCTCACTGTATATATACATATATATATATATATATATATATATATATATATATATATATATATATATATTATAATATATATTGATATATATTTATATAAATAGCCTAGTAGTTGTATCAACATCTGCATGTAATCAATAACTGCCTGTCAAATCAAATGTTTATTTATTAGGATTTTAACGTCATGTTTTACACTTTGGTTACATTCATGACAGGAACAGTAGTTACTCATTACACAACATTCATCAGTTCACAAGTTTATATCGAACACAGTCATGGACAATGTAGTGTCTCCAATTCACCTGACTGCATGTCTTTGGACTGTGAGAGAAGACCGGAGCACTGGAGGAAACCCATACGGACACAGAGAGAACATGTAAACTCCACACAGAGAGGACCCGGACCGCCCCACCTTATCAAACCTTTCTCTTATCAAATTAGGAGAAAATAAAAAAAATCTGTGCTCCAGTGGGAAGTAAGAACAGAAATGAGTCTGTCCATTCCGGATTAAATGTTCTATATTTTTCTCTCCCTTTCTGTCTCACTTTCTCCGGCACAGTCGTGTGTATCTTTCCCTTCTTTTTCTCTACGTTTGCTATCTTTCTTTGTCTTTTTACCGTCTTTTCATGTATAACTCGCCTCTAACTCTCTCATCTGTCTGCACTGTAGAGTCGCAGTGTTTACCACCTGGAATGCACAGACTTGATTGGCTGAGTGGTGTCACGTGGGAACTTGCATGCAATTGGTCTGTGTGTTTCTTCATCCACTAAACCACGACCATAAAGACTACAAAAGCTGTGCCGGTTAAAATAGAAGTGCCCCGTCAGGTTTGAAATCATAACCTTCTGTTTTGGCTGTAGGTCCAGGTCCGTATGGGACAGCTTCTGGGTCCGGACCCCGACCGCGGTCCGCCTGTTAGTGACCCCTGCCCTATGGGATCACCATAGTAATTGCTTAATTTTGTTTTAATTCTACAATTTCTTGTTTGTCTTTCCCCTGCTGAAAGTAAGGATAGACTAGCATTGGGAAAACTACCCAGCTAATTCCTAGCAGAGGCAAACTGATTTTGTTCAGAAGCTCCTGATGCTTTTTTGAGTAATTTTACAAAATGGGTTCTAATAAACATTTCAGGGATTTTGGCCAAAATCAACTTAGGAACATGATTAAACTAAACTTGTATTAGTGTTTTCAATGTGGGACTAATCCAAAACAGACATATTTCAGGAGTTTATAACTTACCAAGGCTTCTGAAGTGGGTATGCACATTTCTGTCACTTACCTTCTTCTCTGCACTCTCCTCCTCTACAGGAACTGTGTTGTGGTTCTTGTGCTCTGCTTCAGTGCAGAACTGACAAACACACGTCTGGTCGTCTCTACAGAACATCTCCAGAGGTCTCTCATGTTTCTGACAGATGTAATCCTCCAGGTTCTCCACAGGATCTATTAGTTTGTGTTTCTTGAATGAAGAAATTTTTTCATGAGGTTCCAGGTGAGTCTTACAGTAAGAGGCCATACAGATCAGACAGGACTTCAGAGCTTCACGTTTCTTCTCACTGCAGACCTCACAGAACACCAGAGATTTGGCAGGTTCTCCTGCAGTGCTGCTTGATTTTACCTGAACTGGCTTCCTGAATTGAGCAGCCAGACCAGAGATGAAGGTGTTAACATGTAGTTCAGGTCTTCTGGGGAAATCCATCTTACATACTGGACACTGGCAGTGTGAACTGGTGTCCCAGCACTCTTTGATACAGGTCATGCAGAAGTTGTGTCCACATGAAGTAGAGACTGGATCAGCGAACACATCCAGACAGATGGAGCACTGGAGCTGATCTTCAGACAGGAAACTGCTGGAGGAAGCCATGACTGATAGAGAAGGTACAGAAACACAAAAATGATTCATTTAGACCTCAGGAAACTTCTTACATTGTTTATGAAGAATCAGCAGTGTTGAAACGCCACTCTTGGGGTGTTGAGAAAACTGCCCTATAGACAATTAAAATGTGTTGATGCATTCAGACCTCAGAGAACTTCTCACAATGTTCGTATTTAGCAGCTGAATGTAAAAATAATGCAGTGACACAGCTGGTGGAGCAGATGTTGCACTACAACATGGGTTCTAAGAACCTAGGCTCAATCCTCCCCTCTGGTCCATTTAGTTTTCTCTTAGCTCCCAAAAACATGCAGGAAGGTGGACTGGCTGCTCTAAATTACCCCCAGGTGTGAGTGAGTGCATGAAGATTTTAGACAGCCGACATTTCCACATTTCCTACATTGTCCACAACCCAGCACAAAGCTGTTAGTGGAAATGACTGAATAAATATATTGTTTAGTTTAAATACAGTTGCTGTGATTATTTTTTTTTTTTATTATTAAATAAAGTATCTCAATTATTCCCTTTGTATTCCCTTTAATAAAACACTCCATTATCCTAAATTGTGTCCCTTTAATGCTTAACATATAGAAAACAATTCCATGTGGCTTGATGTTAAATCGAGTGACAAATGAGACACACAGATCATTTTACTGCAACATGAAGAAAGAAAATTAAGACAAACATGCTGCTTGTTCACTGTCCTGCTGTCTCAGTCAGTTTTCTGAGTGAACTGTTTGTAATTACACCTGCACAATTCTCTGTATTAGTACTAACACTCAATTCTTCCACTAGACGCATTTGGTGGAAATTCCCCAACATTGTCTTACAGCACTGCGGGAGCATGGGAATATTCTTTCATTTATATTGGGCATTTGTAGCCTAGTGGTTAAGGTACTGGACTTGTAAGCAGAAGGTCACTGGTTCAAGCTCCATCACTGCCATTCAAACCAATGGCATGGGGTGGCACAGCGCGCTAGCATGTCAACTAACATCTCCCTCCATGTACCGAAAATGGTTAAATTTGCTGACAAGCCCGAACTTGCAAAAAAAACCACTATTTATTAATAATAATAAATAATAACAATAACAATAATAATTTATTCATGTTTGAAAATAACTCCGTTCGTTTCTCCACACCGTCAGCCATGTTTTTTTCTGTCAGAGAGGAGCTGCCGCAATGAATTCTGAGATTGCCTTGATCACTAAGGACACTTCCGATGCTCACTCGTTCTTGAGTCAAAATAACATTGAAATTTTAAGATGCCTTAGTAGTGAGGATATTAAGGCATCTAGGATTTCAAACAGCCTCCTTCTCGGGAGCGTGTAGGATGACGTAAAATGCGTCTATGTAGAGAGATCACTAGCTTTTCGAACACACCCCATGTGTGTACAGATGCAGCTCCTCTCACATCTTACATGCTCACCTCGCACCTCCCATCCTGCTCTGCTGTGTTTTGTTGGGCTACCATCACGTTTTTACATTTACATTTACATTTTCGGCATTTAGCAGACGCTTTTATCCAAAGCGACTTACAGTATTGTGACAGTATACAGTCTGAGCAATTGAGGGTTAAGGGTCTTGCTCAAGGGCCCAACAGTGGCAACCTGGCAGTGGTGGGGCTTGAACCGGCAACCTTTCGGTTAATAGTCCAGTTCCTTAACCGCTAGGCTACAAATGACACCTTGTTTTTATGTTGTTAAAATTCTAACAGACATCATCAGTACACTGGAAGGTGTTGGAAGGTTGTAAGTTTTAAATACTTTGCTTTGCAGATACAGAAATAGGGTAAATTTGACAGACACACCTTACGCACTTTGCGCAGCCTACGCACATGAATCGGAGCATGTGCAGTGAGGCTCTCATTCCGTGTTTCGGTGAATGAGTGCTCTTTTTTTTTACTTTGTGCTTATAAATGCTATAAACAGAATAGCATTGATTTTTTATTTTATATTAACAGGACACATGTATTCGGTCACTATTAAAAATGTACAAATGTATTCACCCAGCAAACACAACTATGTGGTATGAGTTAGCTGCTTTGTGGTGATACAACATGATGGTAACGTTGTGAGAAAGTAAAGCACCAGAAACAAGAAATCGGACCGCTTTAAACAACTGAATTTATTTACAACCCTACTGAGAGCAGCTACTTACTAACAATGTATGTATTACAATAATTTTCTACCCACGAGCGGTTAAACTGGTCACTCCTACAACATCTACCAGGACATAACATACCTTTCTGACTGTCACTACCCAACCCTGCACAATAAACTCATAAGACTGTACTTTTATTGCACTCACACTTTTACTGGACTTTGTTTACCTAAACCTAGCTGCTAAATCTACTACCTCAAATCTGTCTATGCACCTTGTATTGTCATTGCACCTTGTCTAAACACCTTATGTATGGAAATTTTTTGGTAACCTCCCCCATCCCCTCCTCCCATTGTCTTTGCACTATTGTCTTTTGTTGTCTGCACTGGAGATGTAGCCTGACAGTGTTTCGTTATACTGTACAACCCTGTATTGTATAATGACTATAAAGTTGAATTGAATAATACACTTAAAAGTCATGAAAATTTGATGATGCATCTACCTTAATTATTTAAAAGTATCGGTATCTGCGATATCGGCCCTGTATTTACTTGGTATCGGATCGATACCAAATTTTGCAGTATCGCACACCACTAGTATCCAGTTTGTGCAGAATGTAATTAAACTACATATATGTGTAACCCCATCTTTTGGAACATCATGCTATAACGACACTCAGCAGTCTGGATAGCGGATGCAACCTTGTCAGAAATCTGAAAACCTTTAGGTTAAGTGTGAATCCCATTGATTGGCAGATTCTACTTCCAATGATAAAAACTAAAATAAAAGTAATAACGCCAATTAAATAACTAATGTAGTAAGTCAGAATGTACAGAATACCCTTTACTGCAGACTATACTGAATGTACAAGAAAAGAAATCTTAACAAAACCATCAAATCTTTATTATTATAGTATTATTATAATATAAAAAACTCGCTGTATCAGGTTGTAAAAGAGCAAAAAAGAAACTTCTTAGTTGGCAAACTGGAGGGCTGTGTCTCAATCCTCATGTAAAATCATACACAGTGTGCTTTAAACACATTTAAACATCATTGGTCAAAATCTAATGTAACACAGTATTTAGTATGCAGTGTGGTATTTGGGCCTCATACAACGAGTTTCAATCTGATATACTGTAGTTTCATTAGTTTTACATTACTAGTCTCAGTCTCCTTTCTACCTGCCTGTTGCCATTTTTACCATTTTACCCCCTTTATTATTTACCTGCAGTATTTTAGCTGCTTGAAGCTTCAAACTGGAGATGATGATGAACCACTAGAAGCAAATCAGTTCTTACCGTTTCCTCTTTACTTTCGTTTCTTCTGAGTGACGTCACGCTCACAGTTTGTACCAGTTACACATTTTAACCACCAGGTGGCAGAAATTTACCAGCAGCGCTGTGAAAAAGTAATCACCCCCTTTCTGATTGCATCTGTTCATTTATATTTTATATTTATATTGTAACGCTCTGGGGCACAAAAATTAAAAGAGGCACAGCCGTATCTCTCTGCTTGCCAGTCAGTCATACGGACACAACAGTGCATCTGGTAAAACCTGTTAAACTTAAACACTAAAAAGATGAAGTGATTAAAGACCAAAGTGGGCATCGTTACTTTGCCAGGGATAACAGGGTATAACACCTCATACCCTGGAGGTGTTTCGACAGAGCACCTTCAGTCACAGACTGATTTCTCCCAAATGCAGGACTGAACGCTACAGGAAATCTTTCCTTACAACTGCAATCAGACTGTTCAACAACTCATAATAATTCAAAATAATTCATAATAATTTATAATAAATACCCACTTTTTGTATGCTGAGCATGCACCATAAAACCAATGTTTACATACCTAATAAATCCCTATGTTTTGTGTGCTATGCATACACCATAAAAAGTGTTTACATGTATATAGAATCATACTGTAAATTTTTATTTTTATTGCTTGTTTTTATACTGTAAATGAATGTTGTATGTATGCAAGAAGTTGTTGTTGTCTGATGTGAGCTGCTGTAACAAAGAAATTTCCTGCAAAGGATCAATAAAGTATCTATCTGTCTGTCTATCTATCTGTTTGTCTGTCTGTCTGTCTGTCTGTCTATCTATAGGAATTAATGAACAAACTAGGACTATTATAACATAAAAGTTATCATAGAGTTTTGTTTATGTTATACATAATCCAAAATAATAGACATATAGCGTTTTGTCTCTTTAAGAAAACAGAATGAACAACAAATTGCCGTTGCATTACTTTTAGTATTGTAATGGCATGCTATAATGGAGCTAACATACATGAAACACACACATCACAAATCTTTGCCTCCAAGATGTCAAATGCAGACACAATGTAAATACATGAATAAACAAATATATAATGATGATATGAACTTAACGCTATAAAAAAAATATGCAGGTTATCTGACCTACGGTCAGAAGCGTGGAGAGACATATTTCACAGCCTGTAGGTTAGCTAGCGTTACCAACACTAGCAAATAAGTGTAAACAGACACCAAATTACCATAAAAGGTTTTTTTTTAATAACTGGAATAATAGTCTGTTTACAAGTTTATTGTAGTTAATTTTTTTGTTTATTATATATATATATATATATATATATATATATATATATATATATATACAGTTATTCCCATAAATACTGTATTTGGACAGTGACACAATCTTCATGATTTGGGCTCTCCATGCCACCACATTGGATTTGAATCAGAATCAGAATCACTTTATTTCGCCAGGTATGTTACACATACGAGGAATTTGCTTTGGTGATACACACAATAATACACACGATAGTCCACATAGTAGTACAAACAATACACATAGTACAGATAATTACACGTGTATGACATGTAACATAGAACATATTTAACAGACCCGACAGCACACGGACTGTTAACCAGTATTTACCAACATTTGCCCAGGAGAACAACTTTGGTTAAAAAGTGTTACAGCCCTGGGGAAAAAGCTGTTAGCATGTCTGGATGTGTTTGTTTTTATTGTCCTGAGTCTTCTGCCAGATGGAAGAGTTTGAAAAAGGTGATGTCCAGGATGAGAGGAGTCTGCTGAAATTTTGCCGGCACTTTAAGCACGCTGCTGTTGTAGATGTCCTGAAGCGTTGGCAGACTACATCCAACGATCCTCTCCGCTGTCCTGATTATACGCTGGAGTTTGGCTCGTTCATGTGATGTTGAGGAACCAAACCAAATGGTGATGGATGATGTAAGGATGGACTCTATTATTGCTGTGTAGAACTGGATCAGCAGACTCTGTGGCAGGTTGAATTTCTTCAGCTGTCTCAGGAAGAATATTCTCTGCTGAGCCCTCTTGGCAATGGAGAGTGTGTTCTTTTCCCACTTTAGGTCCCTGGTCCCTGGTCCCCTTTAGGTCCACTTTAGGTCTTGAAATGAAACAACTGAGATGCAATTGAAGTGTAGACTTTCACGTTTAATTTAAGGGATTGAACAAAAATATCCTATGAAACGTTTAGGAATTGCAACCATTCTTCTACAAAGCCACCTCATTTCAGGGGCTCAAAAGTAATTGGACAAATTAACTTTACCATAAATAAAATTTTCATTTTTAATACATTATTGAGAATCCTTTGCAGGCAATGACTGCCTGAAGTCTGGAACCCATGGACATCACCAAACGCTGGGTTTCATCCTTTGTGATGCTTTGCCGGGCCTTTACTGCAGCTGTCTTCAGTTGTTGTTTGTTTGTGGGTCTTTCTGCCTTAAGTTTTGTCTTAAGCAAGTGAAATGCATGCTCGATCGGGTTGAGATCTGGTGATTTACTCGGCCATTGCAGAATATTCCACTTCTTTGCCTTAAAAAAAACTCCTGGGTTGCTTTCACAGTATGTTTTAAGTCATTGTCCATCTGTACTGTGAAGCGCCGTCCAATCAACCTTGCTGCATTTGGTTGAATCTAAGCAGAAAGTATATCGCTGTACACTTCAGAATTCATCAAGCTGCTTCTGTCTTCTGTCACATTATCAATAAACACTAGTGACCCAGTGCCATTGGAAGCCATGCATGCCCATGCCATCACACTGCCTCCACCATGTTTTACAGAGGATGTGGTGTGCTTTGGATCATGAGCCATTCCAAGCCTTCTCCATACTTTCTTCTTACCATCATTCTGGTACAGGTTGATCTTAGTTTCATCTGTCCAAAGAATGCTGTTCCAGAACTGGGCTGGCTTCTTTAGATATTTTTGTCGAAGTCTAATCTGGTCTTTCTATTTTTGAGGCTGATTAATGGTTTGCACCTTGTGGTGAACCCTCTGTATTTGCTCTCATGAAGTCTTCTCTTTATGGTAGACTGCCTGAAGAGTGTTCTTCACTTGGGTGGATGTTGTGAATGGGTTTTTCTTCACCCTGGAAAGGATTCTGTGATCATCCACCACTGTTGTCTTCCGTGGATGTCCAGGCCTTTTTGAGTTTCCGAGCTCACCAGTGCGTTCTTTTTTCCCCCAGAATGTACCAAACTGTTGATTTGGCCACTCCTAACATTTCCGCTATCTCTCTGATGGATTTCTTCTTTTTTGTCAGCCTAATGATGGTCTGTTTCACTTCCATTGAAAGCTCCTTTGACCGCATGTTTTGGGTTCACAGCAACAGCTTCCAAATGTAAATGCCACACCTGGAATCAACTCCAGACCTTTTACCTGCTTAATTGATGATTGATTAATGAGGGAATAGCCCATGCAGCCCATGCAGCCCATGAAGTAGCTTTTGAGATAATTGTCCAATTATCTCAAAAGAGATACCACCGGAAGTGAGACGTCACTTCCGGTGGTACGCACGCTGAGACGCTAGCCTAGTTGTTTGTTTGTAGCCTTTAGCTAAATAACTTTTTATATACGTATGTTTTAAACATATAATTTATACGTTTATCTTCCGTGTGTTGTTGATTTAGTTTTATTTTGTTTATCGTAAAAAAGCGCTTGTGTTTACTAACGTAAATTCGTGCTGTGTTGGAAACTAGAAAACTTCTGCTACCGGCATCCGAATGAAGCCGGTTTTGTTTGTTTTTGTACTTCAGCGCATAAACATCTTAATTTCCCAGAATTAAAACCGTTTTCGGTCCGCACGAAGCACGTTTGTGTTTGGTTGTGTTCTGTATTTCAGCTCTTAAAACACCTCTGTTTTGTGGGGAGTTATAACCGTTTCTGTTCGTAGGAAGCGCGTTTATTTGTTTTGTACACCAGCGCATAACACCGTTCTCCTTTAGAATTACAGCCGCTTTTGTCCGAACGAAGCGCGTTTGTGTTGGTTTGGTTGGTGGTTTTTGTATTCCAGCTTATCATCGCCTGTTTCATCCGGAATTAAAGCCGTTCTTCTGTGACTACCAGCAGAAGCGCCGGTGAATCCAACATAAACATCATCTCCAACTCATCTTGTAAAGCTAAGTATATTTCTTTGTTACTATGGCCCCAGCAGGAGCATTATATCCATGTTCCGAGTGTAACATGTTCAGTTATTCCTTCTCCGTGTTTAGTGATAACTTTACATGTGATAAGTGTAGATTAGTTGTTAGTCTGACGGAGAAGATCTCAGTGTTAGAAGGGCGCATTCGGGCTTTAGAACAGACTACTACTAGTGAGTGCTTAGATTCAGCTGTAGCAGCCCCGAATGCCAGCAGTTCAGGTATAGAACCCCAGACTCCGGCATTAGAGCCCTCACAGCGGGGCGACTGGGTGACGTCTCGGCGACATAGTCGTAGGGCAAAGCACCGACCATCTCAGTTGCACGTGTTCAACAGGTTTTCCCCACTCAGTGAGCCACCCGCTGAGAAGCCTGTTAATGTAAGTGCTCTGGTTATAGGAGATTCTCAGCTCCGACACGTGCGTATTGCAACCCCCATAGAGACACCAGCAACCATAGTCACCTGTATTCCGGGGGCCAGGGCGCCTGACATCAGAGCAAACCTGAAAGTGCTGGCTAATGCTAATCGTAGATTTTCGAAGATTGTTATCCACGTTGGCACTAATGATGTTCGTTTACGGCAGTCTGAGGTTACTAAGAGTAATGTTAAAGAGGTGTGTGAGTTAGCTAGGTCGATGTCTGAGGCAGTAGTGTGCTCTGGCCCCTTACCGATTCGACCCAGTGGCGAAACCTACAGCAGGTTGTTGTCGCTGAACCGCTGGATGTCTAAATGGTGCTCAGAAAACTGCATTGATTTTGTAGATAACTGGTCCACCTTTGATGGAAGGCCTGGTCTTTTGAAGCGGGATGGTGTCCACCCCACGTGGGAGGGTGCTGCTCGCATTTCTTGCAGCATAGGTGACAGGCTTTACCACCGCGTTAGTGTAGCGGCAGATAGTGTTAAATGACTATCCAGAGCCAAGACCAGGCAGCAGACTAACAGGCCTAACCGACTGTCTGCGAGTCGCCATCGGACGTCACCCGGAATCCTTAGGTCACAAACCATTGAGACTGTGTCTGTTTACCGTGGCAGGTGTAAGCCAAAACAAAATCAAAAAGTATGTCATAATAACTTAATTAAAATTAATCTAAATGAGCATCATGAAAACCATAGTAAAGCTAAACTAAAGTTAGGACTTCTAAACATCAGGTCACTTGCATGCAAAACAGTAATTGTAAATGAAATAATTACAGATAATTGTCTTAGTGCACTTTGTTTAACTGAGACCTGGGCTAGACCTGATGAGTATCTAGGTTTAAATGAAGCATCTCCTCCGGGTTACAGTTATGAACATAAGCCACGTCTTAGCGGTCGTGGTGGAGGAATAGCCGCAATTTATGATAAAGACATAGGTCTCACTGTAAAATCAACTCCCATAACAAACTCGTTTGAAGTTCTTATCTCTGACATAACCAATAAATGTTCATCTGATAAAACTAGTATGTTTAAGCTGGTTACTGTTTATCGACCCCCTGGTCCTTACTCAGAATTTCTTAACGAATTTGCCGATTTTCTTTCTAAATTAATTTTATCAACTAAGAAAGCTTTAATTGTTGGTGACTTTAATATCCATTATGAGGATAAATGTAATCCACTCAAAATTGCGTTTGACTCTATTTTAGAATCTTTAGGCATCACCCAAAATGTAACAGGACCCACTCACCGCTGTAAACATACCTTAGATTTAATACTTACTTATGGTATAAACATAGACAACCTGGAAATTGTACCACAGAATGACTTAATCTCTGATCACTCTCTACTAATTTATGAAGTGTCCCTGTCCAATAATATACAGCAACCAAATCGTTTTAAATATAAGCGCACTATTACATCTGCAACTGCAGCAGCGTTCATAAACTGCCTACCAGAATTACCAAATATATCAGCATCAGAACCTAAAGAACTAGATCAGGCAACTCAAAACCTAGAGACTGTATTGCGCACAACCTTAGATAACGTAGCCCCACTCAAAACTAAACTGATTAGGGAGAAAAAACTTGCTCCTTGGTACAATGACCACACATGCGCACTTAAACAAGCAGCACGAAAATTAGAACGCAAGTGGCGTCACACTACACTGGAAGTGTATAAGATTGCTTGGAAAGATGCTCTAACTGAGTATAAACATGCACTTATAAAAGCTAAATCTTTATATTATTCGTCCCTAATAGAGAAAAATAAAAACAATCCCAGATTCCTTTTTGAGACAGTGTTCTTTTACTTAATTCAGATAAAACAGAGGTTTTACTTGTTGGCTCTAAAGCTGCAAGAGACAAGTTGTCTAACCTGGTGCTAAACTTAAACACGTTCTCTGTTACTCCCAGCCCAGATGTAAAAAACTTAGGTGTCACAATAGATTCAGATCTCTCATTTGATACACACGTTAATAATAGTACTAGAGTTGCTTTCTAATATTTGCGTAACATTTCTAAAATAAGAAATATACTATCTGTTAATGACGCCGAAAAACTGATCCATGCGTTTATAACTTCTCGGTTAGATTATTGTAATGCTCTTCTAACTGGATGCTCTGGTAGATCCATAAACAAACTCCAGTTAGTTCAAAATGCAGCAGCTCGAGTGCTAACTAGAACTAAAAAATTTGACCATATTACTCCTGTTCTATCGTCTCTACACTGGCTGCCAGTTAAATTTCGCATTGATTACAAAATACTTTTACTAACTTATAAAGCGCTACATGGTCTGGCTCCACAGTATCTGAGTGAGCTTATTAATTACTACAACCCAGCGCGTCCACTTCACTCACAAGATGCAGGGTTACTTATAGTTCCTAAAATTAAAAAGATCACGGCTGGTGGAAGAGCGTTTTCCTACAAAGCTCCACAACTCTGGAATAATCTTCCTGCCTCTATTCGGGATTCGGACACAGTCTCAATGTTTAAGTCTAGACTGAAAACATATTTATTTTCTCAGGCTTTTGATTAGTATAGACAAAGGCGCAGAGCTTGGGGGTTCTTGGTCATAGAAACTTGTGGTGATCAGGGATGTTGGGTTGCTGTCGTTCTGCCTCTCTTGTCCGATCACTCAGGTTTGGTGACGGTGGGGAGATGGGTCCTGTGAAATGTCCTGATGTCCTGTGAAAGCCTTCATGACCTTGTTACCTGCTCGCTCTCCCTTTTAGTTATGCTGTAATAATTAGGGCTGCCGGAGTCTAAAACTCTCTGTAAAACTGTTTGTCAACTAGCATTGTGCATTATTAACTACATTCTCTGTTGTTTTACCCCGAGGGCATTCTGATGGAAACCTGTTTACCCGCCGAGGTTAAGGATTAAAGTCGAGACTGCCGGGACAACGATGCTTCTCCTGTCAGATGTGACGGGTCTGGAGTAATTGCAACGACAAGAAATCACTACAGACTTTATTGAAGACTAGAGCGGATAACAACTCTATTATTATTTAATTGTTTATTTATCTATTTATTACCAGTTATGACTTTTAGATCATTTAATTCTGTGTTTGTATGATTTGTGTAAATCGTGTATTTATTTAAAGTATCCTCCAGACCACCCAAGAAGGACGGGCCCTGCTGAGTCTGGTTCCTCTCAAGGTTTCTTCCTGTAATTTTCAGGGAGTTTTTCCTTGCCACAGTCGCCCTCGGCTTGCTCAACAGGGGTTTTTGTATCTGTTGGTCCTGGATTTTGTAAAGTTGCTTTGAGACAATGTCTATTGTAAAAAGCGCTATATAAATAAAGTTGACTTGACTTGACTTTTGGTCCCTTGAAAAAGAGGCAGCTACATATTAAAGAGCTGTAATTGCTAAACCCTTCCTCCAATTAGGATGTGAATACCCTCAAATTAAAGCTGATAGTCTGCACTTTAAGCCCACATTGATTGCATAACTGTATGTTGAAGTTGGGACACGATGGAAAATGCAAAGAAAAGTAAATAATGATGTGATGTGAACAGGTGATTGTAATCATGGTTTGGTACAAAAGCAGCATCCAGGAAAGGCTGAGAGTCTCCGATGAGTAAAGATGATCAGAGGATCCAGTTTGTCCACCTCAAAGTTTGTGAACCTCAAAGAAAGATTGAAAGGGATTTGCATGTTCTCCCTCTACAGTGCAGAATATCATTAAACCATTTAAGGAATCAGGAGGAATTTCAGTGCATAAAGGCCAAAGGTGCAAGCTTAATCTGAACACCCGTGATCTTTCATCCATCAGATGGCATCAAGAACCTCCACTCAACACTAGCTGATATAACCACATGGGTGAGGGATTAGTTTATCAAACCTTTATCAAGCTCTACAATACAGAGTTACTGCACAAATTATACTTAACACTTTACTGTGCAAAAAAAAAAGCCTTATGTTAACCATGTCCAGAAGCGGCGTCAACTGAGACGTCTAGGAAGGACCATCACACCGTGGAAACATGTATTGTGGTCAGATGAATCAGCATTCCAGGTCTTTTTGGAAAAAAATGGATGCAGTGTGCTCCGGACCAAAGACGAAAAGGATCCAGAGTGTTTTCAGCAACAAGTCCAAAAGCCAGGGACTGTCATGGTTTGGGGGTGTGTCAGTACCAAGGTCTGTCATGGTATGGGGGTGTGTCAGTACCAGGGTCTGTCATGGTTTGGGAGTGTGTCAGTACCAAGGTCTGTCATAGTTTGGGGGTGTGTCAGTACCAGGGTCTGTCATGGTATGGGGTGTGTCAGTACAAGGGTCTGTCATGGTATGGGGTGTGTCAGTACCAGGGTCTGTCATGGTATGGGTGTGTGTCAGTACCAGGGTCTGTCATGGTATGGGGGTGTGTCAGTACCAGGGTCTGTCATGGTATGGGGGTGTGTCAGTGTCAGGGTCTGTCATGGTATGGGGGCGTGTCAGTACCAGGGTCTGTCATGGTATGTGGGTGTGTCAGTACCAGGGTCTGTCATGGTATGGGGGTGTGTCAGTACCAGGGTCTGTCATGGTATGGGGGTGTGTCAGTACCAGGGTCTGTCATGGTATGGGGGTGTGTCAGTACCAGGGTCTGTCATGGTATGGGGTGTGTCAGTACCAGGGTGTGTCATGGTATGGGGGTGTGTCAGTACCAGGGTGTGTCATGGTATGGGGGTGTGTCAGTACCAGGGTCTGTCATGGTATGGGGGGGTGTCAGTGTCAGGGTCTGTCATGGTATGGGGGCGTGTCAGTACCAGGGTCTGTCATGGTATGTGGGTGTGTCAGTACCAGGGTCTGTCATGGTATGGGGGAGTGTCAGTACCAGGGTCTGTCATGGTATGGGGGTGTGTCAGTACCAGGGTCTGTCATGGTATGGGGGTGTGTCAGTACCAGGGTCTGTCATGGTATGGCGTGTGTCAGTACCAGGGTGTGTCATGGTATGGGGGTGTGTCAGTACCAGGGTGTGTCATGGTATGGGGGTGTGTCAGTACCAGGGTCTGTCATGGTATGGGGGCGTGTCAGTGCCAGAGTCTGTCATGATATGGAGGTGTGTCAGTTCCAGGGTGTGTCATGATATGGGGGTGTGTCAGTACCAGGGTCTGTCATGGTATGGGGGCGTGTCAGTGCCAGGGTGTGTCATGGTATGGGGGTGTGTCAGTACCAGGGTCTGTCATGGTATGGGGGCGTGTCAGTGCCAGAGTCTGTCATGGTATGGGGGCGTGTCAGTGCCAGGATCTGTCATGGTATGGGGGTGTGTCAGTACCAGGGTCTGTTATGGTATGGAGGTGTGTCAGTAACAGAGTGTATCATGGTATGGGGGTGTGTCAGTGTCAGGGTCTGTTATGGTATGGAGGTGTGTCAGTAACAGAGTGTATCATGGTATGGGGGCGTGTCAGTACCAGGGTCTGTTATGGTATGGAGGTGTGTCAGTGTGAGGGTCTGTCATGGTATGGGGGCGTGTCAGTAACAGGGTGTGTCATGGTATGGGGGTGTGTCAGTGCCAGGGTCTGTCATGGTATGGGGGTGTGTCAGTAACAGGGTGTGTCATGGGATGGGGGTGTGTCAGTGCCAGGGTCTGTTATGGTATGGAGGTGTGTCAGTAACAGGGTGTGTCATGGTATGGGGGTGTGTCAGTGCCAGGGTCTGTCATGGTATGGGGGCGTGTCAGTATCAGGGTGTGTCATGGTATGGGGGCGTGTCAGTACCAGGATTTGTCATGGTATGGGGGTGTGTCAGTACCAAGGTCTGTCATGGTATGGGGGTGTGTCAGTGTCAGGGTCTGTCATGGTATGGAGGTGTGTCAGTGCCAGGGTCTGTTATGGTATGGGGGCGTGTCAGTATCAGGGTGTGTCATGGTATGGGGGCGTGTCAGTACCAGGATTTGTCATGGTATGGGGGTGTGTCAGTACCAAGGTCTGTCATGGTATGGGGGTGTGTCAGTGTCAGGGTCTGTCATGGTATGGAGGTGTGTCAGTGCCAGGGTCTGTCATGG
Source organism: Trichomycterus rosablanca (assembly GCF_030014385.1). NCBI lineage: Eukaryota > Metazoa > Chordata > Actinopteri > Siluriformes > Trichomycteridae > Trichomycterus > Trichomycterus rosablanca. Next base: position 53,823,873 of record NC_085991.1, on the reverse strand, counting down.
TATGGGGGCGTGCCAGGGTCCGTCATGGTATGGGGGCGTGTCAGGGTCTGTCATGGTATGGGGGCGTGTCAGTACCAGGGTCTGTCATGGATTGGGGGCGGGGTCAGTACCAGGGTCTGTCATGGTATGGGGGTGTGTCAGTACCAGGGTCTGTCATGGTATGGGGGTGTGTCAGTACCAGGGTCTGTCATGATATGGGGGCGTGTCAGTACCAGGGTCTGTCATGGTATGGGGGTGTATCAGTACCAGGGTCTGTCATGGTATGGGGGTGTGTCAGTACCAGGGTGTGTCATGGTATGGGGGTGTGTCAGTGTCAGGGTCTGTCATGGTATGGAGGTGTGTCAGTGCCAGGGTCTGTCATGGTATGGGTGTGTGTCAGTACTATGGTCTGTCATGGTATGGGTGTGTGTCAGTACCAGGGTCTGTCATGGTATGGGGTGTGTCAGTACCAGGGTGTGTCATGGTATGGGGGTGTGTCAGTACCAGGATCTGTCATGGTATGGGGGGTGTGTCAGTGTCAGGGTCTGTCATGGTATGGGGGCGTGTCAGTACCAGGGTCTGTCATGGTATGGGGGGTGTCAGTACCAGGGTCTGTCATGGTATGGGGGCGTGTCAGTTCCAGAGTCTGTTATGGTATGGAGGTGTGTTTGTTTGTTTATTAGGATTTTAACGTTGTGTTTATTGAGGTGTGTCAGTGCCAGGGTCTGTCATGGTATGGAGGTGTGTCAGTACCAGGGTCTGTCATAGTATGAGGTTCTGTCAGTGCCAGGGTCTGTCATGGTATGGGGGGTGTCAGTACCAGGGTCTGTCATGGTATGGGGGCGTGTCAGTGCCAGAGTCTGTCATGGTATGGGGGCGTGTCAGTACCAGGGTCTGTCATAGTATGAGGTTCTGTCAGTGCCAGGGTCTGTCATGGTATGGGGGGTGTCAGTACCAGGGTCTGTCATGGTATGGGGGCGTGTCAGTGCCAGAGTCTGTCATGGTATGGGGGTGTGTCAGTACCAGGGTCTGTCATAGTATGAGGTTCTGTCAGTGCCAGGGTCTGTCATGGTATGGGGGGTGTCAGTACCAGGGTCTGTCATGGTATGGAGGTGTGTCAGTGTCAGGGTCTGTCATGGTATGGGGGCGTGTCAGTACCAGGGTCTGTCATAGTATGAGGTTCTGTCAGTGCCAGGGTCTGTCATGGTATGGGGGTGTGTCAGTACCAGGGTCTGTCATGGTATGGGGGTGTGTCAGTACCAGGGTCTGTCATGGTATGGGGGTGTGTCAGTACCAGGGTCTGTCATGGTATGGGGGTGTGTCAGTACCAGGGTCTGTCATGGTATGGGGTGTGTCAGTACCAGGGTCTGTCATGGTATGGGGGTGTGTCAGTACCAGGGTCTGTCATGGTATGGGGGTGTGTCAGTACCAGGGTCTGTCATGGTATGGGGGTGTGTCAGTACCAGGGTCTGTCATAGTATGAGGTTCTGTCAGTGCCAGGGTCTGTCATGGTATGGGGGTGTGTCAGTACCAGGGTCTGTCATAGTATGAGGTTCTGTCAGTGCCAGGGTCTGTCATGGTATGGGGGTGTGTCAGTACCAGGGTCTGTCATGGTATGGGGGTGTGTCAGTACCAGGGTCTGTCATGGTATGGGGGTGTGTCAGTACCAGGGTCTGTCATGGTATGGGGGCGTGTCAGTACCAGGGTCTGTCATGGTATGTGGGTGTGTCAGTACCAGGGTCTGTCATGGTATGGGGGTGTGTCAGTACCAGGGTCTGTCATGGTATGGGGGTGTGTCAGTACCAGGGTCTGTCATGGTATGGGGGTGTGTCAGTACCAGGGTCTGTCATGGTATGGGGTGTGTCAGTACCAGGGTGTGTCATGGTATGGGGGTGTGTCAGTACCAGGGTGTGTCATGGTATGGGGGTGTGTCAGTACCAGGGTCTGTCATGGTATGGGGGGGTGTCAGTGTCACGGTCTGTCATGGTATGGGGGCGTGTCAGTACCAGGGTCTGTCATGGTATGTGGGTGTGTCAGTACCAGGGTCTGTCATGGTATGGGGGTGTGTCAGTACCAGGGTCTGTCATGGTATGGGGGTGTGTCAGTACCAGGGTCTGTCATGGTATGGGGGTGTGTCAGTACCAGGGTCTGTCATGATATGGCGTGTGTCAGTACCAGGGTGTGTCATGGTATGGGGGTGTGTCAGTACCAGGGTGTGTCATGGTATGGGGGTGTGTCAGTACCAGGGTCTGTCATGGTATGGGGGCGTGTCAGTGCCAGGGTGTGTCATGGTATGGGGGTGTGTCAGTACCAGGGTCTGTCATGGTATGGGGGCGTGTCAGTGCCAGAGTCTGTCATGATATGGAGGTGTGTCAGTGCCAGGGTGTGTCATGATATGGGGGTGTGTCAGTACCAGGGTCTGTCATGGTATGGGGGCGTGTCAGTACCAGGGTCTGTCATGGTATGGGGGTGTGTCAGTACCAGGGTCTGTCATGGTATGGGGGCGTGTCAGTGCCAGGGTGTGTCATGGTATGGGGGTGTGTCAGTACCAGGGTCTGTCATGGTATGGGGGCGTGTCAGTGCCAGAGTCTGTCATGGTATGGGGGCGTGTCAGTGCCAGGATCTGTCATGGTATGGGGGCGTGTCAGTACCAGGGTCTGTCATGGTATGGGGGCGTGTCAGTACCAGGGTCTGTCATGGTATGGAGGTGTGTCAGTGTCAGGGTCTGTCATGGTATGGAGGTGTGTCAGTGCCAGGGTCTGTCATGGTATGGGGGGTGTCAGTACCAGGGTCTGTCATGGTATGGGGGCGTGTCAGTACCAGGGTCTGTCATGGTATGGAGGTGTGTCAGTGTCAGGGTCTGTCATGGTATGGGGGCGTGTCAGTACCAGGGTCTGTCATGGTATGGAGGTGTGTCAGTGTCAGGGTCTGTCATGGTATGGAGGTGTGTCAGTGCCAGGGTCTGTCATGGTATGGGGGGTGTCAGTACCAGGGTCTGTCATGGTATGGGGGCGTGTCAGTTCCAGAGTCTGTTATGGTATGGAGGTGTGTCAATAACAGAGTGTCTCATGGTATGGGGGTGTGTTTGTTTGTTTATTAGGATTTTAACGTCATGTTTATGGAGGTGTGTCAGTGCCAGGGTCTGTCATGGTATGGAGGTGTGTCAGTGCCAGGGTCTGTCATGGTATGGGGGGTGTCAGTACCAGGGTCTGTCATGGTATGGGGGGTGTCAGTACCAGGGTCTGTCATGGTATGGGGGCGTGTCAGTGCCAGAGTCTGTTATGGTATGGAGGTGTGTCAGTAACAGAGTGTCTCATGGTATGGGGGTGTGTTTGTTTGTTTATTAGGATTTTAACGTCATGTTTATGGAGGTGTGTCAGTACCAGGGTCTGTCATGGTATGGGGGTGTGTCAGTACCAGGGTCTGTCATGATATGGGGGTGTGTCAGTACCAGAGTCTGTTATGGTATGGAGGTGTGTCAGTAACAGAGTGTCTCATGGTATGGGGGTGTGTTTGTTTGTTTATTAGGATTTTAACGTCATGTTTATGGAGGTGTGTCAGTACCAGGGTCTGTCATGGTATGGGGGTGTGTCAGTACCAGGGGTCTGTTATGGTATGGAGGTGTATCAGTAACAGAGTGTATTATTGTATGGAGGTGTGTCAGTACCAGGGTCTGTCATGGTATGGGGAGTGTCAGTACCAGGGTCTGTCATGGTATGGGGGTGTGTCAGTACCAGGGTCTGTCATGGTATGGGGAGTGTCAGTACCAGGGTCTGTCATGGTATGGGGGTGTGTCAGTACCAGGGTCTGTCATGGTATGGGGGTGTGTCAGTACCAGGGTCTGTCATGGTATGGGGGTGTGTCAGTACCAGGGTCTGTCATGGTATGGGGGTGTGTCAGTACCAGGATCTGTCATGGTATGGGGGCGGGGTCAGTACCAGGGTCTGTCATGGTATGGGGGCGTGTCAGTACCAGGGTCTGTCATGGTATGGGGGTGTGTCAGTACCAGGGTCTGTCATGATATGGGGGCGTGTCAGTACCAGGGTCTGTCATGGTATGGAGGTGTGTCAGTACCAGGGTGTGTCATGGTATGGAGGTGTGTCAGTGTCAGGGTCTGTCATGGTATGGAGGTGTGTCAGTGTCAGGGTCTGTCATGGTATGGGGGTGTGTCAGTACCAGGGTCCGTCATGGTATGGAGGTGTGTCAGTGTCAGGGTCTGTCATGGTATGGAGGTGTGTCAGTGCCAGGGTCCATCATGGTATGGGGGGTGTCAGTACCAGTACTTTTTATATAGAGTTTTCAGTGTAAAACATCAAAGATGCATAAAACAAAAATTATAATTATAATCTCAACATATTTTATAACTTTCTTGAAAAACTGCAGTACCGTTTAAAAAGGAGACAACTGCTAAAATGCTAGAGTTGGTACAACGTTGATAGATGGGTGCTAGGGTGTTGATGTGTAGATGTTTGAAGTGGTGGCTACATTCCAGGTGGTTACTAGCACATTTTAAATGGTTTCTATGACATGTCTAGTAATTGCTAATGTGTTGCTATTCTACATGGCTGCTAGGAAGTTCCTCATTGATTGGTGTGGTACCTCAGGGCTTTGATAAGTCATTTCTATGACATCTTATTCAATTGCTATGGCATGCCATGCATGTGCACTACCAGCTGGTTGCTATAATATTCCATGTGGTTGCTGGGGTGTTGGTACATGGGAGCTACTAGGTCCAGCTGGTTGGGTGAGTGCTGTTGGTGTTTATAGTATGCTGTTGTGGTTGCTAATGTGTTTCTAGGGTGTTGCTTTTAAATGATATTGGTTTGTTCTGGTGTAACTAGGTGGTATGTTATTCCATGCTGTTACTAGGTGTTGCTAGTATGTGTGTATCATGCTAATATGAGAGGGTGCACTAACTTTTCCAAATAATAACATAAATAGAAAAGAAGGAAAAGTAGAAGAAGCAGAATATAAACCAGACGATGGTGTTGCACATTGTGTTACATTGTTTTGTAGGTAGAAATGAGAAGGTTCAGTCCCCCATTAAATCCCCCATCTGTGTTTTGCATGGAATAACTGGTTTAAATGTGATTAAAGTCATGTTAGGCATCATTGATTTTATTTACCTCTCTGCAAATGCATGTAGAATTTTGCTTTGTTGAATGTGAGATATTGTTGAACACTAATTATATTTTAACGTTTTAATGTGCATGTTCATTTCTTTATGTTGTTTCGCCTGTATGAGACATTGAAGGATCTTTGAATAGACATAAGTAGCATCAAGGTAAGTTTTAAAAACACAACACCAGTGATACCTGGTAATTTTATATCATTGTGTTCTTTTCATTAGTCTAGGGTCAATTGACATTCCAAGTAATTCATTTAGCTTTAATTTCTTACCTATTTAACTCTGACCCATTTACACTTAGGAGCAATTTACAGCAACCAATCCATCTTCTGCATGTTTATAGTGGATGGAAGGGAACCAGTGGAATCCTACATGGACAATGAGAGAAGAAACTCTTTACAAAGTGCCAGTGGAAAACCAAAGCAAGCATGGCAGCATGGTTCCAGAGAAAGCAGGTTGTCAAACAGACGAGCTGGCATATCTGCGAGTGATGAACCATGATATATAGAAACATTTCCACCTGAAGCGAATTAACAAGGCTGAGGTGACTTGTCACTAAAAAAGAACTGACTCATCAGTCATCTATACATCCATGCCTCAACTGTCGGCCAATTATGGGAAGGCAGAAGGACAGAAGGGCATGATTCTGTAACCAGATTAGTTACCATAACCAACAGTTCATCAGTAACCAACCAAAATCCATCAGTCATCAACTGTTCTGTTACTGTACTGATATAAGGATGGACCAGCTGCTCCTAAGAGTGAATACATGAGTACATTTGTGAATGCATTAAATTATCAGGCAAAACGTGAATTCTAAGAATGATTACATTAATAGTGAATAGTAAATAGAGAATAAACAGTCATTTACATGTTTACATATTTAACAATACTTAAATATTGTTTTATATACACACAGACAAACATGCATTATACAAGCCAAACAATAACAGAAAATATAAAGACAATATTAGTTAATACAATATACAGTATGTGATATGGCCAGCATGGAATGCACACAGAATGCATTTCATAATGCATAATAATAGTTATAATAATAATAATGAACAATCTCAATCTGGCTTTTCCCAACTCCTGACTGTAACTTTGCTGTGACTTGTAAAGTGGTTGCTGATCTTGCTTGGTTGCTAACATATTCCAGGTGGTTATGAGGGCTTTTTATGTAATTCTATGTTATTTGCTAGTGTAATTGTAATTGTTAGTGAGTTGCTGAATGGTTAATATGGAGTTCTACATGGTTGGTTGGAAGTTGCTGGTTAATCACTTAAGATTGCTTAAGTTGGCTGCTATGGTGTTTTGAGGTGGTTTGTATGGCTTGCCATACTGCTGTTTGTGTGCTGATAGCTGGTTGCTATAATATCCCCTGTGGTTGCATATGGTGGCTACGGTGTCAGCGGTGATTGCTATGGCACTGCTAGGTGATTATTTGAATTATATAAACTTCTTGACTATATGAATCTCTTTGTGGAGGATTCTGGACTGACCAAAACAGTACAGTGTTGTTTTCTAATAACAAGCCTCTGGAAACGTGTGTTGTTCACACACCAAAGACTGCACACAACAAAAGCCATGGAATGACTTGTTGTGTGTCGGTCACATTCTTCTGCAGCACAGAGGCTCCACAGGGAACAGTCCCGGTCCCAGTCCTCCCCAAAAATGTTATGGCTATGCTATTGTCAACAATCTCTCGGATGGTGATGACAGCAAGTACAAGAAACTCACCAAGAACTTTGTGGACTGGTGTCATTGAAGCTGCCTCTGGTTAACCTTTGCAAATATTTGATTTTTATAGAAGAGGAAGAAGTACTAGAAGATTATAAATCAGGCAGTGGTGTTGCACATTACATTACATTCAATAATTAGGATTGAACCTGACTAACAGGGCAGATGATCAGTGGTGCTGAATTTTCACCTCCATCATTGAGACAGGGACTAAATACTGGATAGAGTTTCTTAGTGAAAGACTGACCAGTGAAAGAGTAGATATGAGACTCATTCTCAACATCATAGAAGGATACCAAACCCTCCTCATAATCCACAAACACCCCCACCTTCTGAGGAGCCTGTTTCAATGAGAGGGGGACAAAGTGAGAATCGAGAGCCTCATATTCAGTTTTATCTCTCAGACACACAGACCAATATCCATCATCTGGACTTGGTATAATCCCCCCCTTCCTGTTACTGGACTCCTTTACCACTCCTAAATCCCATGCAGTCTTCTCTTCAACCTGAACCTCATAGTAAAATCTCCCTGAGGAGAATCCCTCCTTTCCCAGCACACAGGGACATTGATCAAATCTCTCTGGATTATCAGGAAGATTCTGTCGTTTTTCTTCATGTGTAACTTGTTTTCCATCATCAGACAGGATCAGGTAACGATTTGCTGTATCAGGATCCAGAATCACATCCACTGAGAGAAAGAGACACAATTTACACCCATTTTATCGTTACACAGTGTGTATTAATGAAGAAATCTAGAATTCATCATGTGATGAGTGAGAGCTCACAAACCTGCATATTGTTGAATTCTCTTCAGTTCTGGTTGGAATAAAATAAAGAACAAAATTATTTACTGCTAGAAATAATTATTTTAAAGTGATGATTATAAAGCACAATATGAAGCTGGAACATGAACATTAACCAACACAGTGTGGTGACCAACACTCATAGGAGCTTCAATATCGGGATGGGCTGTATGGGCTGTGTTCTGTTTACATATGTTGTATGTTCTTAAATAACTTTAAAAAGGAAAATAACTTGAAGTGTTTGTTTACATTACTTTTGCACTGTTTTATAAGATTTCATGTTAATAGCGGAACCTTCGTTTTGACGCACACGGAGGTAAAAGGGTGCACAACAGTAGTTCTGAATGTAAAAGAGAAAGCGTGGTCGCTACTTTTATATAAGTTTATATTACTTTCAACTGGTTCGATCTGTCATATTAACCCTTCAGAAAGCAATGACTGTAAGTATTAAGTAGTACGATCGCGGCAACTCTTTGATGTTATCCAATCAGTCGCGTTTGTATTGCTGCTATTAATGAGTTTATGGACTGTATTTTGAGCCTTTTTTCTATTTTCTCTTGTATTTGTAGTTTCACTCTCTGATTTGAGTCAATAAAGGAACAAGCACGTTCATCTTCCTGGCTCTTAAAAAGAGTTTGGCTGGCTGTTTAATCTATGTTAACGCTTCGGAAGCATAACACATACAGAGAGCAGTACAGTGAAAAGTCATACCGTCAGAACGATTCATACGACAGATATGGAGAACTGTTCAGTAGAAAATGCACCATCAGTGTCCGGATCTAGGCACACATCTGCTTCCAAGTACTCAGTAGCTGGTGCGGCTGCAAGAGCCAGAGCTGTAGCTGAAGCCGCGCGCGCCAGAGCTGCATTTGCACAGCAAGAGTTAGAAATAAAGAAGCAGAAAGCTAGATTGGATCTGGAAAAGGCTTCATTGGAAGCGAGCTTGCAAGCCCTTGAACTTGAAAAAGCAGCGGCTGCTGCCAATGCAGAGGCTGAAGTGTTAGAGGCGGCAGCAGAAATGGAGTGTGAGGACATGCTTAGTCCAAGGAGTGGCGTCACACCTCTGGAGGTACAGCAGCGGACGGAGACGTACGTGGAACAACAGACACAGGTCAGCTTCAACCCCGATGCCCCCCCTCCAGACACAAATCCTCTACATATCAAAGAGTCACCAGCGTCAAGAAAAGCCTCTGTGGTAAGCCATACATCCCCCCACGATGCCCGATCTGTTCATTCGAACACACGACAAAGTAAGTGCCTACCCGCATCGGAGAATCAGCCACATTCACCTCGGCTTCCCACTCCGTACTCTCACTGTCCATCTAGAGCTCGTCAGCAGCAAGATTGCTCCCCATGTGAAGCAAAGGCCAGGAATGACCCCAGCTTTATCCTGACCAACAACAACTACGGTCACCATCGCAACGAGAGAGCTGCAGGGAGACACGAGGGTGCGAGAACTGCCATATCTGTCCACAAGACCGACTTGGCAGCAAAGGCTGATGAACGTGAAAAAGAGAATGAGGTAAATGAACCAGCTAAGTTCTGTCCACTTCACAACAAGCCACATCCTCTGGAAAAATGTAGAGGTTTTAAAATGAAGCCGCTCAGGGAACGTAAAAGGTTATTAAAAGAACACCGAAGGTGTTTCAGGTGCTGCTCTGCTGTTCACATGGCGAAGGAATGTCCAGTGAAACTGAAATGCAACGAGTGTGAAAGTGAGGAACACTGCACAGCCATGCATCCAGACACTACCCTGCCACCAGCAACGTCTTATGTGCCAGAGCCACACATGGAACAGCAACACAGCTGTCCTTCAGAAGTAACGTCAAGGTGTACAGAGGTCTGCGGAGATGGCCTCCCAGCTCGATCCTGTGCGAAAATATGCTTGGTGCGAGTTTACCCACGAGGCGAAAGAGAACGTGCTGTGAAGATGTACGCTATCATTGATGACCAGAGCAACCACTCGCTGGCCAGGTCTGAGTTTTTCCAGTTCTTTGGCATTCATGGTCGCCCTGCTCCTTATCTGATGAGGACCTGCGCTGGCACCACTGAAATGGCTGGGAGGAAAGCAGTCGGCTTCCAGATAGAAGCAGTTAACGACCCAGTGTGTCTGGAGTTGCCCCCACTTATCGAGTGTAATGAGATCATGAGCAACAGGTCTGAAATTCCTTCACCAGAGGTCGCTCTTTCCCACGCTCACCTGAGACCAGTGGCTCCTCATATCCCAAAGCTTGATCCTGAAGCACAGATTCTCATTTTATTAGGGAGAGACATTATCCGTGTACATAAAGTGAGACAACAGATTAATGGCCCTAACAATGCACCTTTCGCCCAGCGCTTAGATTTGGGGTGGGTCATAGTTGGGGAAGTTTGCATTAACAGTGCCCACAAGCCTACTGTTGCTGTCTTCAAGACGAATGTCCTGCAGAACGGCCGTCCATCTTACCTGACACCGTGTCAAAATCACATCCACGTCAAAGATAAGGCAAGCCACGGCGGGGAGCAAAGATATGACCTCTCCAACCAGTCTCCCATCAGTGTGCGTCCCGAAGACAAACTTGGATTTAATGTGTTCATGAGAACAGCAAATGACAATAAACCCGCTTTGTCTTTTGAAGATGAGACATTTATGAAAACAATGTACACAGAGTTCAAAAGAGATCAACAAAACGACTGGATCGCCCCACTGCCATTCAGATCACCCAGGCCACGCCTTCCTAATAACCGTGCTCAGGCCCTCTCTCGTCTCCACTCCTTGCGGCGCACTTTGAGCAAGAATCCTGAAATGAAAGAACAGTTCATCAGCTTCATGGAGAAACTCTTTGAAAACAGACATGCGGAAGATGCTGCCCCCCTTCATGAGAATGCAGAACGCTGGTACTTACCCATTTTCGGGGTGTACCACCCTCAAAAGCCGGGCCAAATTAGAGTTGTGTTCGACTCGAGTGCACAAGAAAACGGCCTCTCTCTCAACAGTGTCCTGCTTTCTGGTCCTGATTTGAACAACTCCCTTCTCGGAGTACTGCTCAGATTCAGAAAAGAGCTCATTGCGCTGACGGCGGACATCCAGCAAATGTTTTATTGCTTCTTAGTGAGAGAAGACCACAGAGACTATTTAAGATTTCTCTGGCACAAAGATAATGACCTGACAAAGGAGGTAGCAGAGTACAGAATGCGAGTGCACGTGTTTGGAAATAGCCCATCACCTGCGGTGGCTATATATGGACTTCGGAGAGCAGCTCTAAAGGGCGAAAAAAGGTATGGATCTGACTCACGCCACATTGTGGAGAGACACTTTTATGTAGACGATGGGCTCATCTCGCTGCCCTCTGAATCTGAAGCCATTGATCTACTCAAGCGCACTCAAGCATCACTCGTGGAGTCAAACCTCAAACTGCATAAGATTGCCTCCAAACAGTGTTGCGGTAATGCAAGCCTTCCCACCCGAAGACCTGGCTGCAGGCCTGAAAGACTTAGGCCTGGATGACGAAGCACTACCAGTACAAAGAAGCCTGGGTTTGTGCTGGGACATTGACTCAGACACGTTCACATTCAAAGTTGCCATCAGCGACAAACCGTTTACCCGCCGTGGAGTCCTATCCACAGTTAACAGTCTTTTCGACCCGCTGGGTTTTGCTGCACCAGTGACTATCCGGGGACGTGCACTGCTGCGAGAACTCTGCACGGAGGCCCAAGAATGGGACGCTGAACTTCCTACAGACCAGCTTAACAAGTGGGAAATGTGGAAAAAGTCGCTACAAGATCTGAGCACCCTCCATATACCACGCGCATACACCCAACAGTCCTTCTCTAATGCCACATACACTGAACTGTGTCTCTTTTCAGATGCTTCTAGCTGGGCCATAGGTGCGGTGGCTTACCTGAGACTCGTAACAACAAATGGGCAATGTAGAGTGGGTTTTGTGCTCGGAAAAGCAAAGCTTGCTCCTCAACCAGAACCAACCATCCCTCGCCTTGAGCTGTGTGGCGCCGTGCTAGCAGTGGAAATGGCCGAACTGATCCTGGAGGAGCTCGACCATAAGCCAGATGCTGTGAAGTTTTTCTGTGACAGCAAAGTGGTTCTGGGGTATATATACAACGAGTCTAAGCGGTTCTTTGTGTATGTGCACAACCGTGTTCACCGCATACGACAAACCACCTCTCCTCAGCAGTGGCACTACATACCTACAGATCAAAATCCAGCTGATCTGGCCACTAGGTTAGTGCCTGCATCACAACTCACCACCACCATGTGGTTTACGGGACCAGAATTCCTCTACAAACCACATCAGCCTGAGACGCATGAGTCCTTCCAGTTAGTGGATCCCGAAAACGATACAGATGTGAGGCCTCAGCTAACCACACTCGCAACGCACCTCAGTGAAGGTAAACTCACCTCAGAGCGATTCCAGCGCTTTTCCACTTTGGAGTCCCTACTGAGAGCTGTTTCCTTCTTAATCCACCAAGCCACTTCATTCAAGTCAGACTGTTTGAATGCATGTAAAGGATGGCACCTGTGCAAAAAACCGCACACTCCAGAAGAGCTGGATGCTGCCAGGCGAGTCATACTTAGGTCTGTTCAGAGGGATGCCTATCCAGAAGAGTATGCAGCACTACAAGAAAATAGAATGATTTCAAAGTCAAGCGCTATCCTGAATCTTGATCCTGTCATGTGCGATGGTCTTCTGCAGGTTGGTGGACGTCTAAGACACGCATCTGTTGAGCCTGAGGTGAGAAATCCAATCATTCTCCCAAAATGCCACGTTACAAAATTAATGGTGAGCCATTACCACACAAAGGTGCAGCATCAAGGGCGGCACTTTACAGAGGGGGCTGTGAGGGCTGCCGGCCTGTGGGTTGTTGCAGGCAAGAGGCTAATAGGCTCAGTCATCCACCACTGCGTCACCTGTCGCAAGCTGAGGGGGAAGCTTGAGGTTCAGAAGATGGCTGACCTCCCCCCGGAACGTCTGAGCTCATCTCCACCATTCACGTTCGTAGGATTGGATGTGTTTGGCCCTGGAACATAGTCACTCGACGCACCAGAGGAAGCATAGCCCATAGTAAGCGGTGGGCTATTCTCTTCACATGCATGAGCACCAGGGCAGTGCATATAGAGCTCATTGAAAGCATGGACTCACCCAGCTGCATCAATGCCTTGAGAAGATTTTTCGCTCTGAGGGGGCCAGCAAAGCAGCTGAGATCAGATCGAGGTACTAACTTTGTCGGGGCCAGCGCTGAACTGAGCATGAGACCAGATGACCTAAAACAAGTCAGCACTTTAAAGTACCTTCATGACAACAGCTGCACATGGGAGTTCAACCCGCCGCATGCCTCTCACATGGGGGGCGTGTGGGAGCGCATGATTGGCGTAGCCCGCAGAATACTTGACTCCATGCTCCTACAAAGAAAGCAAAGGGACCTGACTCATGAAGTGCTGTGTACTTTGATGGCAGAGGTGTGTGCCATAATTAATGCAAGGCCATTAGTTCCAATCTCTACTGACCCCTCGTCATCAGTGTTGCTGACTCCTGCTATGCTGATAACTCAAAAGCCGGGGGTGTCTGCTCCAGCCGGCACTTTTACTGAAAAGAATCTGTTCAAGTGTCAGTGGAGACAAGTGCAGGCTTTGGCAAATGAGTTCTGGACACGATGGAGAAAAGAATACCTCCACACTCTTCAACCAAGGCGCAAATGGCGCACAGCAACACGAGATCTTCAAGTAGGGGATGTTGTGTTGCTTAAAGAGACCCAGTCTCCCCGTAACGAGTGGCCTATGGGTCTGATCACTGCCACCTTTCCAAGCAGAGATGGTAAGGTCAGAAAGACTGAAATAAAGACTGCTTCACAAGGAAAAGTAAAGACTTTTTTCAGACCTATTACAGACGTTGTCCTACTCTTGCCTAAAGAAGGCCAAAGGTCAAGTACGGACTGTTAAACCTTAAGTGGCATTAAATGCCAGACGGGGAGTGTTCTGTTTACATATGTTGTATGTTCTTAAATAACTTTAAAAAGGAAAATAACTTGAAGTGTTTGTTTACATTACTTTTGCACTGTTTTATAAGATTTCATGTTAATAGCGGAACCTTCGTTTTGACGCACACGGAGGTAAAAGGGTGCACAACAGTAGTTCTGAATGTAAAAGAGAAAGCGTGGTCGCTACTTTTATATAAGTTTATATTACTTTCAACTGGTTCGATCTGTCATATTAACCCTTCAGTGTAAGAGTCCCGTCAGTGGAGTCGGCCGCCAGCAGGGGGCCTGGGCGGCGCAGGAGAAGAGCTGATGGATCTGAGGTTCAAAACTCCAATCCCCAGAATCCTCAGCGGCAATCAGTGCCAAACAGACTCAGCTGCGCAGCGGTGCATATAAACCCGGCGTTAAACAGCAGCCAGCGTCGCACCGTTAAAACAGTGCGAACGGTAAAGTGGGTTTGTATAAAAGAGAAAAGAAAAAAAAAAAAAGAGAAGAAAAGAATAGTGAGGGAAAGAACAGAAAAGAAAGGAAAAGGGAAAGAGCAGAAAGCAAAGGAAAGGAAGGGAAAGAACTGAAAACAAACGAAAAGAAAATAGTCGAGTTAAAATAAAAGGAAAAGTTAAGGAAGTTGCTGAGTTGTCCAGGGAGGAAGCTCAGCTCTCCGGTTTTTTTGTTTAAAGTTATTTCATTGTGTATGTTCGCACAAGCACATAAGATTTTCGAAAGAGAATAAGGACATTTCTCCACGGGAGCGTGGGGAGAGAGTTTGAGTTGTGTTTTGTTTTCGTTTTAAAAAACCTTCCTTTGTTTGAGTACGCGTTATCAGCGTCTCTTTTGTTTGCCGTTTCGCGCCTCTAGTTTGACACCGCCTTTTGTAGTGTTTACTCCACTGCTCTTCGTGTCTAGCTCAGTGGCACGTTAGTAAAGCACAGCGCTACAGTGCCTGACGGTCGCGGTTCGAATCCGGCGCAAGCCAAAACGTATAACACTTATTTTTAAGTTTGCTCCAGTGATCACTGCACCAGTAAATATATATATATATTTACAGTGGTGAATAATCTACACACCCTACTTTCATCATAATAATAATTAAACACACACACTCTGCACTTGGGTCCACCACCTTAACCCACTCCCCGTAACAGAACGGTGCGACCAACATGGATCCAGCGGAGGTAGGGCACCTGAAGGAAGCTATGCAACTTCAGGGTGCCGCCATTGGCCGCCATGAGCAACTGCTGCAAGAGATGATGCAGCAGTTGACATTATTGGTCAACAGACAAACTGAAACAGCTCAGGCGGCAGCTGCTACAGAACAGCCTTCCCCTCAGGTGCCCATTCATTTTTTAGACCCACTCCCGGTCAGGGAAGACTCCCAAGTGGCTACTCCTGAGCGTTATGCAGGGGAACCAGACAAATGCAGGGGATTCCTACTGCAGTGCTCACTTGTGTTTGAGCAGCAGCCGTCTCGATTCCCCACGGAACGCTCAAAAGTGGCTTACATGGTGTCCCTTCTCACAGGCAGAGCACTGACCTGGGCCACCGCCCTTTGGGAACAAAGCTCCCCAGACTGCGCTACCAGTCAGTCGTTTACTGAAGCACTCCGCCAAACCTTCTACCAGCCTGTTGGTGGAAAGGAGACTGGGCCACGCCTTCTGGAACTCACCCAGGGGGCACGCTCAGTGGCGGATTATGCAATTGAATTCCGCACTCTGGCAGCCGAAAGTGGGTGGGATGAGGTGGCCTTGGTAGCAATATTCCAGCGAGGACTTAATGGCAGGATTAAGGACGAGCTGGCTACTCGCGATCTGCCCTCCACCCTGCATGCACTCTATGATGTATGGATCCGCCTGGACAACCGCATGCGCCAGAGAGTCCAGGAGCGGGCAAGAAGTGTACGTGCTCCTGGGTTTGGTCGGTCTTGGCAAGGCCCTCTAGAGCAGATGCTACCCACACAAGAGGTACCGGAGCCCATGCAGCTGGGAGGTACCCGTCTGCCCAGTCCACGGCCTGTCCGCTCCTCTACTGGAGCGGCCACCTTACATAAATCGGGAAATGGAAGGGTCTACCTCGATCAGGGGGGTCGGGAATAGACCACTCACTTTCCCCCACTTCCGGACTCCTCCTCCCTGTCACTCTGTCATGGGCCCCGCGACAGCACATTAAATTAAAGGCATTTGTGGACTCTGGAGCCGCCGGCAGTTTTATTGACTCCTCATTAGCCTTGTCCCTTGGGCTTCCGGTCGAACCCTTGGACCAACCTCTGCCCATTCTCGCCATTGATGGCCGGGCTGTGGGCTCTGGCCTGGTCACTCATCGTACCAAACCCCTAGCTATGCAGGTGGGCCCCCATGTGGAGCAGGTGGAGTTATACCTAACACAGGCCCCCCACCTACAATTGGTGCTAGGATACCCATGGCTTAAGTCCCATAACCCTCGTATTGACTGGGCTTCACGGTCCATATATGCATGGAGCCCCCAATGTCAGGGGACCTGCTTGGGGCATTACGGACCAGTTCCTGCGGCACCAGAGTCCCAAATGTCCCAGATACCCAACCTCGCCCAGGTTCCCAGTGTTTACTGGGACCTTAAAGAGGTGTTTAGTAAGGCCAAGGCCCAGATTCTTCCTCCTCATAGGGCATACGATTGTGCGATCAATCTTCTCCCTGGCACCACACCTCCGAGAGGGCGATTGTTTGCACTGTCTTCCCCTGAGCGCGTTGCTATGGACACATATATCCGGGAGGCTCTTGAATCTGGGTTCATACAACCCTCCTCGTCGCCGGCGGGCGCTGGGTTTTTCTTTGTGGGCAAAAAGGATGGGGGCCTCCGGCCCTGCATAGATTATAGGGGGCTTAACGCAATCACAATTAAGGATCGCTATCCATTGCCCCTCATGCAGACGGCCTTCGAAGCGCTGCAGCAAGCCTCTATCTTTACGAAATTAGACTTGCGCAGCGCGTACAACCTAATTCGCATAAGGCAGGGGGATGAATGGAAGACGGCCTTCATCACCCCCTCAGGGCATTATGAGTACCGGGTGATGCCCTTTGGTCTTATGAATGCACCTGCCGTTTTTCAACGCTTCATCAATGAAGTATTAAGAGAAACCCTGGACAGGTACGCGTACGTCTACCTTGACGATATTCTCATTTACAGCCGGTCTGTAGAGGAACATGAAGGACACGTCAGACGGGTTCTCCAACTGCTTTTGGAGAACCGCCTTTATGTTAAACTTGAGAAATCAGTGTTCCACACAGAAACAGTTTCCTTCCTGGGTTTCGTAGTATCGAAAAGTACCCTCCGTATGGACCCAGCAAAATTTAAAGCTGTGGTGGACTGGCCCCGTCCTGCCTCTCTTCGGCAGGTCCAGTCGTTCCTAGGATTTGCCAACTTCTTTCGGCGGTTCGTCCGTAACTTCAGTACTGTGGCAGCACCCATTATTGCCCTAACCCGGAAAACCCCAGGGCCCTTTCACTGGACTACTGAGGCAGAAGTAGCCTTTGAGGGGATCAAGGCGCGACTGACGTCACCCCCGGTACTTCAGTTACCCAACTCTGATGAACCTTTTATTGTTGAGGTAGATGCCTCTGATGTTGGCGTGGGAGCGGTACTCTCCCAGCGCCTAGGACCAAACAAAAAACTCCATCCCTGTGCGTTCTACTCGCACAGACTAACCCCAGCAGAGCGCAACTACAGCATTGGGGATAGGGAACTCCTTGCTGTCAAGCTTGCGTTAGAGGAGTGGAGGCACTGGTTGGAAGGGGCCAATCAT
Organism: Trichomycterus rosablanca; assembly: GCF_030014385.1. Lineage (NCBI taxonomy): Eukaryota > Metazoa > Chordata > Actinopteri > Siluriformes > Trichomycteridae > Trichomycterus > Trichomycterus rosablanca. The sequence continues at coordinate 53,806,472 of NC_085991.1, read as the reverse complement.
CCTTTTGTGGTCTGGACAGACCACAAGAACTTGGCCTACATCCAGCAAGCGAAGCGACTAAACCCTAGACAGGCCCGGTGGGCTTTGTTCTTCGGTCGCTTTCACTTTGTGTTGTCTTACAGGCCAGGATCTAAAAACACCAAACCTGACGCTCTGTCCAGACAGTGGGCCCCTGCTGGCCCTGACCCTTCACCAGAGCCCATCATACCCACTGCCCAGATTCTGGCCCCTCTCCGCTGGGCGATAGAGGACACCATCCGGGAGGCTCTTCGTCAAGAGCCAGATCCGGGAGGTGGACCCCATGGACGTCAGTATGTCCCCACATCAGCCCGTTTGCCGGTCATACAGTGGGGACACTCCTCTCCATTCTCCGGACATCCAGGTGTTAACCGGTCCCTGGAATTCCTCCGGAGACGCTTTTGGTGGCCGGGGATGGAGAAAGACGTCCGAGCCCATATAGCTGCTTGTGAGGTATGCACAAAAAGCAAATCACCCAGGTCTCGCCCCCCAGGGCTCCTTCAACCGTTACCCATCCCAGCACGTCCATGGTCTCACATCTCCTTGGACTTCGTAACGGGCCTACCACCATCTAAGGGCAACACGGTGATCCTGGTGATTGTGGATCGCTTTTCCAAGGCGTGCAAGTTTGTGGCCCTGCGCAAACTTCCAACTGCCAAGGAGACAGCTGACCTACTGCTGCAACATGTGGTCAGGGTACATGGGATGCCCAGTGACCTAGTGTCTGACAGGGGTCCCCAGTTTGCAAGCCGGTTTTGGAAGGCCTTCTGTCAACGGATGGGAGCCACAGTAAGCCTTGCCTCTGGCTTTCATCCGGAATCTAATGGCCAGACAGAAAGGGTAAACCAAGACCTAGGCCAGATGCTACGCTGTCTGACGGTTAATAACGCTGCATCTTGGGCGGACCAATTGCTATGGGCAGAATATGCCCACAATACCCTTTGGCACTCTTCCCTGGGCATGTCACCTTTTGAGTGCCAATTTGGGTATCCACCGCCCTTATTCGCAGAGCAGGAAAGAGATGTAGGGGTCCCAGCCGTTGATCAATACGTCCGCCGTTGCCGCCGGGCCTGGCAGAAGGCACGCACATCCCTCCAGGCAGCCACTGCCGCCAGGAAGCGGGTCGCGGATCGCAAGCGGCGTGACGCCCCAACCTTTCGCGTTGGCCAGCGTGTTTGGCTCTCCACCCGTGACCTGCCACTCCGGGTGGAATCCCGCAAACTGGCGCCCCGTTTTGTGGGGCCCTTCAAGGTGGAACGGCGCATAAATCCTGTATCATATCGCTTGCATCTGCCACCGAGCATGAGGGTTCACCCCACATTCCATGTTTCGCACCTAAGGCCTTTTGTTTGTGGTGCTCCGGCACCAGGCACTGCTCCTCCTAGACCACGCCTCATAGATGGTGCTCCAGCGTACACGGTCCGCCGTTTGTTGGACATCCGCCGGGTCAGGGGTAGCACCCAGTATTTAGTGGACTGGGAGGGATACGGCCCTGAGGAGCGAACATGGGTTCCGGCGCGCCAGATCCTGGATCCGGAATTAATCCGGGAATTCCGGCGCAACAGGGCCGCTGGAATGGGGACGTCGGGAGCCGCCCCTAGAGGGGGGGGTTCTGTAAGAGTCCCGTCAGTGGAGTCGGCCGCCAGCAGGGGGCCTGGGCAGCGCAGGAGAAGAGCTGATGGATCTGAGGTTCAAAACTCCAATCCCCAGAATCCTCAGCGGCAATCAGTGCCAAACAGACTCAGCTGCGCAGCGGTGCATATAAACCCGGCGTTAAACAGCAGCCAGCGTCGCACCGTTAAAACAGTGCGAACGGTAAAGTGGGTTTGTATAAAAGAGAAAAAAAAAAAAAAAAAAGAGAAGAAAAGAATAGTGAGGGAAAGAACAGAAAAGAAAGGAAAAGGGAAAGAGCAGAAAGCAAAGGAAAGGAAGGGAAAGAACTGAAAACAAACGAAAAGAAAATAGTCGAGTTAAAATAAAAGGAAAAGTTAAGGAAGTTGCTGAGTTGTCCAGGGAGGAAGCTCAGCTCTCCAGTTTTTTTGTTTAAAGTTATTTCATTGTGTATGTTCGCACAAGCACATAAGATTTTCGAAAGAGAATAAGGACATTTCTCCACGGGAGCGTGGGGAGAGAGTTTGAGTTGTGTTTTGTTTTCGTTTTAAAAAACCTTCCTTTGTTTGAGTACGCATTATCAGCGTCTCTTTTGTTTGCCGTTTCGCGCCTCTAGTTTGACACCGCCTTTTGTAGTGTTTACTCCACTGTTCTTCGTGTCTAGCTCAGTGGCACGTTAGTAAAGCACAGCGCTACAGTGCCTGACGGTCGCGGTTCGAATCCGGCGCAAGCCAAAACGTGTAACACTTATTTTTAAGTTTGCTCCAGTGATCACTGCACCAGTAAATATATATATATATATATATATTACAATTTACAGTGGTGAATAATCTACACACCCTACTTTCATCATAATAATAATTAAACACACACACTCTGCACTTGGGTCCACCACCTTAACCCACTCCCCGTAACATTCAGAAAGCAATGACTGTAAGTATTAAGTGATACTGATATGTTTGTGACTTGAATATGATGTAATTTGATGACCGTTTACGATCGCGGCAACTCTTTGATGTTATCCAATCAGTCGCGTTTGTATTGCTGCTATTAATGAGTTTATGGACTGTATTTTGAGCCTTTTTTCTATTTTCTCTTGTATTTGTAGTTTCACTCTCTGATTTGAGTCAATAAAGGAACAAGCACGTTCATCTTCCTGGCTCTTAAAAAGAGTTTGGCTGGCTGTTTAATCTATGTTAACGCTTTGGAAGCATAACACGTGGGGAGAGCAGTACAGGCTGTGAAAAAGTATTTGCCCCTTTACAATCTCTTCTGCATATCTGTCACACTTATGTTCACCCATTCATTTACTGACTTTTTTACCACCGCTTTATACTATATAGGGTTGTAGGGGGTCCAATTCACTGGGCAAAAGGAGAGAAACATCCTGGGCAGGTTGCCAGTCCATTGCAAAGCAAACACACACATTAACACACAATCATACCCAGGGCAATGTCTTTGTACTGTGGGAGGAACACCTGAAGAAAACAGCATTGTTTTCCTCAAACACGGTATAACATGCAAACTCAATCTGGGAACAGAACTTAGAACCTTCTTGCTGTGAGGCACAGTGCTACCCACCAAGCCCCTGTGCTGCTTGCACTTATGTTTCAGATCATCAAATAGCTTTTAATATTAGACAAAAACCAAAGTTGAACACGAAATGCTCTTTAAATATTGATTTCATTTAATGAAAAAGGCTGTTCAGGATTACTTCCACCCATGTGGAAAAAGTAATTGACTGTTAGGATTTTATATAAATACTTAATATTTATAAACACCAAATCAAACAGTTAACCAAATTTTATTGACATTCAATTACACTAGCCACACAGAAGCATGATCACTGCCAGACATGTAGGATCTAAACATAACTAAAATAGAACATGTCTGGTTTAGATTAGATTAGATTAGATTCAACTTTATTGTCATTACACATGTACAAGTACAGAGCAACGAAATGCAGTCTGGTGATGTGCAGCAGCTCATGATGCTACGTTTAAGATGCAAAGACTCATCACAAATGATCACAAGCATTTGTTTGTAGTTGTTACTGCCAAGGGTGGCACAACCAGTTATTAGGCTTACAGGGGTGATTACTTTAAAACAGAACTGTACACACAATGTACCGAATGTGGTTTTTACTAGACTACCTTTTCTTGCCACACACAAGGCCATTGGTGTGAAGCAGAGTAAAAATGTACAGTGCCAGCAGCTCTTCCATGTGGAGAAACGTTCATCTGGCAAAAGTCAGAAGCAATTCATCTGCTCAAACTAACAAGATCTTATAAATAGTAAACACTTACCCATACTGACAATCTTCTTCATTTCTTCATCAACACATTCCTGAAGCTGAGATCGAGCTTTCCTTAGAGTTCTTACATCCAGATGAGGCTGAATACTGACATCAGTCCAGTTGTTGGTGGGTGGAGGTCTGCACAGGGACGGGTAAATCTACAGTACAGCAGGAGAGAGGAGAAATCCCTCAGCATGACCAGTGCTGTCCTGTCATGTGCCGCATTTCTGTTGAGAAACAGAGGGACTCTGACCTGTAGGAGGTGGAGATGATCCTCAGTGTTGGAGATCTGCTCCAGCTCAGTGTTTCTGCCCTTTAGCTCAGTGATTTCCTGCTCCAGATCTTTAATGAACTCTTCAGCCTGACGCTCTGCTGCTCTCTGCTTCTCTTCCATCACCTTCAGTAGCTCAGCCTGGTTTCTCTCAATGCTGTGTATCAGAGCTCTGAAGATCTCCATGCTGTCAGCTTTCTCCTTCTCTGTGTTTTTCTACCAGGAGAAACATCAAGTCATTTATGTAGTGTTATTAGAAATAGCGGCTCTGTTTATGTCCCTAGAAATCAAGCTTTTCTTACTTTATTAAGTTCTACAGAATGTTTGATTTCTTTGATCTTCTTCAGTCGGTCCTGGATCATCTGCTCAACTTCTGCTTGTGTTGCTCCCAGCTGAGTCTGAAAAATATACAAGTTGTGTTTAAAGAAATGATTGAAATCCTTTAGAAGTGCTAATATAGTACTAATATAATTAAACTCTATTCCCATTTCTTCTCACAACATTTAAAAAATGTTTGGCACCAAGGAGACCTAGTGATTTAGTGTTTCAGGTTTTATTTTGTCCCGTTCCTACAGAAAAAATGTCTTAAGTTGTGCAACAATACAGAGTTTTCCTTGCCACATTTTATGTTGCAAAATTCAACACATAGTCTCAATTAAGGACAGGTCAGGACTGTAGGCAGGCCACTCCTGTACCCATACCCTCTTCCTTCATTGCCATGCCATTGTAAGCAGCTTATGGTTTTGCATTGTCTTGTTGAAAAATGTCCCTAAGAAAGAAGGTCGCTCACCTTCTTCTCTGCACTCTCCTGCTCTATAGGAACTGTGTTGTGGTTCTTGTGGTCATCTAAAGTGCAGACCTGACACACACACGTCTGTTCGTCTCTACAGAACATCTCCAGAGGTCTCTCATGTTTCTGACAGATGTAATCCTCCAGGTTCTCCACAGGATTTATTAGTTTGTGTTTCCTGAATGAAGAAATTTTCTCATGAGGTTCCAGGTGAGTCTTACAGTAAGAGGCCATACAGATCAGACAGGACTTCAGAGCTTCTCGTTTCTTTTCACTGCAGACCTCACAGAACACCAGGGATTTGGTAGGTTCTCCTACAGTGCTGCTTGATTTGACCTGAACTGGCTTCCTGAATTGAGAAGCCAGCCCAGAGATGAAGGTGTTAACATGTAGTTCAGGTCTTTTGGGAAAATCCATCTTACATACTGGACACTGGCAGTGTGAACTGGTGTCCCAGCACTCTTTGATACAGGTCATGCAGAAGTTGTGTCCACATGGAGTAGAGATTGGATCAGTGAACACATCCAGACAGATGGAGCACTGGAGCTGATCTTCAGACAGGAAACTGCTGGAGGAAGCCATGACTGATAGAGAAGATACAGAGACACCATAATGATTCATATATTCATTTATTCATTGTCTATTCAACCACCCATCCTATTCTGGGATGCAATTAATTGGGCAAAAGGCAGTAAATACCCCAGACAGGTCACCAGTCTATCACAGAGCAAGCAAACACACACAGACACACACACACACACACACACACACACACACACACACACACACACACCTAATGGTAATTAGTTTGAATGCTGGTCTTTGTTCTGTGGGAGGAAACTGGATCACCAGAAAAGAACCTGCAAACTCCACACAGAAGAACCCGCTTGCTGAAATGACAGATTGTACATCAGGCTGTGTGGGTGTGTTCTGTACAATCATTCTTCTGGTTTTTCTGGTTTTATACATAACAGGTATGAATGTTAACGTAAATATGACGTGTAACTCTACTAGACGTCATTTAGTTTGTAGACGGTAGTTTTAACTGCTGCATTTATTGTAAAGCTTAGAGAATAAGGTAACACAAATTGTAATGAAAAATAAATAATAAAATATATTTGGTGAAATAAAACCTGATTAAAACTATTATTTATGTCCCACCTGGTAGCACCAATGAAAGAGAATTTAATCAGACTGTTCTAGACAGAGAGAGTTTCTGTATTACAAGTGTTTATAAACTACTGATTATAAACATCAAGAAATCAACATTTTATCATCAACTTTACTGCGTCACATTTGTTATAAGATGTTTTATTTACAGTAATGTCTTGCTGTTTTTCATTGTTTTTGCACTATACGCTGTGTTTCCTCATTCTACCAACATAAAGAAAACAAACTGTGGAACTTCCCCAAAACTTCGTTATAGCACTGCTCTACTTTACCCCCCCTGCTGGACTTTTTACCTTTTTACCCCATTTATTATTTACCTGCAGTGATTGTAGCTGCTTGAAGGCTGTAGAAGCTTCAGACTGGAGACTTTAAGCTGCTGAAAGAAAATAAGTTTCGGTTCACCTGAGTGACGTCATGAGGACACGCCCACTGTTTGTACCACATTTTACACATTTTAACCACCAAGTGGCAGAAATTCACCCAAACACATACAGTGCAGTGATAAAGTAATTGCCCCCTCACTGCTCTCTGTTATTGTACATGTGTAGTGATGGAAGTGACTCTAAGATAAAGACCAGTGTCATGTTCTGTAAGAACTTTCCTTTATTTATGGAACTTGTGTTAGTGTAATGCTTTTGATATGTTACATTTAAATCAGAATCAGCTTTATTCGCCAAGTATGTTTACACACACAAGGAATTTGTTTCCGGCTGTTGTTAGCTCTCTACAATTTACAAACAACACAATATACAGACAAGACTATGTAGACTCTACAATTTACAAACAATACAATATACAGACAAGACTATGTAGACAATGTACAAATTTACATGTTCAGCAGAATTTGCACATGTACAGCAAATATAAAAATAGTGTAAAATAAATAGTTCAGTAAGGTAAGATGCAGTTACAGTATTATACAGCATGTATAAAGTGCAGTGTGGCATGTAAACAACAGTAAACAGCAGTTCAATTTTTGTTATTGATGAGTTTGATGGCATTTGGAAAGAAACTGTTACAGTGTCTGTTTGATTTTGTGTTCAGGGCTCTGTAGCGCCTGCCAGAGGGTAGGAGGTTAAAGAGTTCGTGTCCAGGGTGTCCAAATATTTACGTTTATATTTACATTTACATGGAAATGCTGCCAATGTCAAACTAACAATGACTGACAGTTATTTGCACTATTTATAAGCTATGTAGAGTTACCTGCATATCATTTGAATAAGGCATTTGTATGGTATAATTTTGTAGCTGTTATGTACAATATTATGTTTGTGGATGTTCTCTGAATAGCATTTAATATTCTAACTGCTGCTTCCTTTCTGTATCATTTCAGTTTTACTAAATTGTTTCTTGAGAAATGGAGACGACAGTAAAGAGCATTTAACTTTACTCCAGCTTCTGATTTCTGTCGATTTGTGTACAGACACACACACTGAGGACAGAATAACCAGTTAGATGTGTTAGTGTTTTCAGTGAGAGAGAAACTCCAGATATGATGCAGGAAACTGAAATTCTATTTAAAACTTACAAACAGCTCACAGTTCACAAATAGCAGGTTTTAGTCTAGTTTAGTTTAGCACATCCAGAATTATTAGTTTACAAAATGTGTTTGTGTTTCCAAAGGAAAAGCCAGAAGAAATGTACACATTAGTATAGCAGTACTGATACAGCATGTAAAGTTTACATAAATGTTGTACAGATGTGGTGAACATTATTGGAGTGAATACGTTTATGTATATTTGGGCAACACCTACAATCTGCGAATGATCAGATTAATAAGGTCCATGTTGATGTAGTACAGAAGATTTAAAGAAAACCAGTAATTAAGAAATGTTTTACAATATGTAAGTTTTTTAATAAAAATATACACAGACAGACGTGCATTACACAAGCCATGCAATAAAACATAATACTGATCAAATATCATTTTGATGGCATAAAATAAAATCTATTTAGACTTTTCAGAGCAAAAACATCACAGAATACATAAAATAATATAAAACATAAGACTCTATGTAATACCTTACAATGCTTACAATATCTCTGGCCAAGGAGAGCCGTGGACCATCACACGACCCCTACAACACACGTCCAGTCATGTCAGAGGGGTTTCCAGTGTTGCTTGGGTAAGTGCTTACATATTCCAGGTGGTTACTAGGGTGGTTCTATGGTATTTCTGGTAATTATAAGTGTGTTGTTTGATGGTTGCTATGGTATTCTACATGTTTATTGGAAGTTGCTGGTTGTTGGTTGCTATGGTATTGTGAGATGGCTTGCCATCATGGTGCATGTGTGCTAGGGCTGGACGATATGACAAAAAAACTGATATCTCGATATGCTTTTGAGAAGTGGTGATATGATATAATGCAAACTTAAGTACAATGGCAGACCACTGTCCATATTCAGCACAGAAATGAACAAGAATTAATATCTGTAAATTTTATATCATCAACATATTCCTTACTAGTAAATAAGGTAACATTTGAAAGCTTAAAATGTCTACTTTTAGCAATGTAAACTTAATTTTAGCTTATTTTGTTGATAAGTTCTCTTAAAAACACAAATCATTGTAGTTCTGATACATTCTGACAGAATTAGTGTTTATATTTTGTATTATTACAGGCTGTATTTGTATTAATATTAACAATATTTATATTAAACAAACCAGTATGTTTTATAGTTTTAATACAAAAAGCCGTTCTTCTCATGTATCTTTAGAAATGAAGACTAGTAGAATAGAGAAAGACTTTACTTACTTTTTTAAGTTCTACAGAGTCTTTCATTTCTTTGATCTTCTTAACTCGGTCCTGAATCATCTTTTCAACCTTTGCTTGTGTTGCTTCAAGCTGAGTCTAATACATAAATAAACAAATTTTGCTAACTTGTCACTTAGCAAAATTTTGCAAACTAGTCAGGATTTTTTCCCTATGTGTTTTTATTTTTTAGCAAGGCATGAAAAAAACAATAATAGTTTAATTATAGTTTACACGTACACTCTAGTGGACTGCATGCAACACTGGAATCTGAACCTAAAGCAACATGTAGTCCACAGACTAATGAACAATGTGGAAATATGAATGTCTACATGCGTATAAATGTACACAGGGTACACAGCCACACAACACTGCATACAGTATACAGACATACAGTATACAACAGTACATGAGTACACCCCTGTGAAGTTTCATTTAAATGTCAAATAATTCAAAATTTTATCACCTTACAGTAATTGCATGACTTTTAAGTTGAACAGAAGGGTATTTGCTAAAATAATAAACTAACAATTTAGATTTACTATATTAAAAATACAGGCCCCCAGTAGGAACTCAATGCAACACCTTACATTACTGAGATTTAAATGTTAAATATTTTTAAATACTTAGTGTGTCCTTTTTGGTGACAGACTCAGTCCTCCTTAGTATAGAAAATACCAGTGTTGCACAAATATCTGAATAAATTTTTTCAAGGTTTTTTTCCCTTGGAAACCGTCTATAGAGATTGATGCTATGCAGTGTCCCACCCACTTGCTGAGCTGTCACAGAATCTCCTATATGTATTCACTTTAGTTGCATTGATTGTCTACTTTGTCTTACTAAAGTACTTATATTTGGTTGTTTACAGAAGGGAATACTCTACTTGTCAATTTAGAGACAACACAATTATTGAGAGGTGATACAATTTCAAATTATTTGATATTTAAGTGATATTGCACATAGGCGTACTATACTGTACTGTAGATAAACAAACTGATTGACAACAAAAAGTCACTAAAGTATTTTTAAAACAACAAAGCTGAAGGAATAGTATGGCTGAAATATAGCTGCAGATGCATGATATCCAGTTGTCCAGTTTAGTGGACACATTGTTTTTCAGAAGTTACTCCATATGTGAAATCAATATTTGAAAAATAAAACAATTATATTATATATCAGATGTTACAGAAAGATTGGCGAGATATTCCTGCTATGCGACACATTTCATCGGCAAGTACTGACCATTTGTCCTATAGATCAGGGGTCACCAACACGGTGCCCGCAGGCACCTGGTCGCCCACAGGGACCACGTAAGTCACCCGCAGGGCATTGTTCAAGAGGTTCCAGACAGCGAACTAGCGGGCCAATCTGGCACCACAGAATAGTTTTTCAGCCCGAACCGTGACGTCTCCTGTGGGCGTGTCAGCATACAGCATAGCGACAGCAACAATGGCGTCAGCTGGTGTCTCGTATGGAGCTTAATGCTGCATTTTTATCTTTTAAAGTTCACCTGATTACATTTTGAGCCAGTTTGCCACTGAAAAAGGTGAATGGTGTGATTTGAGGTGGTAAAAGTGACCCGGACAGTAAGAACAATGCTTAACGTGAAAAATAAAGCATGAAGCTTTTTCATCTCCCCGAGCTACATAAACACCACATGTGAAGTAAATCCAGTTAAACACATATACATGTTGTATTTTACAGTGGATTTAATGGTTATTTCACACAGATGTTTGTTCGTGTCGTGGAACTTTAGTGTTTTATCACTTAAGTCGAGCGCTGAGCAAATCGGCTGTTTGCGCCGAGAGTCGCGGTGAAAGTGAAGCACAAAACGTTTTTTTTTTACATAAAAACAAACATCTGTAACAACAGCACAAATGCTCGCACATAATCTACACACTCCGCCATGATATTACTGCTCTTAACTTTCGTTAAGTAATGCCCACCGTTGATGATGCACGCTTGGTTCTCAAAAACTGCGTTTCCACCAGTTTTTACAGAACACCAAGGTTCTAAGAAACCTGAACAGAACCGGTTCAAGAACCATGGTTCTTTTGGTGGAAAAGGGCTATGAGACACTTCTGGGACACTTCTAGATCTTTTTATATAAAACATTCGCAAAACTGTGTAACATTTTGCTGAACGTTTGAGTATTTAAATTTTCAGCATTTAGCAGATGCTTTTATCCAAAGCAACTTACACAATGAGCAATTGAGGGTTAAGGGCCTTGCTCAGGGACCCAACAGTGGCAACTTGGTGGTGGCGGGGCTTGAACCGGCAACCTTCTGTTTACTAGTCCAGTACCTTAACCACTGAGCTATCACTGGCCCGGTATTTAGTGAAGGCTCAGTGATAGCTCAGTGGTTAAGGTACTGGACTTGTAATCTAAAGGTTGCCGGTTCAAGCCCCACCACCAAGTTGCCACTGTCTGGCCCCTGAGCAAGGCCCTTAACCCTCAATTGCTCAAAAATTGTGTTCAGTCATAACTAAGTTGTTTTGGAAAAAAGTGTCTGACAAATGCTGAAAATGTAAATGAGAATTCTGAAAATAACAGTCAGAGTAAAAGCTGTTGCTGTAGGTGACTGAATATTTTATAGATGTATTTACTTTCTCTCAGCATGAAAACCTCTAAAATTATATATATATATATATATATATATATATATATATATATATATATATATATATATATATATATATATACACAGTGTATCACAAAAGTGAGTACACCCCTCACATTTCTGCAGATCTTTTCATGGGACAACACTGGCAAAATGGCACTTTGACACAATGAAAAGTAGTCTGTGTGCAGCTTATATAACAGTGTACATTTATTCTTCCCTCAAAATAACTCAATATACAGCCATTAATGTCTAAACCACCGGCAACAAAAGTGAGTACACCCCTTAGTGAAAGTTCCTGAAGTGTCAATATTTTGTGTGGCCACCATTATTTCCCAGAACTGCCTTAACTCTCCTGGGCATGGAGTTTACCAGAGCTTCACAGGTTGCCACTGGAATGCTTTTCCACTCCTCCATGACGACATCACGGAGCTGGCGGATATTCGAGACTTTGCGCTCCTCCACCTTCCGCTTGAGGATGCCCCAAAGATGTTCTATTGGGTTTAGGTCTGGAGACATGCTTGGCCAGTCCATCACCTTTACCCTCAGCCTCTTCAATAAAGCAGTGGTCGTCTTAGAGGTGTGTTTGGGGTCATTATCATGCTGGAACACTGCCCTGCGACCAAGTTTCCGGAGGGAGGGGATCATGCTCTGCTTCAGTATTTCACAGTACATATTGGAGTTCATGTGTCCTTCAATGAAATGTAACTCCCCAACACCTGCTGCACTCATGCAGCCCCAGACCATGGCATTCCCACCACCATGCTTGACTGTAGGCATGACACACTTATCTTTGTACTCCTCACCTGCTTGAGACCATCTAAACCAAACAAATTAATCTTGGTCTCATCAGACCATAGGACATGGTTCCAGTAATCCATGTCCTTTGTTGACATGTCTTCAGCAAACTGTTTGCGGGCTTTCTTGTGTAGAGACTTCAGAAGAGGCTTCCTTCTGGGGTGACGACCATGCAGACCAATTTGATGTAGTGTGCAGCGTATGGTCTGAGCACTGACAGGCTGACCCCCCACCTTTTCAATCTCTGCAGCAATGCTGACAGCACTCCTGCGCCTATCTTTCAAAGACAGCAGTTGGATGTGACGCTGAGCACGTGCACTCAGCTTCTTTGGACGACCAACGCGAGGTCTGTTCTGAGTGGACCCTGCTCTTTTAAAACGCTGAATGATCTTGGCCACTGTGTTGCAGCTCAGTTTCAGGGTGTTGGCAATCTTCTTGTAGCCTTGGCCATCTTCATGTAGCGCAACAATTTGTCTTTTAAGATCCTCAGAGAGTTCTTTGCCATGAGGTGCCATGTTGGAACTTTCAGTGACCAGTATGAGAGAGTGTGAGAGCTGTACTACTAAATTGAACACACCTGCTCCCTATGCACACCTGAGACCTAGTAACACTAACGAGTCACATGACATTTTGGAGGGAAAATGACAAGCAGTGCTCAATTTGGACATTTAATGGTGTAGTCTCTTAGGGGTGTACTCACTTTTGTTGCCGGTGGTTTAGACATTAATGGCTGTATATTGAGTTATTTTGAGGGAAGAATAAATTTACACTGTTATATAAGCTGCACACAGACTACTTTTCTTTGTGTCAGTGTCATTTTGTCAGTGTTGTCCCATGAAAAGATATACTTAAATACAGTGCCTTGCAAAAGTATTCAGCCCCCTTGAACTTTTCAACCTTTTGCCACATTTCAGGCTTCAAACATAACGATATGAAATTGTAATTTTTTGTGAAGAATCAACAACAAGTGGGACACAATCGTGAAGTGGAACGAAATTTATTGGATATTTTAAACTTTTTTTAGAAATAAAAAACTGAAAAGTGGGGCGTGCAATATTATTCAGCCCCCTTGCGTTAATACTTTGTAGCGCCACCTTTTGCTGCGATTACAGCTGCAAGTCGCTTGGGGTATGTCTCTATCAGTTTTGCACATCGAGAGACAGAAATTTTTCAGAAATTCTTCCTTGCAAAACAGCTCGAGCTCAGTGAGGTTGGATGGAGAGCGTTTGTGAACAGCAGTTTTCAGCTCTTTCCACAGATTCTCGATGGGATTCAGGTCTGGACTTTGACTTGGCCATTCTAACACCTGGATACGTTTATTTGTGAACCATTCCATTGTAGATTTTGCTTTATGTTTTGGATCATTGTCTTGTTGGAAGATAAATCTCCGTCCCAGTCTCAGGTCTTTTGCAGACTGCAACAGGTTTTCTTCCAGAATGGTCCTGTATTTGGCTCCATCCATCTTCCCATCAATTTTAACCATCTTCCCTGTCCCTGCTGAAGAAAAGCAGGCCCAAACCATGATGCTGCCACCACCATGTTTGACAGTGGGGATGGTGTGTTCAGGGTGATGAGCTGTGTTGCTTTTACGCCAAACATAACGTTTTGCATTGTGGCCAAAAAGTTCGATTTTGGTTTCATCTGACCAGAGCACCTTCTTCCACATGCTTGGTGTGTCTCCCAGGTGACTTTTTATAGATATCTTTGAGAAATGGCTTTCTTCTTGCCACTCTTCCATAAAGGCCAGATTTGTGCAGTGTACGACTGATTGTGTCCTATGGACAGATTCTCCCACCTCAGCTGTAGATCTCTGCAGTTCATTCAGAGTGATCATGGGCCTCTTGGCTGCATCTCTGATCAGTCTTCTCCTTGTTTGAGCTGAAAGTTTAGAGGGACGGCCGGGTCTTGGTAGATTTGCAGTGGTCTGATACTCCTTCCATTTCAATATGATCGCTTGCACAGTGCTCCTTGAGATGTTTAAAGCTTGGGAAATCTTTTTGTATCCAAATCCGGCTTTAAACTTCTCCACAACAGTATCTCGGACCTGCCTGGTGTGTTCCTTGGTCTTCATGATGCTCTCTGCGCTTTAAACAGAACTCTGAGACTGTCACAGAGCAGGTGCATTTATACGGAGACTTGATTACACACAGGTGGATTCTATTTATCACCATCAGTCATTTAGGTCAACATTGGATCATTCAGAGATCCTCACTGAACTTCTGGAGTGAGTTTGCTGCACTGAAAGTAAAGGGGCTGAATAATATTGCACGCCCCACTTTTTAGTTTTTTATTTCTAAAAAAAGTTTAAAATATCCAATAAATTTCGTTCTACTTCACGATTGTGTCCCACTTGTTGTTGATTCTTCACAAAAAATTAAAATTTCATATCGTTATGTTTGAAGCCTGAAATGTGGCAAAAGGTTGAAAAGTTCAAGGGGGCTGAATACTTTTGCAAGGCACTGTATCTGCAGAAATGTGAGGGGTGTACTCACTTTTGTGATACAGTGTATATACTGTATATATATATATATATATATACAGTGTATCACAAAAGTGAGTACACCCCTCACATTTCTGCAAATATTTTATTATATCTTTTCATGGGACAACACTATAGAAATAAAACTTGGATATAAGTTAGAGTAGTCAGTGTACAGCTTGTATAGCAGTGTAGATTTACTGTCTTCTGAAAATAACTCAACACACAGCCATTAATGTCTAAATAGCTGCAACATAAGTGAGTACACCCCACAGTGAACATGTCCAAATTGTGCCCAAAGTGTCAATATTTTGTGTGACCACCATTATTATCCAGCACTGCCTTAACCCTCCTGGGCATGGAATTCACCAGAGCTGCACAGGTTGCTACTGGAATCCTCTTCCACTCCTCCATGATGACATCACGGAGCTGGTGGATGTTAGACACCTTGAACTCCTCCACCTTCCACTTGAGGATGCGCCACAGGTGCTCAATTGGGTTTAGTCCATCACCTTTACCTTCAGCTTCCTCAGCAAGGCAGTTGTCATCTTGGAGGTTGTGTTTGGGGTCGTTATCCTGTTGCAAACTGCCATGAGGCCCAGTTTTCGAAGGGAGGGGATCATGCTCTGTTTCAGAATGTCACAGTACATGTTGGAATTCATGTTTCCCTCAATGAACTGCAGCTCCCCAGTGCCAGCAACACTCATGCAGCCCAAGACCATGATGCTACCACCACCATGCTTGACTGTAGGCAAGATACAGTTGTCTTGGTACTTCTCACCAGGGCGCCGCCACACATGCTGGACACCATCTGAGCCAAACAAGTTTATCTTGGTCTCGTCAGACCACAGGGCATTCCAGTAATCCATGTTCTTGGACTGCTTGTCTTCAGCAAACTGTTTGCGGGCTTTCTTGTGCGTCAGCTTCCTTCTGGGATGACGACCATGCAGACCGAGTTGATGCAGTGTGCGGCGTATGGTCTGAGCACTGACAGGCTGACCTCCCACGTCTTCAACCTCTGCAGCAATGCTGGCAGCACTCATGTGTCTATTTTTTAAAGCCAACCTCTGGATATGACGCCGAACCCGTGGACTCAACTTCTTTGGTCGACCCTGGCGAAGCCTGTTCCGAGTGGAACCTGTCCTGGAAAACCGCTGTATGACCTTGGCCACCATGCTGTAGCTCAGTTTCAGGGTGTTAGCAATCTTCTTATAGCCCAGGCCATCTTTGTGGAGAGCAACAATTCTATTTCTCACATCCTCAGAGCGTTCTTTGCCATGAGGTGCCATGTTGAATATCCAGTGGCCAGTATGAGAGAATTGTACCCAAAACACCAAATTTAACAGCCCTGTATATATATATATACACTGTATATATATATATACAGTGTATCACAAAAGTGAGTACACCCCTCACATTTCTGCAAATATTTCATTATATCTTTTCATGGGACAACACTATAGACATGAAACTTGGATATAACTTAGAGTAGTCAGTGTACAACTTGTATAGCAGTGTAGATTTACTGTCTTCTGAAAATAACTCAACACACAGCCATTAATGTCTAAATAGCTGCAACATAAGTGAGTACACCCCACAGTGAACATGTCCAAATTGTGCCCAAATGTGTCGTTGTCCCTCCCTGGTGTCATGTGTCAAGGTCCCAGGTGTAAATGGGGAGCAGGGCTGTTAAATTTGGTGTTTTGGGTACAATTCTCTCATACTGGCCACTGGATATTCAACATGGCACCTCATGGCAAAGAACTCTCTGAGGATGTGAGAAATAAAATTGTTGCTCTCCACAAAGATGGCCTGGGCTATAAGAAGATTGCTAACACCCTGAAACTGAGCTACAGCATGGTGGCCAAGGTCATACAGCGGTTTTCCAGGACAGGTTCCACTCGGAACATGCTTCGCCAGGGTCGACCAAAGAAGTTGAGTCCACGTGTTCGGCGTCATATCCAGAGGTTGGCTTTAAAAAATAGACACATGAGTGCTGCCAGCATTGCTGCAGAGGTTGAAGACGTGGGAGGTCAGCCTGTCAGTGCTCAGACCATACGCCGCACACTGCATCAACTCGGTCTGCATGGTCGTCATCCCAGAAGGAAGCTGACGCACAAGAAAGCCCGCAAACAGTTTGCTGAAAACAAGCAGTCCAAGAACATGGATTACTGGAATGCCCTGTGGTCTGACGAGACCAAGATAAACTTGTTTGGCTCAGATGGTGTCCAGCATGTGTGGCGGCGCCCTGGTGAGAAGTACCAAGACAACTGTATCTTGCCTACAGTCAAGCATGGTGGTGGTAGCATCATGGACTTGAGCTGCATGAGTGTTGCTTGCACTGGGGAGCTGCAGTTCATTGAGGGAAACATGAATTCCAACATGTACTGTGACATTCTGAAACAGAGCATGATCCCCTCCCTTCGAAAACTGGGCCTCATGGCAGTTTTCAAACAGGATAACGACCCCAAACACAACCTCCAAGATGACAAATGCCTTGCTGAGGAAGCTGAAGGTAAAGGTGATGGACTAAACCCAATTGAGCACCTGTGGCGCATCCTCAAGTGGAAGGTAGAGGAGTTCAAGGTGTCTAACATCCACCAGCTCCATGATGTCATCATGGAGTAGTGGAAGAGGATTTCAGTAGCAACCTGTGCAGCTCTGGTGAATTCCATGCCCAGGAGGGTTAAGGCAGTGCTGGATAATAATGGTGGTCACACAAAATATTGACACTTTGGGCACAATTTGGACATGTTCACTGTGGGGTGTACTCACTTATGTTGCCAGCCATTTAGACATTAATGGCTGTGTGTTGAGTTATTTTCAGAAGACAGTAAATCTACACTGCTATACAAGTTGTACACTGACTACTCTAAGTTATATCCAAGTTTTATTTCTATAGTGTTGTCCCATGAAAAGATATAATGAAATATTTGCAGAAATGTGAGGGGTGTACTCACTTTTGTGATACACTGTATATATATATATATATTAGGGCTGTCAAACGATTAAAATTTTTAATCGCGATTAATCTCAGAATTTCATATAGTTAATCGCGATTAATCGCATTAAATAAAATCTGTGTAAATGTTATAGAAAACAAGGTTTTTTAAGTGAAATGTGAAAAGTGGACGTTTCTACATGAAGTGAGTGTGTTTTGACCCTTTTGGGGCTTCCATAGTTCATGGACTAGCGTGCTTGACTCCGGTATTCAGTGCCGTAACAGATTAAGTTAATGAAGTGTTTTGCTCCCGACAACTTGTGAATATACCGTGTATTTATTTCTTTATTATGCAAGTGCATCCCTACGACGCTCAGTTATATTATTTTAACAAACCGCAAATGAACAACGGTGGCAAGTCCGACATTAAAACGTTGGTTCTACCAGTCAAGTCTCAACATGAACTAGAATTTGCGTTAACGGCACTATTTTTTTTTATCGCGTTAAATTGAGATTGCGTTAATGCGTTATTATCGCGTTAACTTCGACAGCCCTAATATATATATAAATATAAATATATTAAATAAATTAAATAATATTAAACAAGACTAAACAAGACCCTCAGCATGAACCTGAGCGAGAGCATGAGAATAATCCAAATCCATGAACAGCAAAATTATGACATAACAACCGAACCGTGACATAAACATGAAAACCAAAAAAAAGGCTCCGCTGTAGGATCCACAACTGCTGCCTTAAATGCCCTGAGCATGACCTGCAAAGAGGAGCAGCTGTGGATCATAAGTTTCATTTACCAATCCTAATGAGGGATGTTGGCTTAAGCCTGAAAACAAAAACTCCTCCAACATGTGCTCACAGAAACATGGAAATAAATAATTTATGTTCCTCACCTTCTTCTCTGCACTCTCCTCCTCTATAGGAACTATGTTGTGGTTCCTGTGGTCATCTAAGGTGCAGAACTGACACACACACATCTGGTCGTCTCTACAGAAAATCTCCAGAGGTCTCTCATGTTTCTGACAGATGTAATCCTCCAGGTTCTCCACAGGATCTATTAGTTTGTGTTTCTTTAATAAAGGAACTATCTGATGAGGTTCCAGGTGAGTCTTGCAGTAAGAGGCCATACAGATCAGGCAGGACTTCAGAGCTTCACATTTCTTTTTACTGCAAATGTCACAAAGAACCAAAGATGCTGTGGGTTCTTCTGCAGTGCTGCTTGATTTGACCTGAACTGACTTTCTATACTGAGCAGCCAGTCCAGAGATGAAGGTATTTACTCGTAGTTCAGGTCTTCGAGGAAATTTCTCCTTACATACTGGACACTGGCAGTGTGAACTGGTGTCCCAGTACTTTTTGAGACAGGTCATGCAGAAGTTGTGTCCACATGAAGCCCTGACTGGATCAGTAAACACATCCAGACAGATGGAGCACTGGAGCTGATCTTCAGACAGGAAACTGCTGGAGGAAGCCATGACTAATAGAGAAGATACAGAGACACAATAATGATTCATATATTCATTTATTCATTGTCTATTTTACCACCCATCTTATTCTGGGATGCAATTAATTGGGCAAAAGGCAGTAAATACCCCAGACAGGTCACCAGTCTATCACAGAGCAAGCAAACACACACACACACACACACACACACACACACACACCTACCTAATGGTAATTAGTTTGAATGCAGGTCTTTGTACTGTGGGAGGAAACTGGATCACCAGAAAAGAACCTGCAAACTCCACACAGAAGAACCCGCTTGCTGTAATGACAGATTGTACATCAGGCTGTGTGGGTGTGTTCTGTACAATCATTCTTCTGGTTTTTCTGGTTTTATACATAATAGATATGAATGTTCATGTAAATATGAGGTGTAACTCTACTAGACGTCATTTAGTTTGTAGACGGTAGTTTTAACTGCTGCATTTATTGTAAAGCTCAGAGAATAAGGTAACACAAATTGTAATGGAAAAATAAAAAATATATATTTGGTGAAATAAAACCTGGTAGCGCCAGTAAAAAAGAATTTAATCAGACTGTTCTAGACAGAAAGAGTTTCTGTATTACAAGTGTTTATAAACCACTGATTATAAACATCAAGAAATCAACATTTTATCATCAACTTTACTGCATCACATTTGTTATAAGATGTTTTATTTACAGTAAAGTCTTGCTGTTTTTAATTTGTATGTACATTTCCAGTCAAAATACTGCACTGTCCCAAATTGCATCCACTCCCCTAGCACTGCTCCACTTTACCTCCCCTGCTGCACTTTTTACATTTTTACCCCCTTTATTATTTACCTGCAGTGATTGTAGCTGCTTGAAGGCTGTAGAAGCTTCAGACTGGAGACTTTAAGCTACTGAAAGAACATAAATTTCGTTTCACCTGAGGGACGTCATGAGGACATGCTCACTGTTTGTACACATTTTAACCACCAGGTGGCAGAAATTCACCCAAACACATACAGTGCTGTGATAAAGTAATTGCCCCCTCACTGCTCTGTTATTGTACATGTGTAGTGATGGAAGTGACTCTAAGATAAAGAGCAGTTAGATGTGTTAGTGTTTTCAGTGAGAGAGAAACTCCAGATATGATGCAGGAAACTGAAATTCTATTTAAAACTTACAAACAGCTCACAGTTCACAAATAGCAGCTTTTAGTCTAGTTTAGTTTAGTAAATACAGGAGAATTAGTTTATAAAATGTGTTTGTGTTTATGTGTGTGTGATCCAAAGGAAAAACAGGAAGAAATGTACACATTAGTATAGCAGTACTGATACAGTATGTACATTTTACACAAATGCTGTACAGATGTGAACATTATTGGAGTGAATACGTTTACGTATATTTGGGCAACACCTACAATCTGAGAATGATCAGATTAATAAGGTCCATGTTGATGTAGTACAGAAGATTTAAAATAAACCAGCAATTAAGGAATGTTTTATAATATGAATTTTCATATAAAGTATACACAGACAGACGTGCATTACACAAGCCATGCAATAAAAAATAATAATAATCAAATGGATGGCAAATAATACTTTTTATTTAGACTTTTCAGTGCAAAAACATCACCAAATACATAAAAAAATATTTTAAAAAATGTAACTCCATGTAATACTAGCATATTATTCCATTTACCCCCCTCCATCATCTCTTCCAGTCTTGTCATTTTCAATTTCCTACTGTAACTCCGCTTCCGCTTACAATATCTCTGGTCAAGGAGAGCTGTGAAATATCACACACCCCCTACGACACGAGTCCAGTCATGTCAAAAAGGATGCCAGTGTTGCTTGATACAGACTAACACATTCCAACTGGTTAAAAGGGCATTCTAGGTGGTTCTGTGGCATATCTGGTAATTACTAGTGTGTTGCTAGATGGTTGCTATGGTAATATATATGATAGGAGGGAGTTGCTGGTTGTTCCCTTAAGATTGCTAGGGTGTTGCGAAGTCATGGTCACAATATCCTAGGCCACTTCAATCAGGTTACTAATTGGGTGCTCTGTTGTTGCTAAGTGGTTGTTTTAATATGCCACATGGTTAAAAGGCTGTTATTAGCTGGTTGCCATTGTATCCTATGTGATTACTAAGGTGATCCAGTTAGTTTGTAGGTTTCTTCTATTTGGTTGTTATTATTTTGCAAATAATTAATTTTAATTAAAAATTAAATACAAATAAGAGGAAGAAGAAACAAGTAAAAGGATATAAATCAGACAGTAGTGTTGCACATTGCATTGCACTCACTTATTAAGACTGAATTTGACTAACAGGGCAGATGATCAGTGGTGCTGAATTTTTATCTTCATATTTTTCATAGGGACTGAATATTGGATAGAGTTTCTCAGTGAAAGACTGACCAGTGTAAGAGTAAATATGAGACTTATTCTCAACATCATAGAAGGAGACCAAACCCTCCTCATAATCCACAAACACCCCCACCTTCTGAGGAGCCTGTTTCAAGAAAAGGGGGGCAGAGGGAGAATCCAGAGACAAATATTTAGTTTTATTTCTCAGACACACAGACCAATATCCATCATCAGGTCCTGGTATAATCTCCCCCTTCCTGTTACTGGACTCTCTGGTTACTCCTAAATCCCACTCAGTCTTCCCTTTAACCTGAACCTCATAGTAAAATCTCCCTGAGGAGAATCCCTCCTTTCCCAGCACACAGACACAGTAATCAAATCTCTCTGGATTATCAGGAAGATCCTGTTCTGTGTCTCCATCAGTAACTTGTTTTTCATCATAAGACAGGATCAGGTTAGGATGAGCTGTATCAGGATTTAGATTCACGTCCACTGAGAAAAAGAGACACAATTTACACCCATTTTATCGTGACACAGTGTGTATTAATGAAGAAATCTAGATTTCATCATGTGATGAGTGAGAGCTCACAAACCTGCATATTGTTGAATTCTCTTCAGTTCTGGTTGGAATAAAAAAAAGAACAAAATTATTTACTGCTAGAAATCATTTCTGTTAGAAACTGGATTATTTTAAAGTGATGATTATAAAGCACAATATGAAGCTGGAACATGAACATTAACCAACACACAGTGTGGTGACCAACACTCATAGAAGCTTCAATAGAGAATTAATGATAACAGCAGCTTCAACTTATGGTTAAACTATTACCAGATAAATGTAAGTCATAAGCAATTTCTCTGCTCAAACAAGATCTTAGATAATAATCACTTACCCATACTGACAACCTTCTTCATTTGTTCATCAACACATTCCTGAAGATGAAACAGAGCTCTCCTCAGCGTCTCCACATCCAGATGAGGCTGAATACTGACATCAGTCCAGTTGTTGGTGGGTGGAGGTCTGCACAGGGACGAGTAAATCTACAGTACAGCAGGAGAGAGGAGAAATCCCTCAGCATGACCAGTGCTGTCCTGTCATGTGCTGCATTAGTATTATGAAACAGAGGGACTCTGACCTGTAGGAGGTGGAGATGATCCTCAGTGTTGGAGATCTGCTCCAGCTCAGTGTCTCTCCTTTTTAGCTCAGTGATTTCCTGCTCCAGATCTTTAATGAACTCTTCAGCCTGACGCTCTGCTGCTCTCTGCTTCTCTTCCATCACCTTCAGCATCTCAGCCTGGTTTCTCTCAATGCTGCGTATCAGAGCTCTGAAGATCTCCATGCTGTCAGCTTTCTCCTTCTCTGTGTTTTTCTACTGGGAGAAACATCGTCATTTATGTAGTGTTATTAGAATTAGCAGCTCTGCTTATGTATCATTAAAAATGAGGACTAGCCGAGTAGATTAAGACTTTTCTTACTTTATTAAGTTTTATAGAGTCTTTAATTTCCTCTATCTTCTTTAGTCGGTCCTGGATCATCTGCTCGACTTCTGCTTGTGTTGCTCCCAGCTGAGTCTGTAAAATATACAAGTTGTGTTTACAGAATTCTGCAGAAGTGGTACTAATGTAATTATACTTCTAAACTGCACTTACTTTTCATATAAAATGGTTTATTGGATTAAAGAGTAAGAAAAATCGAGAATAAGAAATATTAGGCGATCAGGTGACGCAGCGGTAAAACACGCTAGCACACCAGAGCTGACATTTCACATCTAATTGACACATCACATTTTCTCATCTAATTGAAACTCAGCTTTGCCAACTGCTTGGGCTGGGAGCCCACATGAACAATGACTGGCTTTTAAAGGACTGTCTCACAGCTGAAATATTAGAGTGGGGAAACTCATGCTAAACTCATGACTTTTATTTCTTTGCATGTTTTTTTCTGGTGAACTTAATTTCATTTCATCTCAGTTCTGCAACACATTCCAAAACATGTTGGGACGATAAAGCATTTACCACTTTGTAATTTTGTCATTTCTTCTCACAACACTTATAAAACATTTTTATTTCTGGCAGATGGAGCCAGATTTTGGTTTACAAGCTTCAGATGCTTTTTTTCTGAGTTATCACCAATTTGCCTGATTGTGAATCTGCTTCCTCTTACACAATCCCTAATCTGAACAAGAAGAGCCAGATCAATTCCCTCTAGCGTGTCCATTCTGCGGCCACTTCTTATCACCTGCCAGTTTTGGGTTCCCATACAGAGATGTATTGTGTACAGAGAGCCACACTAGGCTCCATATACACGTGAAGATTTAAAAACTTTGTGACCCCAAAATGCTAATGTATCCTAGAAGTCTCAAAATTTGGCCTCCGTAACCACCATCCTTACCATGTGTAGCCCAATTAAAATTTGGGCATAAATAATATTTTGTTTACATTATGTTTGCTGTTAAATGGTAGCAAATAAATAAGTTCTTATTTGTTCTGTAATTAATGTTCTGATTGTCAAATTGTTTTATGCTGTTTAAAGTAAAGTGTATGTATAGCCCTCCCTTAATTTATGTTTAAGCCAATCAGCATGCATGGTGAGAGGTCGGAAAGGAACGGGAGAAAGTGGGTGGAAAAAGAAGAAAAAACGATTATATCTATTATATCTCTTGGGATGCGGGAAGACAAACGGACAGTGAGTCTGATATTACAATTTGCAGTCGAGTAGTGACTTTGTTTATGCCGTGTCAGCCGTGAACGTCTCTGGAGCTTTCATGCATGGACTTTGAAGGCTGTTGGCTAACTCAGCGATGGTGCCGAGTACGGTGGATTTATAACATCCGATAAACTCTGATTTTTTGCATCCGAGATGAAACGGAAAAGGATTTCTACTGTTTCATCAAGGTAAACAACGAACGTGGACAGCGAAGTTTCTTGCACATGAGTTTGATTTCAACACAACCGACCAAATATACTCTGTGATCTCTGCTGATTGGAAATGTGGGATCAGGCCTGCAACGGTATTTTGGGTTGCCCTTGTTTCATATTTTTGAACGAACTTGACTTTTGGATTTTGCTAAACGGACTTAGAGTTTTTTGTTTTTTTTGTTTACTTAGTTATTTACATAACTGCCGGCTTTAGGAGGTAGTGATAATATTTTGAATATTACTGATTGTAATTTGATTGAATCTGTATTATAACATTTTTGTAACATATTTGGGGGTGTGAAATGTATTTTTATGATTGTGTACATGAGTAAATAGTTAGTTTGTTCTACAGTTAGTTCTATCCGTGTGGGACATATCATTAAGTATTATTAAGGTATACAAGTCTGATATGTCAGGGATAATGGTAACTCATTCACTGTAAATAGGGTGCTAGTAGTGTGTCTTATAGGGTAATTAATGTAGTTTTATTCTGGTTTAACTAATAGTAGTTTGCATCAACAATATAACATTTTATCCTGTTACCGTTTTAAATCCTTATATTACCCTAAAGAAAGAGATTTCTAAAGCTGATAAAAGAATTCGGGGAGTGTGCTTTCCAAATACAGTTGTATTACGAATAATTGTACTGATTTTTTGCTTCTTAATACAGTATATCTAACTGGATATAAATATGCAGGTGTGTAATTTTAAAGCCATTGTCTGATTTTATTAGTATATTTGGTAAGTTTAACTCTGTGTTATTCCATATTTATACCCCAGCAAAACAGTAAGTATAGGAGGACCATCTAAAATATCTTTAACACTCAGGTAGAGGAGAAAAATACAAATTAAAAATAAACACTGTTAATAAGAATTTTAGTTTAAGGCTAAACTAATCAAGCACAAGCATTTTTCAAAAGCTTTTTAAATCCTCTTTACCAGAGGTGCAAATAAATCTGGAGCTCAGTGTATAAGATCTCTCACCTTCATCTCTGCACTCTCCTCCTCTATAGGAACTGTGTTGTGGTTCTTGTGCTCTCCTTCAGTGCAGAACTGACACACACACGTCTGGTCGTCTCTACAGAACATCTCCAGAGGTCTCTCATGTTTCTGACAGATGTAATCCTCCAGGTTCTCCACAGGATCTATTAGTTTGTGTTTCTTTAATGAAGAAACTTTCTCATGAGGTTCCAGGTGAGTCTGACAGTAAGAGGCCATACAGATCAGACAGGACTTCAGAGCTTCTCGTTTCTTCTCACTGCAGACCTCACAGATCACCTGAGATTTGGTAGGTTCTCCTACAGTGCTGCTTGATTTTACCTGAACAGGCTTCCTGAATGGAGCAGCCAGTCCAGAGATGAAGGTGTTAACATGTAGTTCAGGTCTTCTGGGGAAATCCATCTTACATACTGGACACTGGCAGTGTGAACTGGTGTCCCAGAACTCTTTGATACAGATTATGCAGAAGTTGTGTCCACATGGAGTAGAGACTGGATCAGTGAACACATCCAGACAGATGCAGCACTGGAGCTGATCTTCAGACAGGAAACTCCTGGAGGAAGCCATGACTGATAGAGGAGACACAGAGACACCATAATGATTCATATATTCATTTATTCATTGTCTATTTTACCACCCATCCTAATATGGGTCACAATGGGTACAATTAACTGGACATTAGGCAGTAAATACCCCAGACAGGTCTATTACAGAGCAAGAAAACACACACACACCTAATGGCAATTAGTTTGAATGCTGCATAACAGGTATGAATGTTCACATAAATATGAGGTGTAACTCTACTAGACGTCATTTAGTTTGTAGACGGTAGTTTTAACTGCTGCATTCATTGAAAAGCTTAGAGAATAAGGCAACACAAATTGTAATGAAAAATAAAGAATAAAATATATTTGGTGAAATAAAACCTGATTAAAACTATTATTTATGTCCCACCTGGTAGCACCAGTGAAAGAGAATTTAATCAGACTGTTCTAGACAGAGAGAGTTTCTGTATTACAAGTGTTTATAAACCACTGATTATAAACATCAAGAAATCAACATTTTTTTATATACATGTCCAGTCAAAATACTGCGCTGTCCCAAATTATGTCCACTTCCCTTTCAATGTGCACTATATTAAAAGTAATTCTAGTGCACTTGATGTTAAATCGAGTTACATATGAGACACGACCGCAGATCGTTTCTATACGCTGTGTTTCCTCATTCTACCAACATAAAGAAAACAAACTGTGGAACTTCCCCAAAACTTGGTTATAGCACTGCTCCACTTTACCTCCCCTGCTGCACTTTTTACCTTTTTACCCCCTTTATTATTTACCTGCAGTGATTGTAGCTGCTTGAAGGCTGTAGAAGCTTCAGACTGGAGACTTTAAGCTGCTGAAAGAAAATAAATTTCGTTTCACCTGAGTGACGTCATGAAGACACGCCTACTGTTTGTACAACATTTACACATTTTAACCACCAGGTGGCTGAAATTTACCCAAACACATACAGTGCTGTGATAAAGTAATTGCCCCCTCACTGCTCTCTGTTACTGTGCATGTGTAGTGATGTAACCCAGATAGCATACGGATGTGGGCCACTTCTGGCAACGTTACGGCACTGCCGGCTCACTGCCGGCATCGGCAAACAGCATATGAGCCAAAAGTGGCCCACATATAGGAAATGCTTATATGGCCCACATGTCCCAAAACAGATCTGGGCCACATCTGGCAAAGACATGGCACCTCTGGCAAACTAAGTGAGCCAGTAATACTGGCTCTTATATTAAAAATGGTAATGTCCCCCTTTCTAAAGCATTCAAAAATGCATTAATTTGCAAATAAATAAAACAAAAACGACAACATTTGCAAAATTAATGAAAATTAATACTACTACTGTAACTAAGAATAATAAGATACTACTAATAAAGCGACTAGCGACAAATCTAGCGACTTTTTCTGGTGTTATTGGAGACTTGGAGACTCGAACGTGAAAACACATATTGTTCTGCAGTTATTGTCCTCAATGAGCAGCGGGTGCTGCCGTGAGCCCCTCCGCCCTTCCAAAGCACTCACGGGCGGTCAGTCTCACAGTCAGGGTTGCCAGATTGGGCGGTTTACACCAAAATAGCGGATTTTGTTGGAAATTGTTTAAAAGACATGCAAGCAAAATAATTTGCCCTTTATAATGTATAATTACTGATCTGTACATATAGATATTAATTTGTACGTCATGATGGTTTAACTGGTTTATTATTTGTGAAATGCTAAACATCATCTGCTTATCCTGTGTTTTGGGCGTTGTTTTTCATGCATTTTGACTGAAAATTACTGTCGCAATCAGGCAACCCTGCCCAGAGTAGCTCAATGTTGTCTTAAAAAACAAGAGCAAACCACAAATCAACAGAAGAATGTTTATTTGTAGTTCTAAACATATTTAGGGTGTTTTTACCCACTTTTTGTCTCTACCACGATGTTATTCCTCTCTTCTACAGCATCAATTACATGCAAATGAACCTTATGCAAATTAGGAGATGACGTCATTTAGCGACTTTTAGCGACTTTTAGGACAGCCAATCCGCTTGTTAAGTCGTGACGTGTCGACCTTATGAAACGTCACATCCGGGTCCAAGTTGGCTGAGACCCCTCGTATTTTCAATATACCACAGTGCTGTGTCCGAGTCGGAAAAAAACTACCCAACTGTCTTTCTACCGCTTTTCTTGCAATTAGATATCATGAAGTAATATTTTTGTTCATAATTTAATGTAAACTGTCAAATTGTATATTCATTACACGTGTTTCGAGCTGTTTTTAATTTACATGTAATATGTTCATATAATTTACATGTGATATCCTGGATTTTTGATTTTTATAAGCTATAAGCTATACTGATTAAAAGTAAAACCAAAGAGTCAGAAATGTCAGTTTTCATGTAATGAATTAAAAATATGACCGCTTACCTCTTGATGAGTTGACATGAAATTAAATAATGACATGAACTAGTGTACTGCACATCTTGTCTATATATATATATATATATATATATATATATATATATATATATAAAAGACCTTTTCTCGTCCAGATCGCTATTGAGAAGGACTAGAAGTTTATGACTCGTGTTTGTAAACCCAATTTCCAATGACAGCGACACAGAGTTCCATAAGTTTTCCACAAACATTATTTATTTTAACTTTCTTCTTAAATTGGCTTATCCATTAATCCAAGTTTCTTATAAAAACAAAATAAAAACTCAATATGTTCGCAATTGGCGTATAACAAACAAAACTACGGTAAAAAATCTATTGCTCCGCGTCCTCTTTCTTTCCGTATATTTTATATATATTTTCCGTATATAGAGCCAATACAATTCTGCCCTCTTAAGGGCTAAC
This sequence comes from Trichomycterus rosablanca, assembly GCF_030014385.1. Taxonomy (NCBI): domain Eukaryota; kingdom Metazoa; phylum Chordata; class Actinopteri; order Siluriformes; family Trichomycteridae; genus Trichomycterus; species Trichomycterus rosablanca. The sequence continues at coordinate 53,777,574 of NC_085991.1, read as the reverse complement.
CAAAGAGGACTAATGAATAACAGCATACATTGATTACCAGGAAAAATTATCAATAGTTAAAATACCAAGTCTCCACTTCAAATAAGTATTATTTAACCAAACAGGAAATATTTATGACAATAAACATAGAAAATTACAATTAGTGCAATATTGCTTTTACAATATATATAAAAAGGTTCAGAGGTTCAGCCTTATCTTATCTTATCATATCATAGTTGTTTGCGTTTGGACCCGGAAATGGTCCGAACGTCACGTGTGACGTCAGACTTAACAAGCCCATAGCTACTGAGGAGTTGGCAACACTGGGCAGAAGCTCCAGAACACGATCGCAGTAAGCGGAGATTTTATTCTTTAAGCTGTGGTGAGGAAAGCGACGCTTAACATTAGAGGACTTTAGCTTAGCAAAGTCGACCAGCTGACAGCAGGCAGAACCAGCTTGGTCGGTAAAGTAGCAGTTTGAAAAAATTATTTGCAAAATAAGGGATGTGATAAATTAAAAATGCACGTACATGTTACATCAATTTGAGAAATTAATATTAAATTAATTCTTATTTCCCTGTTAATGTAACAGTGTCATGACATTTCCCAGCACAAGAGCTAACAGTTAGCTAGCTGATAGCCTAGCTAATGTTAGCTCCCGCACGCGGGAAGAGTGAAACGGGTAGCCTCGCTAGCTAAATCACTTCAATGGCTAGCTAACTTACTTTAGCCACAGACGGAAAGCAGAACTGCGGTTTCTTTAGCGTGTGTTAATTAAACCTGGTATATTCATGCCGTGGTGGGTTTAAACTGTTTATGTCAGATAAGGAGATTACAGATTACAAACTAATAAACCAAAGGCCATTAAACACTTTTTTTAACAGGTCATGTATGAAGATATAGTAAGCAACGCCAGTGGATATATTGCTCTGCTTAATCTGCTAATGAAAAAATAGCTGCAAACTCTTGGCCATGCTTCAGGTAAAGCCCTTCATGCTGAGTGTTTTGTTGTCCTGATTGTTCTTCACCTGGTTGACAGGTGAAAATCTATGAAAATGCAATCTGGTCTAAAGCATTAGAATCTTTCATATTTCAAATTGAGCACAGAAGATGAGAAAGTGTAAGGGCAAAGAGGAGAGGTGCTTGTTCCTTTCTTTCTAGCTTGGTGTTCTCTTTGATGATGCAATTTCAAGTGCATTATTTGAGAGTGCAACAAAAGGGTAAAGTATATCACGTTTTGCTTTAGTTTTTATTCATGGAAATCCATGGACAATGAGTCGATGACTCTAGTGTCCTCTCATTTCCCTGGTTTAATGAACAGAAAGCCAGTAATCACCTGGTCAGTCATAAAAGTGTATGCCTTTTACACATAAACTAGAGGAACTGCTATAACAAAATTATAATCCAAATATGATATTTTGCTCTTATTTCAGAAGTTCTTTTTCTTATCTGGGGAGGTTGGTGTGCATGTAGTGATATTACGTATGTAGCCTATTTCATGAATGAAACGGGGCATTACACCTGTTATACCCCGGTTTTCCAGACATAGGGGTGAATACATGTGGTTTGTAATAGAACCAGGAAGATCCCTATGTTTTTGAAGTTGATTCCTTTATTTGGTTTAATGAGAACTACTTTCTTTGTATTCACAGATCACTACTTTAGGACTCCAGGGTGGTTTTGATGTGAAAGACACAGTTTGGAGAGTCATGAGATGCACAGTGACCAACTCATTGGCAAAACAGCTTAACTGGAGGGGCATAAATGGAAAGGCGGGGTTTCAAAACTTGCTTCTAAAAGAAGTAATCATAGGTATGTTACTTTCTTCTGATTTTCTGGGTTATTTCTGGCGGGGGAGGTTTAAAGGTGGCTGAGATGCAGCCCTCCCATGATGATACAGTGGCTGTACTGGCATCTGTATCTGTCCCTTTTCTTTGCTATCATTCTATGCAGTGTTAATCCCAGATGTCTACTCTGCTTTACCAACATTCGTATAAGTTAATTAGATAATTGTATAGTACAACTGTACGTTTTATTTGGGCTATACCGGTTACAGCAGTTTTTACATGAATGTTCCAAATGTGAAAAGTTGTTATCTAAACTATATTTGAGATAATGTAACAGTTGGATTGTTATGTTTAGGTGCTGTAAGATGCAACAGTGGAACATCAAAAGCCACAGTTCAAGAAATTGAGATGTGGATTAGGAGATGGCTACACCTGTCCATGGACCGTGAGGGAGGAAGGCGAGCGAGAAAGACAAGAGCGGAGAAGAGCCAGGCTAGAAAACCAGCACTCATCTCATGTAAATATTTAAAGAGGTTCACCGCTTTGGGCATTTTTAGTTGTTCCCCACAAAACCCTTTGGACGTTGGACATGTTTTGCTGACCATTGTAGTTCTCATTTGGAAAGCTAGTTCTTGTTTTTTTATAATGACAGGATGCATGCAAACGATTGATCTTAATGCAAGTGATTTATTCATGTGCGCATGCTAAAGGGGAATTCCACCAATTTCAATGAATAATTCAAAATGTTTAACATTAATTCATTAATTACATTTTCTGAAGCATTAAGTTATTTACATGTAAACAGTCATTCAGAGTGGTTTGATATGAAATATTTGATTGCAGAGAAACTTACTGACTTTCTGTACAGTGGTGATGATATGAACCATGGGTCACAAAACAAATATAGACATTTTATTTACTACCCAAAACCACCAGTTAATCTACTTACTTTTATATATAACCTTGATGATGGTAAAATAGTCATGAATCTGAAATAAATAAGCTTTCTTTTGTGACAGTTCGCCTTAGAATACTCTTCCTTCCTCCATGAACTGATTGAATGAATAAAATGGTAAATAAATGTCTGTCATCAGGCAGTGTAGTCATAGCCAGTTCATGTAGAAACTTTCTGTGAGGAGCTTTTAGAGGTGGACGTCTGGTTCCTATCACCACCACTGTGAACAATTCTGATTCGGCAAGTTTCACACCAGACCACTCTGAATGACTGCTTACATCTTAACGCCTTAATTATGCATTACATTGTGCATCTCAACCATTTAATTATGCAAGAAATTGGTGGAGTTCCCCTTTAAGTTAGTTTTATACATAATATTGTACTGTGTCTAATTAGCACTAAATTGCTTTGTGTTCATGCACTGAGACCCTTGCATTTCATTCATGTTTATTTGTGCAAAGTTTCATTTTATATGAATGTTTAATATTGAAATTATTAGAATAAAGTGAGATTTAAATGTTTGTTGTATTGTTATATTGATGGAAAACATGATTAAGTGATGATTATTAAATCACAGGGTGTGATGATTAATGGGATTGGGAGAGGGGCATCAGTAAAATTTTGATCTGGGCCACATATGGCATGGTAACAGCCCAGTTGTTTTACATGTGGTTGAGTTTTGGTCATTTCTGGCCCTGCTGGTTTAAAGGTGGCTGAGATGTGGCCCTTTTATGGCTGTAAAACGGCCGAGTTCCGGCAACTGCATCTGGCCCTCATCTGTGCCATCATTCCATGTGGTATGTGGGCCGCAAGTAAGTGCCGGACGTGGCCCAGATTCGGGCCATATAGAATTTGCTATCTGGGAAGTGACTAAGATAAAGAGCAGTTAGATGTGTTAGTGTTTTCAGTGAGAGAGAAACTCCAGATATTCTGAAATTTAAAACTTACAAACAGCTCACAGTTCACAAATAGCAGGTTACAGTTTAGCTCAGTTTAGTAAACACAGGAGAATTAGATTATAAAATGTGTTTGTTTATGTGTGTGTGATTCAAAGGGAAAACAGGAAGAAATGTACACATCAGTATAGCAGTACTGATACAGTATGTATTTTTTACACAAATGTTGTGAACATTATTGGAGTGAATACGTTCACGTATATTTGGGCAACACCTACAATATGTGAATGATCAGATTAATAGTGTCCATGTTAATGTAGTACAGAAAATAAAAAAAACAGCAATTAAGGAATGTTTTATAATATGTATTTTTATATAAAAGACAATGGAAAAATAATAATCAAATGCATGGCAAATAATATTTTTATGTAGACTTTTCAGTGCAAAAACATCACAGAATACATAAATTAATCTAAATATAAAACTCCATCAAATACTAGGATATTTTTCCAAATATTTTTGCCCCTCCTTCCTTTTTCCCAATCTTGTCATTTCCAGTTTCCAACTGTACCTCCACTTCTGCTTACAATATCTCTGGTCGAGGAGCGCTGTGGACCATCATGCGCCCCTTGTGACACATGTCCAGTCGTATTGAAGAGGTTTCTAGTGTTGCTTGGTAAATACTAACATATTCCACCTGGTTACAAGGGTATTCTTATACGTTCTATGATATTTCTAGAAAATACTAGTGTTGCTGGATGATTGCTATGGTATTCTACATGTGGGAGCTGTGGGTTGTTCCCTTAAAATTGCTAAGGTGTTGCTATGTCATTGCCATAGTATCTCATGCAGCTCCAATCAGGCTGGTTGTGATCGTATTTTATTGTTGTTACCAATGTGTTTCTAGAGGGTTGCTATGGTATGGTAGGTGGTTGCTATGGTATGGTAGATGTCCCCTGTTCTTAAAAGGTGTTGTGAGTGTACTTATATCATGCTAACATGAACTTCTGTAAATAATTACTCTTTATGGAAACAAAATACAAAGAAGACGAAGAAGAAGAAACAAGCAGAAGAAAAAAGTATTAGTATAACAATCTAAATCAGACAGTAGTGTTGCACATTGTATTGCATTCACTAATTAGGATTGAATCTGACTGACCTTCATCATTGACACAGGGACTGAAGTACGAATAGAGTTTCTCAGTGAAAGACTGACCAGTGTAAGAGTAGATATGAGACTCATTCTCAACATCATAGAAGGAGACCAAACCCTCCTCATAATCCACAAACACCCCCACCTTCTGAGGAGCCTGTTTCAATAAGAGGAAGTCATGAGGAGAATCCAGAGCCAAATATTCAGTTTTATTTCTCAGACACACAGACCAATATCCATCATCAGGTCCTGGTATAATTTCCCCCTTCCTGTTACTGGACTCTCTGGTCACTCCTAAATCCCACTCAGTCTTCCCTTTAACCTGAACCTCATAATAAAATCTCCCTGAGGAGAATCCCTCCTTTCCCAGAACACAGGGACAGGGATTAAATCTCTCTGGATTATCAGGAAGATTCTGTCGTTTGTCTCCACATGTAACTTGTTTTCCATCATCAGACAGGATCAGGTAACGATTTGCTGTATTAGGATCCAGAATCACGTCCACTGAGAGAAAGAGACACAATTTACACCCATTTTATCGTTACACAGTGTGTATTAATGAAGAAATCTAGATTTCATCATGTGATGAGTGAGAGCTCACAAACCTGCGTATTGTTGAATTCTCTTCAGTTCTGGTTGGAATAAAATAAAGAACAAAATTATTTACTGCTAGAAATCATTTCTGTTAGAAACTGGATTATTTTAAAGTGATGATTATAAAGCACAATATGAAGCTGAACATGAACATTAACCAACACACAGTGTGGTGACCAACTGTTATGTATTATTGGAAACGCATTTTGACCTGTTTGGCACACCATGCTGTGTCAGTGTTAACCTGCATTGTAGTCCATGAATGTAAAGTAAAGAAGCGAGCTGTGTTCTACTGCCACTCTGCCTCTGTGTCATATTATTGAGTTATTAAGCGATATTTTCGTGACGATACAACAGAAACTGGTGACGAGGATAAAAGTGAGAATATTTATAACCTCTTTTATTAGAGAGATGGTTTAAAACGTGGAGTTTTGAACGTGTTTTGTGCAACGGATTGAGCGCACGTTACAGCATCGGGAGCTGCTGCGCATGTCAGTGAGTGAGTAGCGGTTTGAGCCCACCGTCTGTGAGGACACGCAGAGAAAATACGTGCATGCACAAATTAGTTTGGGACACAAAAGAGTCAAACTAAGGATGGCTAGTGTAATTGGGCATATTGGACCTTTTGAAGAGTCTGTGGAGCAGTGGAGCAGTGGAGCTCGTATATAGAACGTTTTGAATTCTTTGTGCTGGCCAACAGAATAAAAGCTGATGTGGTGGTGCCCACTTTGCTCAGTGTTATGGGAGGTAAAACGTATAATCGTTTACGTAGCCTGGTGCAGCCGGCTAAACCTGGTGATTGCTCTTATGAACAAATTGTTGCAACGCTACAGACGCCTTTTTCTCCAGAACCCCTTATTATTGCTAAAAGATTCAGATTCCATAAGCCAAATCAGGAGGAGGGGTAGTCAATATCACAGTTTGTAGCTGCACTCAAAAAACAAAGAATTGGCATTTGTTCTTGTTAAGCAAACAAATCAAATTGATATTAATTGATTTGACCCATTTTTAAATGTACTTAAAATATCTGTGTTAATACAACGTAATTATACTAATTGTTAAATTGACCTAATTTAATCAACTCAAATAAAAGAGAATAAATTGAGTTTATCCAACTCTCGCGAGGTTTCTGATTATATCGCGAGATGCACGCGAGCGTCATATGTGCCTTTTATGTGTAATAACTTAATGTTTTAAAATCATAAGCTAAAACAACAAAGTTAACTAAATTGTTACATAAATTTTAGTACAATTAGTAGAACCAACATAAGTAAAATAAGTTAAATCAACATGGTACATTAGGTTTGGAACAACTTAAATGAAATAAGTTGCATCAACTTAAAGAAAATAAGTTGGATCAACACTAGAAAATTTTGTCCAGATTACCTTAATGAGATCAAATTAAGTTTAGACAACTTAAATAAATTGTGTTGGATAAACAAAATTGCTTTATGTCCAATTAAATAAATACAATTGTGTGGAAATACTTTCCAAGATTCAATTAAGTTCAGCCAAAGAATTTTTTTTTTGAGTGTGTGCTAAAACAGTTATCTGAACATTGTGAGTTTGGACGAACTTTGAGTGACACCATTAGAGACAGGCTGGTGTGTGGTTTGCGTAGTGAAACCATTCAAAAATTTCTTTTGACTGAGGGCAACTTAACACTAGAATGAGCGATTGAAGTGAGTATGGAAATGGCAGCCTAAGAAGCACAACAGTTAAGTGCATCATTTCAAGTACACAGAGTACAAACTGAAAAACAAAAGCCCAAACTAAATAAACCATGCTACTGTTGTGGGAGAAGTGGTCATCAAGCACAAGAATGCTGGTGTAAAGACATGGACTGTAGAAGTTGTGGGTTAAAAGGTCACATTGAGCGGGCCTGCAAGCACGTTTCAGAAAACCTGAAAAGAAAGAAAGAAATCAAGTGGAACACACAGCTAAGAAAGAAAGTGGTGAATCTGATGATGAATACTTGCATGTGATGTCAGTATCAGGAAAGCCAGAAGGCTACTGGGTGACACCATTGCTTGATGGAAAACCAGTACAGATGCAAGTGGACACAGGTGCTGCAGTATCACTTGTTTCAGAGGTGGTTTACCAAGAGAAGCTTAAGCATCTGAGACCTAAAGCTACTAAGCTGGCCTTAAAAACATACACTGGTGAAATTGTACCAGTTAAAGGAGTCATGGATGTAATGGTGGAGCTAAACAACCAAACAGTAAATGCTTCCAAGCATTTTGAAGAAACATGCTAAGGTATTTGCAAATGAACTGGGTAGTATGAAGGACATTACAGTGAAACTTGGAGTAAAGCCAGACTGTAGGGCAAAATTTCTAAAGGCTAGAAATTTTGCTATTAAACCTAAAGTTGAAGCTGAACTAAATTGTCTTATTGAAACTGGAGTAATAAAACCAGTGAGTGTGAGTGACTGGGCTACACCCATTGTTCCAGTCTTAAAGAAAGATGGTTCAATTAGACTATGTGGGGATTTTAACGTTACAGTAAATTCAGTCTTAACCACTGAAAGATACCCACTACCACTGATTGATGATCTGTTTTCAGGCCTTTCTGGGGGTCAGAAATGCAGTAAGATAGATCTGTGTCAGGTTTATTTACAAATGCACGTCGACTCAGAATCACAAGAATTGCTAACCATTGTAATGCACAAAGGATTATACAGGTACCAGAGACTTCCGTTTGGGATCACGTCAGCACCTGCTTTATTTCAGCATGCGATGGACCAAGTTTTGAGTGGGTTGACGTGCTATCTGGACGGCCTGCTGATCACAGGTGTGGATGACAGCGATCATCTCAGAAACCTTGATGCTACACTTCAGAGGCTAGAGGAGTATGCCCTTCATGTTAAGAAGGATAAATGTGAGTTCTTCCTTACATCTGTAGAGTACCTGGGTCATGTAATTGACAGTGCTGGACTCCACAAAGCACCGTCAAAAGTGAAAGCAGTACTGGATGCACCATCGCCACAAAATGGGAGCCAACTGAGATCTTTTTTTAGGACTTTTGATGTATATCTCAATGTTTATACCCAACTTGGCGACCACACTGCGACCATTGCATGAATTGTTAGGCAAGTCAAGGCCGTGGAAATGGACTGACAGGTGCGAGAAGGCTTTTAAGGAAGCAAAAGTTTCTTTAACACAGTTAGAGGCTTTGACACATTTTAACCCTTCATTGCCAATTCAATTAGCATGCAACGCATCTCCTTACGGAGTGGGTGCAGTAATATCCCACATCCTACCTTCTGGTGAAGAACGACCGATTGCTTTCGCGTCAAGGACATTGAGTAAAGCTGAAAATAATTATGCACAAATCGAGCGTGAAGCACTATCGATTGTATTTGGCATAAAGAAATTTCATCAATTTATTTTTGGGCGAAAGTTTTTGTTACTAACAGACCATCGACCACTAGTTGCTATTTGATGATGATGATATACTTTATTTGTCATATATACATACAGTGTATCACAAAAGTGAGTACACCCCTCACATTTCTGCAGATATTTAAGTATATCTTTTCATGGGACAACACTGACAAAATGACACTTTGACACAATGAAAAGTAGTCTGTGTGCAGCTTATATAACAGTGTAAATTTATTCTTCCCTCAAAATAACTCAATATACAGCCATTAATGTCTAAACCACCGGCAACAAAAGTGAGTACACCCCTAAGAGACTACACCCCTAAATGTCCAAATTGAGCACTGCTTGTCATTTTCCCTCCAAAATGTCATGTGATTTGTTAGTGTTACTAGGTCTCAGGTGTGCATAGGGAGCAGGTGTGTTCAATTTAGTAGTACAGCTCTCACACTCTCTCATACTGGTCACTGAAAGTTCCAACATGGCACCTCATGGCAAAGAACTCTCTGAGGATCTTAAAAGATGAATTGTTGCGCTACATGAAGATGGCCAAGGCTACAAGAAGATTGCCAACACCCTGAAACTGAGCTGCAGCACAGTGGCCAAGATCATCCAGCGTTTTTAAAGAGCAGGGTCCACTCAGAACAGACCTCGCGTTGGTCGTCCAAAGAAGCTGAGTGCACGTGCTCAGCGTCACATCCAACTGCTGTCTTTGAAAGATAGGCGCAGGAGTGCTGTCAGCATTGCTGCAGAGATTGAAAAGGTGGGGGGTCAGCCTGTCAGTGCTCAGACCATACGCCGCACACTACATCAAATTGGTCTGCATGGCTGTCACCCCAGAAGGAAGCCTCTTCTGAAGTCTCTACACAAGAAAGCCCGCAAACAGTTTGCTGAAGACATGTCAACAAAGGACATGGATTACTGGAACCATGTCCTATGGTCTGATGAGACCAAGATTAATTTGTTTGGTTCAGATGGTCTCAAGCATGTGTGGCGGCAATCAGGTGAGGAGTACAAAGATAAGTGTGTCATGCCTACAGTCAAGCATGGTGATGGGAATGCCATGGTCTGGGGCTGCATGGGTGCAGCAGGTGTTGGGGAGTTACATTTCATTGAGGGACACATGAACTCCAATATGTACTGTGAAATACTGAAGCAGAGCATGATCCCCTTCCTCCGGATACTGGGTCGCAGGGCAGTGTTCCAGCATGATAATGACCCCAAACACACCTCTAAGACGACCACTGCTTTATTGAAGAGGCTGAGGGTAAAGGTGATGGACTGGCCAAGCATGTCTCCAGACCTAAACCCAATAGAACATCTTTGGGGCATCCTCAAGCGGAAGGTGGAGGAGCGCAAAGTCTCGAATATCCGCCAGCTCCGTGATGTCGTCATGGAGGAGTGGAAAAGCATTCCAGTGGCAACCTGTGAAGCTCTGGTAAACTCCATGCCCAGGAGAGTTAAGGCAGTTCTGGGAAATAATGGTGGCCACACAAAATATTGACACTTCAGGAACTTTCACTAAGGGGTGTACTCACTTTTGTTGCCGGTGGTTTAGACATTAATGGCTGTATATTGAGTTATTTTGAGGGAAGAATAAATTTACACTGTTATATAAGCTGCACACAGACTACTTTTCATTGTGTCAAAGTGTCATTTTGTCAGTGTTGTCCCATGAAAAGATATACTTAAATATCTGCAGAAATGTGAGGGGTGTACTCACTTTTGTGATACACTGTATACAGTTGTACAGTACAATGAAATTCTTTCTTCACATATCCCAGCTTGTTTTGGGAGCTGGGGTCAGAGCGCAGGGTCAGCCACATTGGGCTGCATATAACTGGAACAGACTGCCAGGAGATATTAGATGTTCCTCAAACATAGAAATCTTTAAATCCAGGTTAAAAACTTTTCTTTTTTCTTGTGCCTATGATTGAGCTTGATATTTTTAGTATTACCCTCATTTTACCATATTTCTTTTAGTCTTGTTTTAATTCCATATTCTCTAAACTGTAAGGTATATTTTACTATATTTTCTTTTAGTTTTTATGTTTTATTTGCTTATTTCTCTTGTTTTAATTTCGTATTTACCAAATTGTAGGGTATATTTTACAATATTTTCTTTTAATTTTTCAAGTTCTTAATTTTTATCTCTCTTGTTTGAATTTCATGTTTTTAATTGTAACTAAATGTTTGCAAGAAGTCTTTCTGAGGTTCTAGATCTCAGGAATGTTTTAATGCTTTTAATTTTTAATTTTTCCTTATGTAAAGCACTTTGAATTGCCACTGTGTATGAAAGGTGCTATACAAATAAACTTGCCTTGCCTTGCCTTGCCATTACGGCGCCCCTGGAGCAGACAGGGTTAAGGGTCTTGCTCAAGGACCTAACAGTGGCTGCTTAGCAGAGCCTGGATTTTACCCCCCAAACTTCCGGTTGATAGCCCAAAGCTCTACCCACTAGGCAACCACTGTCCCTATTTTTGGTAGTCAAGCTGGTATTCCTTCACTTGCAGCCAGCCGCATGCAATGATGAGCTTTACTGTTGTCTGCTTATCAGTACAACATCAACTATAGACAGTCTGAACATCACTGTAACGCAGACGGCTTTTCAAGGCTTCCCTTTCCCATCAAGCATTCAGAGCAGCAACAGGCTGACATTTTCTACTTCAAGGAGGTAACAAACACTCCGGTGACCTGCACACAAGTAAGAAAATTCACAAGAACCAATCCAGTCTTGTCCAAGGTGTTGGATATTATCTCTTGTGGAAGGAGAGGAGAAATGACAGAAAGTCTGAAGCCTCACTTGATCAGAAGGAATGAGCTAAGTGTCCAATCTGGTTGTTTGCTATGGGGCCATAGAGTTGTAATACCACCACGTCTGAGGTGCCAGATTTTAGAAGAGTTACACTCAGGGCACTGTGGTGTTGTAATAATGAAGGAGATTGCCCGCAGCTACTTCTGGTGACCAGGGTTAGATGCAGCTATCGAGGAGAAAGCTAAGGCTTGTTCATCCTGTCAGAAACAAAGAAACATGCCACAAGTTGCGCCTTGTGGTGGAAAAGAACCCTTTTAATAAATACCTTGAAGACTGGATTATAAGTAGAAAAAGAGGTTTATTCTTGTCTGCAGAGAAGGATCACACTGACAAGCCTTCATGTAGAAACCCTCAGCAGTGTGATGCCGAGAAAGGGGGCGATCCACTTATATACATAAGGGCAAATGTCCTTGTGTGACAGTGGGAAAGTTCACACGGCAAATGGTAACAGACGTTATTAAGGTAATAAACAGGAACTGCTTGAAGTCAACTACTACGGGATCTGTAAGGATCTGTAAAACCGTGAGCAACAGGATTTGTAGGTCACTTAATTGCAAGCAATGCATTCTTTGTTATGCCTTAATTAACATTTTCCTTTACACTCTCAATGCTGCGTATCAGAGATCTGAAGATCTCCATGCTGTCAGCTTTCTCCTCTTTATTTTTCTACCAGGAGAAACATCAAGTCTTTTTTGCAGTGATTACAAGGGCCAGGAGGATAGAAAAGGACTCCATTCATCCCAGTAATGGACTGTTTCTATTCGAGTCCTTAATGAAAACAGCATTCAGGACTAAATTTACACAACTTGCACATCTAATTTATATGTACAGTATCTCACAAAAGTGAGTACACCCCTCACATTTCCGCAAATATTTCATTATATATTTTCATGAGACAACACTATAGAAATGAAACTTGGATATAACTTATAGTAGTCAGTGTACAGCTTGTATAGCAGTGTAGATTTACTGTCTTCTGAAAATAACTCAACACACAGCCATTAATGTCTAAATAGCTGCAACATAAGTGAGTACACCCCACAGTGAACATGTCCAAATTGTGCCCAATTGTGTTGTTGTCCCTCCCTGGTGTCATGTGTCAAGGTTCCGGGTGTGAATGGGGAGCAGCTGGTAAATTTGGTGTTTTGAGTACAATACTCCCATACTAGCCATTGGATAGTCAACATGGCAGTCCTTTTCTCTGTTACAAGTGAATCCAACTCTATTCCGACCACCTTTCCAGACCAGTTTATCCAGCCGTGTTGCATCCCTCTTCTTAATGCTGCCTCCCCAGCACACCACACTATAAAAGAGAGTGCTAGCAACCACAGATTGATAAAACATCTGCAGGAGTGTCCTACCTATGCTGAAGGACCCCAGCCTTCTCAGGAAATAAAGCTGTCTTTGTGTCTTTTTGTATATATTGTCCGTGATTTCAGACCAGTCCAATATATTGTCCAGCTGCAAACAAAGGTACTTGTAGGTCCTTACTGACTCCACATTAGACTCCTCAACGGAGACCGGCTGCAAGGGATGCCCAGATCTATGAAAGTCCACCACCATCTCTTTAGTTTTCGATGAAATTAACTGTAGGTGGTTCAACCGGCACCAAGCAACAAAGTCATCCACCAGGTTCCTATACTCCTCCTGTCCATCCCATATGCACCCAATAATCACAGTGTCGTCAGAAAACTTTTGCATGTGGCAAGTCTCCGAGTTGTAATTAAAGTCTGATGTGTAAATTAAAGTCTTGCTGACCACACACACATCTTATGCTATGCAGCTCAGTCTGAAAAAAAAACACCTGGAGCAAATTACCAAGGTGCATGTGACTTGTCTCTTAAAAGGAACTGACATGTTAATCAATGCCCATGCCTAATCAAATTTGGGAAGGCAGAAGGAAAGAATTACAAAATGATTCTGTAACTGATTCCATAACAAAACCACAAGTTAAAATCCATTAATAAAGAACTGTTCTGTTACTGTACTGATACGACTCCCTCCCAGCTTCCAAATACATATAGTCGATGAACCGGCTGCTTCTAGGAGTGAATACATTTAAATATTTGGGCAAAACCAACATTCTGTGGTGGAACTTTTCCTGTCAGAAAGCAAACTCAGACACAAGAGATTCCTTTAAGCTGGATTTAAGTTTAATGAAAGCATTATTGTGGATTATTACATACAGCATAAAAGCACCACAGTAAGAACAACTCATTGATTTTACATAGGTCTTTTTATACCTCTATCACCCTCTCCATCACCAACCCCTCCTCCTCAATATCCTCCTCCTGCATAATATCCTATGCAGCCTTAATCACTAGTTACTAGGTTACTAGTTGGTTACTATGGATTTGTGAGATGGCTTACCATCATGATGCATGTGTGCTGATAGCTGCATGTTATAATGTCCCATGTGGTTGCTATAGCACTGCTAGGTGGTTTTAATATGCCACATGGTTCAAAGGCTGTTATAAGTATTCCATGCGGTTGCTATGGAGATCCAGTTAGTATGGTGCTGCTAGTTGGTTGTGATGGTATTTAATTGTTGTTATCAGTGTGATTCTAGAGGGTTGCTTTGGTATCATAGGTGGTTGATATGATGTCCCATGCTCTTAATTGGTGTTGAGAGTGTACTTATATCATGCTAACATGAGAGGGTGCACTAACTTTTGCACATAATTCGTTTTATAGAAATAAAATACAAAGAAGAGAAAGAAGAAGAAACAAGTAGAAGAATATAAATCAGACAGTGGTGTTGCACATTGCATTGCATTGACTAATTAAGGTTGAACTTGACTAACAGGGCAGATGATCAGTGGTGCTGAATTTTTACCTCCATCATTGTAACAGGGACAGAAGTACGGATAGAGTTTCTCAGTGAAAGACTGACCAGTGAAAGAGTAGATATGAGACTCATTCTCAACATCATAGAAGGAGACCAAACCCTCCTCATAATCCACAAACACCCCCACCTTCTGAGGAGCCTGTTTCAGTAAGAGAGGGACAGAGGGAGAATCCAGAGCCTGATATTCAGTTTCATTTCTCAGACACACAGACCAATATCCATCTTCAGAACTTGGTTTAATTTTTTCCTTCCTGTTACTGGACTCTCTGGTCACTCCTAAATCCCACTTAGACTTCCCTTTAACCTGAACCTCATAGTAAAATCTCCCTGAGGAGAATCCCTCCTTTCCCAGCACATAGGGACAGAGATAAAATCTCTCTGGATTATCAGGAAGATTCTGTCGTTTGTCTCCACATGTAACTTGTTTTCCATCATCAGACAGGATCAGGTAAGGATAAGCTGTATTAGGATCCAGAATCATGTCCACTGGGAGAAAGAGACACAATTTACACCCATTTTATCGTTACACAGTGTGTATTAATGAAGAAATCTAGATTTCATCATGTGATGAGTGAGAGCTCACAAACCTGCATATTGTTGAATTCTCTTCAGTTCTGGTTGGAATAAAATAAAGAACAAAATTATTTACTGCTAGAAATCATTTCTGTTAGAAACTGGATTATTTTAAAGTGATGATTATAAAGCACAATATGAAGCTGAACATGAACATTAACCAACACTCATAGGAACTTCAATAGTAGGACGGTCTACAGTACTGTGAAAAAGTATTTGCCCCTTAACAATCTCTTCTGCATATTTGTCACATTTATGTTTCAGATTATCAAACTACTTTTAATATAAAACAAAGACCCTGTTAGAGTCCGTCCCTTAGTTTCCCCGTTTTTCCCTGTGACTGGTTCTTTTACCCCGGTCCCTTTCTGTGAGTGTGTTGTTTAAGTGTGTGTGTATGGGTGTGTGCGTGCTTTCAGGGATCTATTGGTGGAGCGAGTTGACTTCAGATCACCAATCAGATCTCCCAGCCACTTTTACCTCTCACCTGATCCTCATTAACTCCTCTTTAAGCAGTGCATAAGGACACCGGCTTACTCTGCACTCCTTGCCAGCTCGTCTGTGCTACGTTGCTGGTATTGTGCTAAATGCTAATGCTAATGCTAGTGTTAGGCCTCCAAGCCATTTGCTTTCTGTCTGATTCATTGTTCTCATTGTTCTGCTGTTGCTTATTTCAGTTCCTGTCTCCTGCTTGCTCCCCAGTCCGGTTCACCCTGCGGTTCTTGGTACTTCATCCTCAGTTGTGTACATCATTACCATAACCTCACCAGCTCCAAACCTGTTCGGCCCACCTTAACTCAGTCGTTTCCGGGCTGTGTTTGATCACCCAGACCATGCAATGCAACCGCGTCCAGTCAGCTTCTCAGCCTGTGCCAGCTAAGCCCCTCCTAACTGCATGGGCTCGGGGGTGTCGGTGTGGCCGGGAACCTGAGCTATGAAGGCCGGGACCTCAGGTCGAGCGGGTCTTTACTGATAGACTTGGGGGCCGAGGACAATCTCATGGACACAGAGCAACCTCTCCGGGCCTGCAATTTGAACGGCAGGCTTATTGCTCAGGTTACACTTCACTCGCCCCCTGTCATCCTGGTCGTTTCCAGCAATCACCAGGAGATCTGGTCATTTTCATTTCTTTGACCCTGCTGACCTCCACCAAGACCCCTTTCTGTTGGTCCCCAGAGGCAGCCAAGGTCTTTGTTCGCCTCAAAAAACTGTTTACCTTGGCCCCAGTCCTTAATCAGTCTGACCCCAGCAAGCAGTTCATAGTGGAGGTTGATGCCTCGGACACAGGTGTCGGGGTGGTGCTTTTACAGCTCTCCAGCCCAGGAAACAAGCTTCATCCCTGTGCCTTCTTTTCTCGCCGTCTCACCCCTGCTGAGGCAAATTACGATGTGGGGAATCTTGGACTGCTGGCAGTCAAGCTTGCCCTGGAGGAGTGTAGACATTGCCCGGAGGGCGTGGAACAGCCCTTTGTTGTCTGAACAGATCATAAGAACTTGTCCTACATCCAGACAGCTAAGAGGCTGAATTCCCGGCCAGGTGTTCAAGATCCATGGAATACCCATGGATATTGTTTCTGACCAGGGTCCACAGTTCATCTCCCGGGACGGGCAAGTGTTTTATGAGGCAATGGGTGCCAATCTTAGCCTTACATCAAGCTAAAACTACCCAAGCATATGATAACAATAATGTTGTTGTTGTAAAGCATCCTTGAGCATGGATAAAGGTGCTATATAAGTATAACTTATTATTACTATTATTATTATTCAGCCCACTTTCCACATCTCCCAGATAAAACCAGTTCATTCCTCTTACCTGTGGTGGAACCATTAGTTATTAGGTTAAGGAGAGTGATTATTTTATCCAGCACAGTACATACACCATGCACCAAATGTGGTTTTCACCAGACTAGCTTTTCTTGCAACTCACAGTGCCACTGGTGTAAATAAAAAAAACTACAGTGTCATAAGCTCTTCCTTGGAGAGAAACTTGTATCTGGTAAATGTGAGTTAAGTAATTCCTCTGCCCAAACCTACAAGATCGTACAGATAATAATTACTTACCCATACAGACAACCTTCTTCATTTCCTCATCGATACATTCCTGAAGCTGAGACAGAGCTCTCCTCAAATTCCTCGGGTTCAGATGAGGCTGAATACTGACATCAGTCCAGTTGTTGGTGGGTGGAGGTCTGCACAGGGACGGGTAAATCTACAGTACAGCAGGAGAGAGGAGAAATCCCTCAGCATCACCAGTGCTGTCCTGTCATGTGCTGCATTACTATTATGAAACAGAGGGACTCTGACCTGTAGGAGGTGGAGATGATCCTCAGTGTTGAAGATCTGCTCCAGCTCAGTGTTTCTGCTCTTCAACTCAGTGATTTCCTGCTCCAGATCTTTAATGAACTCTTCAGCCTGACGCTCTGCTGCTCTCTGCTTCTCTTCCATCACCTTCAGCAGCTCAGCCTGGATTGAATCAATGCTGCGTATCAGAGCTCTGAAGATCTCCATGCTGTCAGCTTTCTCCTTCTCTGTGTTTGTCTACCAGGAGAAACATCAAATAATTTGTGGTGTTATTATAAATTAAAATTCTTCTCATGTATCTTTAAAGATGAGGACTTGTCAAGTAGAGAAAGGCTTTTCTTACTTTATTAAGTTCTAACAAATGTTTGATTTCTTTGATCTTCTTCAGTCGGTCCTGGATCAGATGATCCAGCTGAGTCTGTAAAATATACAAGTTGTGTTAACAGAAATGATTTGAATTCTACAGATGTGGAACTAATATAATTATATTCCATTCCCACTTAAAAAAGGACACCAAGTGATGTTTCAGGTTTTATTTTGTCCCGTTGTTCCTGAAAACATGTCTTAAGGTGTGCAAGGGTTTCCTTGCCACATTTTTTGTTGCAATATTCTACATATATTCTTAAATGGGGACAGGTTGGGACTGTGGGCAGGTCACTCCTGTACCCATACCCTCTTCTTTCATTGCCATGCCATTGTAAGCAGCTTAGGGTTTTGCATTGTCTTGTTGAAAAAAAAGTCCCTGAAAGCAGCTCTAAGATCTCAATGTACTTTTCTGCATAAATGCTGCCATCACAGAAGTGTAAATGACCTTTACCAAGGGCACTGACACCTCATACCATGACAGACCCTGGCACTGACACCTCATACCATGACAGACCCTGGCACTGACACCTCATACCATGACAGACCCTGGCACTGACACACCCCATACCATGACAGACCCTGTTACTGACACACCCCCATACCATGACAGACCCTGGCACTGACACCTCATACCATGACAGACCCTGGCACTGACACACCCCATACCATGACAGACCCTGGTACTGACACACCCCCATACCATGACAGACCCTGGCACTGAAATGCACCATACCATGACAGACCCTGGCACTGAAATGCACCATACCATGACAGACCCTGGCACTGAAATGCCCCATACCATGACAGACCCTGGCACTGAAATGCACCTTACCATGACAGACCCTGGCTTTTGGACTTGTTGCTGAAAACAGACTTGATGGTTCTTTTCGTCTTTGGTCTGAATCACACAGCGTCCATTTTTCCAAAAAAGGATCTGAAATATGGATTTATCTTGCAACAATACACTTTCCCAATGTGTGGTGGTACATCCCAGATACCTCCGAGCACAGAGAACTTAACACAGCTTCTGGACATGGTTAACATAAGGCTTCTTTATTGCACAGTAAAGTTTTAATGGCTTTTGTGAAAGTAACTGCATATTTTAAAACTTAACAAAAGTTTGCTCAAGTAATCGATGGCCCATGTGGTTATAAATATGTTGTTGTCTGATTTATGAAAATATATATATACAGTGTATCACAAAAGTGAGTACACCCCTCACATTTCTGCAGATATTTAAGTATATCTTTTCATGGGATAACACTGACAAAATGACACTTTGACACAATGAAAAGTAGTCTGTGTGCAGCTTATATAACAGTGTAAATTTATTCTTTCCTCAAAATAACTCAATATACAGCCATTAATGTCTAAACCACCGGCAACAAAAGTGAGTACACCCCTTAGTGAAAGTTCCTGAAGTGTCAATATTTTGTGTGACCACCATTATTTCCCAGAACTGCCTTAACTCTCCTGGGCATGGAGTTTACCAGAGCTTCACAGGTTGCCACTGGAATGCTTTTCCACTCCTCCATGACGACATCACGGAGCTGGCGGATATTCGAGACTTTGCGCTCCTCCACCTTCCGCTTGAGGATGCCCCAAAGATGTTCTATTGGGTTTAGGTCTGCAGACATGCTTGGCCAGTCCATCACCTTTACCCTCAGCCTCTTCAATAAAGCAGTGGTCATCTTAGAGGTGTGTTTGGGGTCATTATCATGCTGAAACACTGCCCTGCGACCCAGTTTCCGGAGGGAGGGGATCATGCTCTGCTTCAGTATTTCACAGTACATATTGGAGTTCATGTGTCCCTCAATGAAATGTAACTCCCCAACACCTGCTGCACTCATGCAGCCCCAGACCATGGCATTCCCACCACCATGCTTGACTGTAGGCATGACACACTTATCTTTGTACTCCTCACCTGATTGCCGCCACACATGCTTGAGACCATCTGAACCAAACAAATTAATCTTGGTCTCATCAGACCATAGGACATGGTTCCAGTAATCCATGTCCTTTGTTGACATGTCTTCAGCAAACTGTTTGCGGGCTTTCTTGTGTAGAGACTTCAGAAGATTCTTCCTTCTGGGGTGACAGCCATGCAGACCAATTTGATGTAGTGTGCGGCGTATGGTCTGAGCACTGACAGGCTGACCCCCCACCTTTTCAATCTCTGCAGCAATGCTGACAGCACTCCTGCGCCTATCTTTCAAAGACAGCAGTTGGATGTGACGCTGAGCACGTGCACTCAGCTTCTTTGGACGACCAACGCGAGGTCTGTTCTGAGCGGACCCTGCTCTTTTAAAACGCTGGATGATCTTGGCCACTGTGCTGCAGCTCAATTTCAGGGTGTTGGCAATCTTCTTGTAGCCTTGGCCATCTTCATGTAGCGCAACAATTCGTCTTTTAAGATCCTCAGAGAGTTCTTTGCCATGAGGTGCCATGTTGGAACTTTCAGTGACCAGTATGAGAGAGTGTGAGAGCTGTACTACTAAATTGAACACACCTGCTCCCTATGCACACCTGAGACCTAGTAACACTAACAAATCACATGACATTTTGGAGGGAAAATGACAAGCAGTGCTCAATTTGGACATTTAGGGGTGTAGTCTCTTAGGGGTGTACTCACTTTTGTTGCCGGTGGTTTAGACATTAATGGCTGTATATTGAGTTATTTTGAGGGAAGAATAAATTTACACTGTTATATAAGCTGCACACAGACTACTTTTCATTGTGTCAAAGTGTCATTTTGTCAGTGTTGTCCCATGAAAAGATATACTTAAATATCTGCAGAAATGTGAGGGGTGTACTCACTTTTGTGATACACTGTATATATATATAACATTTCCCTTTTTTGTGTCTTGGAAAAGTTTACCTGTGTATTATTTCATATTTATGCCCAAGTGAACCAGTAAGTATAAGAGGACCATCTAAAAGTTCTTTAAAACTGGAGAAAAAAAACCAAATAAAAATAAAAAATAGGTGCTCCAGTTACGAATTGTTAATAAGAATTTTTAAGAGAACTAATAAATGCAACATGTTGTTTTGATAAAACACACACACACACACACACACATATATATACAGTGAGGAAAAGAAGTATTTGATACACTGATGCAGATTTTGCAGAAGTTTTCCCACCTACAAAGAATGGAGAGGCCTGTAATTTTTATCGTAGGTACATTTCAACTGTGAGAGACAGAATCTAAAAAAATCCAGATAATCACATTGTATGATTTTTAAATAATTAATTTGCATTTTATTGCATAAAATAAGTATTTGATCACCTACCAACCAGCAAGAATTCTGGCTCTCACAGACCAGTTAGTTTTTCTTTAAGAAGCTCCTCCTATTCTGCACTCATTACCTGTATTTACTGCACCTGTTTGAACTCCTTACCTGTATAAAAGACACCTGTCCACACACTCAATCACACTCCAACCTCTTCACCATGACCAAGACCAAAGAGCTGTCTAAGGACACCAGGGACAAAATTGTAGACCTGCACAAGGCTGGGATGGGCTACAGGACAATAGCACGCAGCTTGGTCTGCTGCTCCATGCAAGATCTCACCTCGTGGGGTAAGGATGATCCTGAGAAAGGTCAGGAATCAGCCCAGAACCACACGGGAGGATGTGGTCAATGACCTGAAGAGAGCTGGGACCACAGTCTCAAAGATCACCGTTAGTAACACACTACGCCACCATGGATTAAAATCCTGCAGGGCACGCAAGGTCCCCCTGCTCATGCCAGCACATGTCCAGGCCCATTTGAAGTTCGCCAATGACCATCTGGATGATCCAGAGGAGGCATGGGAGAAGGTCATGTGGTCAGATGAGACCAAATTAGAGCTTTTTGGTATCAACTCCACTCGCCGTGTTTGGAGGAAGAAGGAGGATAAGTACAACCG
The DNA here is from genome assembly GCF_030014385.1 of Trichomycterus rosablanca. Lineage (NCBI taxonomy): Eukaryota > Metazoa > Chordata > Actinopteri > Siluriformes > Trichomycteridae > Trichomycterus > Trichomycterus rosablanca. The sequence continues at coordinate 53,756,015 of NC_085991.1, read as the reverse complement.
TCCCAACCGTGAAGCATGGGGGTAGAAACCTCATACTTTGGGGGTGCTTTTCTGCAAAAGGGACAGGACGACTGCAGGGAGGGTGGATGGGGTCATGTACAGTGGGGTCAAAAAGTATTTAGTCAGCCACTGATTGTGCAGGTTCTCCTACTTAGAAAGATGAGAGAGGTCTGTAATTTTCATCATAGGTACACTACAACTATGAGAGACAAAATGAGAAAAAAAAATCCAGGAAATCACATTGTAGGATTTTTAAAGAATTTATTCGTAAATTATGGTGGAAAATAAGTATTTGGTCAATAACAAACAAGCAAGATTTCTGGCTCTCACAGACCTGTAACTTATTCTTTAAGAAGCTCTTCTGTCCTCCACTCGTTACCTGTATTAATGGCACCTGTTTGACCTCGTTATCTGTATAAAAGACACCTGTCCACAGCCTCAAACAGTCAGACTCCAAACTCAACCATGGCCAAGACCAAAGAGCTGTCGAAGGATACCAGGAAGAAAATTGTAGACCTGCACCAGGCTGGGAAGAGTGAATCTACAATAGGCAAGCAGGTTGGTGTGAATAAATCAACTGTGGGAGCAATTGTAAGAAAATTGAAGACATACAAGACCATTGATAATCTCCCTTGGGGTCAAGATCTCATCCCGTGGGGTCAAAATGATCATGAGAACGGTGAGCAAAAATCCCAGAACTACACGGAGGGACCTGATGAATGACCTGCAGAGAGCTGGGACCAAAGTAACAAAGGGACCATCAGTAACACACTACGCCAAGAGGGACTCAAATCCTGCAGTGCCAGGCGTGTCCCCCTGCTTAAGCCAGTACATGTCCAGGCCCGTCTGAAGTTTGCCAGAGAGCATATGGATGATCCAGAAAAGGATTGGGAGAATATCATGTGGTCAGATGAAACCAAAATGGAACTTTTTGGTAAAAACCCAACTCGTCGTGTTTGGAGGAAGAAGAAAAACCCAAGAACACCATACCTACTGTGAAGCATGGGGGTGGAAACATCATGCTTTGGGGCTGTTTTTCTGCAAAGGGGACAGGACGACTGATCCGTGTTAAGGGAAGAATGAACGGGGCCATGTATCATGAGATTTTAAACCAAAACCTACTTCCATCAGTGAGAGCATTGAAGATGGAACGTGGCTGGGTCTTCCAGCATGACAATGATCCCAAACACACCGCTCGGGCAATGAAGGAGTGGCTCCGTAAAAAGCATTTCAAGGTCCTGGAGTGGCCTAGCCAGTCTCCAAACCTCAACCCCATAGAAAATTTGTGGAGTCCGTGTTGCCCAGCGACAGCCCCAAAACATCACTGCTCTACAGGAGATCTGCATGGAGGAATGGGCCAAAATACCAGCTACAGTGTGTGCAAACCTGGTGAAGACTTACAGGAAACGTTTGACCTCTGTCATTGCCAACAAAGGTCATGTTACAAAGTATTGAGTTGAACTTTTGTTATTGACCAAATACTTATTTTCCACCATAATTTACAAATAAATTCTTTAAAAATCCTACAATGTGATTTCCTGGATTTTTTTTTTCTCATTTTGTCTCTCAAAGTTGAAGTGTAGCTATGATGAAAATTACAGACCTCTCTCATCTTTCTAAGTAGGAGAACCTGCACAATCAGTAACTGACTAAATACTTTTTGGCCCCACTGTATAGCGAGATTTTGGCCAACAGCCTCCTTCCCTCAGTAAGAGCATTAAAGATGGGTCGTGGCTGGGTCTTCCAGCATGACAATGACCCGAAACACAAAGCCAGGGCAACTAAGGAGTGGCTCCATGAGAAGCATTTCAAGGTCCTGGAGTGGCCTAGCCAGTCTCCAGACCTGAACCCAATAGAAAATCTTTGGAGGAAGCTGAAACTCAATGTTGCCCAGCGACAGCCCCGAAACCTGAAAGATCTGGAGAAGATCTGTATGGAGGAGTGGGCTAAAATCCCTGCTGCAGTGTGTGCCAACTTGGTCAAGAACTACAGGAAACGTCTGACCTCTGTAAAGGTTTCTGTACCAAATATTAACTTCTGTTTTTCCATTGTATCAAATACTTATTTCATGCAATAAAATGCAAATTAATTATTTAAAAATCATACATAATCATGTGATTATCTGGATTTTTTTTTAGATTCTGTCTCTCACAGTTGAAGTGTACCTACGATAAAAATTACAGGCCTCTCCATTCTTTGTAGGTGGGAAAAATTGCAAAATCAGTAGTGTATCAAATACTTATTTTCCTCACTGTATAATATTTATAGAACTACTATTATTATTAAATAGTAGTTATTTTTACTTCAAAACTAAATTAATCAATCACAAACATTTTCAGAAGCTTTTTAAATCCTCTTTACCAAATAATTCTGGAGCTCAATCTATAAGGTCTCTCACCTTCTTCTCTGCACTCTCCTCCTCTATAGGAACTGTGTTGTGGTTCTTGTGGTCTGTTTCAGTGCAGAACTGACACACACACGTCTGGTCGTCTCTACAGAACATCTCCAGAGGTCTCTCATGTTTCTGACAGATGTAATCCTCCAGGTTCTCCACAGGATCTATTAGTTTGTGTTTCCTGAATGAAGAAACTTTCTCATGAGGCTCCAGGTGAGTCTTGCAGTAAGAGGTCATACAGTTCAGGCAGGACTTCAGTGCTTCACGTTTCTTCTCGCTGCAGAAGTCACAGTACACCTGAGATTTGGTAGGTTCTCCTGCGGTGCTGCTTGATTTGACCTGAACTGGCTTCCTGAATTGAGCAGCCAGTCCAGAGATGAAGGTGTTAACATGTAGTTTAGGTCTTTTGGGAAAATCCATCTTACATACTGGACACTGGCAGTGTGAACTGGTGTCCCAGCACTCTTTGACACAGATCATGCAGAAGTTGTGTCCACATGAAGTCGTGACTGAAGATCAGCTCCAGTGCTCCATCTGTCTGGATGTGTACACTGATCCAGACAGGACACTGCTGGAGAAAGCCATGACTGATAGAGAAGATACAGAGACACCATAATGATTCATATACACAGAAAGAACCTCGCTTGCTTTAATGTAAATATTGACGTGGTTTTCACTATACTAGACGCCAATTAGTTTGTAGACAGTAGTTATTAATTACTGCATTTATTGTACAGCACAGAGAATATGAGAACACAAATTTATAGAAAAATAAAGAATAAAATACATCTGATTAAAGAATTAAACCCTGATTAAAATATTTACGTCTCAGTTCTGTAGAGCTTCTGTGGTACAAGTGTTTATAAACCACTGATTATAAAAATCAAGAAATCAACATTTTATCATCAACTTTACTGCGTCACATTTGTTATAAGATGTTTTATTTACAGTAAAGTCTTGCTGTTTTTCATTTGTATGAACATTTCCAGTCAAAATACTCCACTATCCCAAATTGAGTCCACTTCCCTTACAATGTGCACTATATAAAACAATTCCCTGTAATTCTAGTGCACTTGATGTTAAATCGAGTTACATATGAGACACGACCGCAGATCGTTTCTATACGCTGTGTTTTCTCATTCTACCAACATAAAGAAAACAAACTGTGGAACTTCCCCAAAACTTGGTTATAGCACTGCTCCACTTTACCTCCCCTGCTGCACTTTTTACCTTTTTACCCCCTTTATTATTTACCTGCAGTGATTGTAGCTGCTTGAAGGCTGTAGAAGCTTCAGACTGGAGACTTTAAGCTGCTGAAAGAAAATAAGTTTCGTTTCACCTCTGTGACGTCATGAGGACACGCCCACTGTTTGTACCGCATTTACACATTTTAACCACCAGGTGGCAGAAATTTACCGAAACACATACAGTGCTGTGATAAAGTAATTGCCCCCTCACTGCTCTCTGTTATTGTACATGTGTAGTGATGTGAGTGACTCTAAGATAAAGAGCAGTTAGATGTGTTAGTGTTTTCAGTGAGAGAGAAACTCCAGATATGATGCAGGAAACTAAAATTATATTTAAAACTTACAAACAGTTTATAGTTCACAAATAGCAGGTTTTAGTCTAGCTTAGTTTAGTAAATACAGGAGAATTAGTTCATAAAATGTGTTTGTGTTTATGTGTGAGTGATCCAAAGGAGAAACAGAAAGAAATGTACACATTAGTATAGCAGTACTGATACAGTATGTGAATGTTACACAGATACTGCACATTTAGGGTGAACATTATTGGAGTGAATATACTTACGTATATTTAGGCCACACCTACAATCTGAGAATTATCAGATTAATAGTGTCCATGTTAATGCAGTACAGAAGATTTAAAATAAACCAGCAATTAAGGAATGTTTTATAATATGCATTTTATATAAAATATACACAGATGCATTACACAAGTCATGCAATAATAGAAAAATAATGATCAAATGGATGGCAAATAATAATTTAATTTTCAGTGCAAAATCATCACCGAATACATAAAAAAAATATTTAAAAAAATAAAACTCAGTCTAATACTAGCATATTTTCCATATACCCCCCTTCATCTTCTCTCCCAGTCTTGTCATTTTCAATTTCCTACTGTAACTCCGCTTCCGCTTACAATATCTCTGGTCAAGGAGAGCTGTGAAACATCACACACCCCCTACGACACGTGTGAGTCATGTCAAAGAGGATGCTAGTGTTGCTTGATACAGACTAACATATCGTCACCTTCCTAAAATAATGGCCTAAGTCATTTTTGGACCAAAATGATATTTTTGCCTAAATCACCTCCTCACCATGCTGTCCACCTCTGGTAAAATCGCCTATGTCCTTAGTTTAACAGATCATGTGATTCTACCCCTGTAATAAAATGGCCTATGTCAAGAGTGTGACTTGGGCAATTTTATTTTGCCTAAGTCAAAAGACAATATGACTTAGGCAATTTTAGACGCTTTTCAAAATGGCAGCTGCTCTACACAGAAGAAAACTCTACCCAGCCCATGAAGTTATTTCCATGATTCAGGACTCATTCTCTATTGGTAAGTAATGACATTTCCTATAAGACTAATAATACTATAAATATTGCATAGATATATATCTTTTTATTCAGTCTCTTTAGCCAGTATTTTAGTAAGTAAACTAGCTAAATCCATGAAGCTAGCATTTAGCAAAGAATAGAAAGTCTCCAGAATCTGTGGCTGGGACAAGTGATAGACTTTTCTGTTAAAACTTTCTTTTCTTTATTTCATAAATAGTAATAATTTTTCAACCCACGTTAAATTTTATAAATCTTGAACATAGTATTAGTAATTCTTAATAAAAAATTACTAAAGTAATTTGAGCAGTATTGCAGTACACTTTGTTTTACAGCTTGCAAGCATGTTCTTGATATAGCTTAACATCAAATTATTATTTTTATTTATTTATTTATTTTCCTAGGAGAATTACTCGACACTAATTATGTCTCTTCCATGGAAGATGACAATGGGACTGTCATGGAAGGCATGAGACAGCATGTACCAGGCCATGAGTCTGTTTCTGATAAAGCAGAAAATACCTTAAAGACTCCTATTGATATTGTTAAGAATGCCAAGCAGACAAATCCACATCACGAAGAGGACATATCTGATGATGACGACGTCATCCGGGATCCAGATTATACCCCATCCTGTGCTGAGGCCTCTTTGCCTGAACATGAAGACAGACTAACCATGGTGGCAACTTCTCTAGAACAGGAGAATGTTAATTTAAATTCAGCCAAAAGGAAAAGAAATAAACGGCTTAGTCTGGGAACATGGAAGCAAAATGAATCCAAGAAGAAACGCCTCAAAGGCATGTCTTACAAGAGCAAAGGTGGCAAAGAAATAAGTGCCAAGACTTTGCGTCCTCCTTGCACCTCAAAATTCTGTCAGCGAGTCTCAACTCGAGACTGCCAAGCCATTACAGAAGAGCAGCGGCAGTACATATTCCAGAGGTTTTGGACAATGAAAACCTGGGAAGAACGTCGATTATATGTTACAACAATGGTCACAAAGGTTAACACAAAGCAAAAGAAAGTTGCTGAGGGATCCAGACGCAGTTCTTCATTGTCCTACCAACTAAAGATTCAAAATGGAAGGAGTATTAAAGTGTGTAAGGCATTGTTTTCCTCTACACTTGGTCTCCCTGAAAGAACCATTACACACTGGCTAAGCAAAGACTCCATCATACATGACGAACAAGCAGCAGCACCACCATCTAAATCTGGACCTAAAAGAGGCAAGCATGCAAAGCTTGAAACTGATGTCAAGGATTTTCTTAAGGACTGGTTGAGGGACCTGCCAACTGTTGATTCACACTACTGCAGAAGCACAGAGACCTACAAACACAAGAAGTTCCTTCACCCAGGCACAACCATCTCCCAACTGCATTGGGAATATCAACAGACAGCTGCAACTGCTGGAGTGAGAGCTGTTGGAATACGATATTTCACAGATGTGTTCCATGAAGACAATTATTCTGTGTTCATTCCACGAAAAGATCAGTGTAATATTTGTGTTTCATTCAAGCATGGGAATATCAGTAAGGCTGACTATGATGCCCATGTCACCCAAAAAGATAAAGCAAGGCAAGCGAAATCCCGTGACAAAGATTCTGCAAGTCAGTTTGGACAATGGACCTGCAAGCTGTGCTACTGTGTCCAAAGACCCAAGCCAGCAGCCTGTATTACAAAACAAAACTGCAGGTACATAACTTTACACTCTTCAACTTAAGGTCAAAGGAAGGGTACTGCTACATTTGGGATGAAACTGAAGGCGACCTCAGTAGTGAAGTGTTTGCACATCTTCAATATCGCCATTTTGAACGTGTGATTAAAGACCATCCAGAACTGAAAGAGATCATAGTGTGGAGCGATGGTTGCGGTTATCAGAACCGCAACGTATGTGTAGCCAATGCATTTTGTGAGCTTGCAAGGAAATATGGGATAGTAATAACACAGAAATACCTTGTTGCAGGGCACACACAAATGGAGTGTGACAGCATGCATAGCACTATTGAACGCAAACTAGTTACTGATATCTTCACTCCAAGAGACTACCTCATCATACTCCAGACTGCAAGAATCAGGCCATCACCGTATCATGTGAAAATGCTCAGACATGACGAGTTCCTGAAACTGAATGCATCTTACTTTATTAGCATCAGACCAGGCAAAAAAACTGGAGATCCAACTGTGCATGATTTGCGGGCTCTTCAGTTTAGCAGTGAAGGCAAGGTCCATTTCAAGCTGTCCTTCTCAGAAGAAGTGTGGGAAGAACTGCCACAGAGAATACAGGTACCAAATAAGCCAATAGCATGGATTAGAATATTTCCATGTGCTCTGCCAATCAAGGAGAGAAAGTTCCAGGACCTCCAGTCAGTGAAACACATAATGCCTGTTGAGTGTCATCCCTTCTTTGACAGTTTGCCACATTAAAAGGCATTAGTCAAAAACCCAGCATTGAAAAGCTTGAAGAAGTGATAAGAAGCATGTTTCCTCAGGATTATGCTTAGTTAGTTCGTTAGTTACTCTTCATTGTTTACAAAGTTGAAAGTTTAAAATTGCTTAAGTTACAAAGAAATGTTCAGGAATTTGCCTAAGTCATTTATTTCTCTTATGTTGCATAATTGACAGACATTCTTGTAAGTATGTTAAAAGTCATCTATTGTTATACCCTTTTTCAGTAAAATAATTAATAAAAATCATATTTTCTATATTTTGTTCAGTTTTTTGTGTTTCCTGAAAAACCTGAAAAAATGACTTAGGCCATTATTTTAGGAAGGTGACGATATTCCAACTGGTTACAAGGGCATTCTAGGTGGTTCTATGGCATATCTGGTAATTACTAGTGTGTTGCTAGATGGTTGCTATGGTAATATATATGGTTGGAGATGGTTGCTGGTTGTTCCCTTAAGATTGCTAGGGTGTTGCTAAGTCATGGCCACAATATCCTATGCAGCTTCAATCAGGTTACTAGTTGGTTATTATGGTGTTTTAATATGCCACATGGTTAAAATACTGTTATTAGCTGGTTGCCATTGTATTCTAGGTGATCCAGTTAGTTGGTAGGTTTCTCCTATTTGGTTGTTATTATTTTGCAAATAATAATTTATTAAAAATAAAATACAAATGAGAGAAAGAAGAAGAAACAAATAGAAGAATATTAATCAGACAGTGATGTTGTACATTGCATTCACTAATTAAGGTTGAACTTGACTAACAGGGCAGATGATCAGTGGTGCTGAATTTTTACCTTTATCATTGAGACAGGGACTGAAGTATGGATAAAGTTTATCAGTGAAAGAGTAGATATGAGACTCATTCTCAACATCATAGAAGGAGACCAAACCCGCCTCATAATCCACAAACACCCCCACCTTCTGAGGAGCCTGTTTCAATGAGAGGAGGACAGAGGGAGAATCCAGAGCCTTATATTCAGTTTTATTTCTCAGCCATACAGACCAATATTCATTTTCAGGACTTACTGTAATCTCTCCCTTCCTGTTACTGGACTCTCTGGTCACTCCTAAATCCCACTTAGTCTTCCTTTTAACCTGCACCTCATAGTAAAATCTCCCTGAGGAGAATCCCTCCTTTCCAAGCACACAGACACAGTAATCAAATCCCTCTGGATTATCAGGAAGCTTCTGTCGTTTGTCTCCACATGTAACTTGTTTTCCATCATCAGACAGGATCAGGTAACGATTTGCTGTATCAGGATCCAGAATCACGTCCACTGAGAGAAAGAGACACAATTTACACCCATTTTATCGTTACACAGTGTGTAGTAATGAAGAAATCTAGATTTCATTATGTGATGAGTGAGAGCTCACAAACCTGCATATTGTTGAATTCTCTTCAGTTTTGGTTGGAATAAAATAAAGAATAAAATTATTTACTGCTAGAAATCATTTCTGTTAGAAACTGGATTATTTTAAAGTGATGATTATAAAGCACAATATGAAGCTGGAACATGAACATTAACCAACACACAGTGTGGTGACCAACACTCATAGAAGCTTCAATAGAGAATTATTGATAACAGCAGCTTTAACTTATGGTTAAACTATTACCAGATAAATGTAAGTCATAAGTAATTTCTCTGCTCAAACACACAAGATCGTACAGATAATAATCACTTACCCATACTGACAATCTTCTTCATTACTTTATCAACACATTCCTGAAGCTGAGACAGAGCTTTCCTCAGAGTCTCCACATCTGGATGAGGCTGAATACTGACATCAGTCCAGTTGTTGGTGGGTGGAGGTCTGCACAGGGACGAGTAAATCTACAGTACAGCAGGAGAGAGGAGAAATCCCTCAGCATCCCCAGTGCTGTCCTGTCATTTGCTGCATTACTATTATTAAACAGAGGGACTCTGACCTGTAGGAGGTGGAGATGATCCTCAGTGTTGGACATCTGCTCCAGCTCAGTGATTTCCTGCTCCAGATCTTTAATGAACTCTTCAGCCTGACGCTCTGCTGCTCTCTGCTTCTCTTCCATCACCTTCAGCATCTCAGCCTGGATTCTCTCAATGCTGCGTATCAGAGCTCTGAAGATCTCCATGCTGTCAGCTTTCTCCTTCTCTGTGTTTTTCTACCAGGAGAAACATCAAGTCATTTATGTTGTGTTATTAGAAATAGCAGCTCTTCTTATGTACAGTGTATCACAAAAGTGAGTACACCCCTCACATTTCTGCAGATATTTAAGTATATCTTTTCATGGGACAACACTGACAAAATGACACTTTGACACAATGAAAAGTAGTCTGTGTGCAGCTTATATAACAGTGTAAATTTATTCTTCCCTCAAAAAAACTCAATATACAGCCATTAATGTCTAAACCACCGGCAACAAAAGTGAGTACACCCCTAAGAGACTACACCCCTAAATGTCCAAATTGAGCACTGCTTGTCATTTTCCCTCCAAAATGTCATGTGATTTGTTAGTGTTACTAGGTCTCAGGTGTGCATAGGGAGCAGGTGTGTTCAATTTAGTAGTACAGCTCTCACACTCTCTCATACTGGTCACTGAAAGTTCCAACATGGCACCTCATGGCAAAGAACTCTCTGAGGATCTTAAAAGACGAATTGTTGCGCTACATGAAGATGGCCAAGGCTACAAGAAGATTGCCAACACCCTGAAACTGAGCTGCAGCACAGTGGCCAAGATCATCCAGCGTTTTAAAAGAGCAGGGTCCACTCAGAAAAGACCTCACGTTGGTCGTCCAAAGAAGCTGAGTGCACGTGCTCAGCGTCACATCCAACTGCTGTCTTTGAAAGATAGGCGCAGGAGTGCTGTCAGCATTGGTGCAGAGATTGAAAAGGTGGGGGGTCAGCCTGTCAGTGCTCAGACCATACGCCGCACACTACATCAAATTGGTCTGCATGGCTGTCACCCCAGAAGGAAGCCTCTTCTGAAGTCTCTACACAAGAAAGCCCGCAAACAGTTTGCTGAAGACATGTCAACAAAGGACATGGATTACTGGAACCATGTCCTATGGTCTGATGAGACCAAGATTAATTTGTTTGGTTCAGATGGTCTCAAGCATGTGTGGCGGCAATCAGGTGAGGAGTACAAAGATAAGTGTGTCATGCCTACAGTCAAGCATGGTGGTGGGAATGCCATGGTCTGGGGCTGCATGAGTGCAGCAGGTGTTGGGGAGTTACATTTCATTGAGGGACACATGAACTCCAATATGTACTGTGAAATACTGAAGCAGAGCATGATCCCCTCCCTCCGGAAACTGGGTCGCAGGGCAGTGTTCCAGCATGATAATGACCCCAAACACACCTGTAAGACGACCACTGCTTTATTGAAGAGGCTGAGGGTAAAGGTGATGGACTGGCCAAGCATGTCTCCAGACCTAAACCCAATAGAACATCTTTGGGGCATCCTCAAGCGGAAGGTGGAGGAGCGCAAAGTCTCGAATATCCGCCAGCTCCGTGATGTCGTCATGGAGGAGTGGAAAAGCATTCCAGTGGCAACCTGTGAAGCTCTGGTAAACTCCATGCCCAGGAGAGTTAAGGCAGTTCTGGGAAATAATGGTGGCCACACAAAATATTGACACTTCAGGAACTTTCACTAAGGGGTGTACTCACTTTTGTTGCCGGTGGTTTAGACATTAATGGCTGTATATTGAGTTATTTTGAGGGAAGAATAAATTTACACTGTTATATAAGCTGCACACAGACTACTTTTCATTGTGTCAAAGTGTCATTTTGTCAGTGTTGTCCCATGAAAAGATATACTTAAATATCTGCAGAAATGTGAGGGGTGTACTCACTTTTGTGATACACTGTATGTTCGGAAATGAGGACTAGTCGAGTAATGAAAGGCTTTTCTTACTTTATTAAGTTCTACAGAATGTTTTATTTATTTGATCCTCTTCAGTCGGTTCTGGATCATCTGCTCAACTTCTGCTTTTGTTGCTCCCAGCTGAGTCTGTAAAATGGTATTGAAGAGTAATAAAAATCTAGAATGAGACATCTTTGAGCTGGAAAACTCGTGCTACTTTGACTGTCATTTAATTGTAGGGCTGGGCAGTATGGCCAAAATTTTTAATCATGGTATTTTTTTGAATTCTAACGGTTAAATTTTTTATGTATCACTGGAATTTTATATCGGTCTTTGGCTTAGTCTTTTTTAAAGAATAAATAGAATATAAAGCATTTTCATTTCAGCATGTGCATATATATTATGGAGGTTTTGCTTGACCCCACAAAATGATCTAATATATGAAGGTATGAATATACATGCAACAATTGCAGAATGTAAACCATTTTTATTGTGCAAACTGGAAGTTTATACCAAAAACAAAAACATTTGATTATGTATTATACAAATCCCTTATATAATATAATTGTTATACTGTAATACTGATGTATTGCTCTATTGTACATCACCACAGATCTGTTGTTGGAAAGTGGGCGATTGTATAGAGCTCCACTTCCAGCTTGCTTCAGTGTTGTTGGTATAACATTGCTGTTGTTGGTATAACACTATTTTTGAGCCGATATAAGCAAATCGCTTTTTAACCCTTTTTCTTGACAGTCTATAGAGAAATCATGTTCTTGCATAGGTGGATTGTTACTGCATTTGTAATGTCATGATAGTGACGTGCTATATTAATGTACAACCTTTTAAAATGTACATTTCACAATATTTGGATTTTGTATATATATATGATTAATTACTGTACCCATACTTTAGGGCTCTTTTCTGTCACTAGGTACCTAACACATTTATTACACATTTATTAAATTGAAATGTATCATTTTTACAATATATTTATATCACTTTTTTTTTACTGTGTAAAACTTTTATTCTGTAATACAGGTACAGAGCATCGTACACGTGAGACTATTACAACCTTTAATGCATTTTAAATAGCGTTCTGCTTCATGCACTTTTTAGACGCTCCTTTAGTTCGTCCACGCAGATGAACCTCACATTTAAGAAACAGTGTTAACTGAAAATGAACAGAGATCCTTTGATTTGATTATTGTTTGTTCCTTGTATACTGCAGAATCAGTTTGTGCAATTCTATTGATTTTTGGATGTTTACTGGCTGAAAACGAGATGAAAGAACCTCGGAGGTCAGGCAAACATTCCAGTATAAAGTTAACTTGACTACGCTGGTGTACAGTATGCAGTATGAGAATCCCTTCCCCATATTGTTTAATTTTTATTTGCAGATAAAGATAATATATGCATGTCAAATATACAAATACAAAAGGTCAGAACAACAGGGGATGCTGTTTCATTATTTTTTCTTTGTTAGGACAGTAAAGCATTTACCACTTTGTAATGTTGCCATTCCTTTTCAACAAATTTGAAAAAAAAAGTTTGGCAACAAGGACACCAAGTGATTTAGTGTTTCAGGTTTTATTTCAGGTCCTATTCGTTCTGCAAACACGTCTTAAAATGTGTAACAGTACAGGGTTTTCCTTGCCACATTTTTTGTTGCAAAATTCTACACATGTTCCCAATTAGGGACAGGTCGAGACTGCAGGCAGGCCACTCTGTACTCGTACCCTCTTCTTTCATTGCCATGCCAATGTAAGCAGCTTATGGTTTGTCTTGGTAAAATATGTCCCTGAAAAAGGTCTCTCACCTTCTTCTGTGTTGTGGTTCCTGTGGTCTGTTTCAGTGCAGAACTGACACACACACGTCTGGTCGTCTCTACAGAACATCTCCAGAGGTCTCTCATGTTTGTGACAGATGTAATCCTCCAGGTTCTCCACAGGATCTATTAGTTTGTGTTTTTTGAATGAAGAAACTTTCTCATGAGGTTCCAGGTGAGTCTTGCAGTAAGAGGCCATACAGATCAGGCAGAACTTCAGAGCTTCATGTTTCTTCTCACTGCAAAACTCACAGAACACCTGAGATTTAGTAGTTTCTCCAGCAGTGCTGCTTGATTTGATCTGAACTGGCTTTCTAAATTGAGCAGCCAGTCCAGAGATGAAGGTGTTAACATGTAGTTCAGGTCTTTTGGGAAAATCCATCTTACATACTGGACACTGACAGTGTGAACTGGTGTCCCAGCACTCTTTGATACAGATCATGCAGAAGTGTGTCCACATGGAGTTGTGACAGGATCAGTGAACACATCCAGACAGATGGAGCACTGGAGCTGATCTTCAGACAGGAAGCTGCTGGACACCATAATGATTCATTATGTGGCGTTTCCCACGGTGTGGATTAGGGAGGTTGCAAGTGACGTCACTCCCATGAGCACTTGCAGTTGTAAATAGCGTATAAAAAGGGTTGTAACTGTTTAGTTAGGTTTTGTATTGTAATAATGTTGTGTTAGTTCTGTTATACATGTTTTAAGCTGTCATTATGTGTGTCTGGATCTGATAAATGTGCTTGTGTGTTAATTACCGTCTATGTGTAGTCGTAATGTTTTGGGGTTGTCAGCTGTTCGGAATGTCTTCAGAGATACAGCTTTTAGCTGAATGTCTGTTTAAGTTGATCTCATAAGAGCAATAAAGAGGGATTTGATTTAAATGGATCCATTTGAGTTGTCTGCATCTTCTTCCACGCCACAATATATTCATTTATTTATTGTCTATTTAACCACCCATCCTATTCTGGGATGCAATTAATTGGGCAAAAGGCAGTAAATACCCCAGACAGGTCACCAGTCTATCACAGAGCAAGCCAACACACACACACACAAACACACACAAACTGCTGGCGCATTTGGCTGCCGCTACCATTACCGTATTTTATTGTATTTTTTGTATTTTTTATCGTGTTTTTCTTTCATTTTCATCTTTTTATACACTCCTGTAATCACTACCGCTCCTGTTGATAGATGACTATAGAGTGTGTTGGGTAATTTTAAAAGATGCGGGCGCTGGTACGTTTGGCTACTGCAGCTCTATCTTCATAATTCTCTTTGAGGACGCTACAGTGACTCTCGTTTTCCACCTATCTGCTGTCAGCGTTTCACAATAGGAACTTTTTACCTGGACTGAAATTTTCTGGTGTGCCCTGCCTTGTGGTCTGGTCCTGTGCACCGCTTTCACGAGTAGCAGCTACAGCTGGTCTCCACACGCACACAATGTTAAGGTATTCCGTCAATCAACTGAGGAAACTCAACAACTACACCACTCCATCGTGTTTATCAGTAATAAAACAACTTGGACTTTTTCGCCGGTGCCGCTACATTCATAGGAGCTCCCGGAGAAAGTTTGTTTACTCCCAGTCCGATTCCAGTCCCAGCACGATTCCATCTATCTGGTCAGCTGTGCGCTCCATCGCAACACTGCATGCGGAGCGGGATAGAAAACGTGGAGTGGACTTCAATACTCTTCGACCAATTCCCTCAGCTAATGAAATCTCGTCCCCCTGTCAAAATGTGCTTAATTAATGCTCAGTGGGGAATAAGGCTCATGTGTTAAATGACTTATTTATTAGGACCAATTTGGCCTTTTTGTTTGTAACTGAAACCTAGCAACGAAATATGGATTTTGTGCACCTAAATGAACTTTGCCCGCTGGACTGTTCTTTTATTGGGACCCCACGATTGTCTGGTCGCGGTGGAGGTCTCGCGGTGTTTTGGAAAAATCTATATAATTGTCAGTTAGTAAGTATTGAACAGTTTACTACTTTTGAAGTGCAATTTATAAAAGTTGGAAGGCTAAAGCCATTTTACTGTGCTTTAATACATCGACCTCCTGGTCCAGCTGGTGAGTCTTTATCTGAGTTTACAGATTTTTTAACCTCTGTTATTAAGCTGAACAATGTTCTACTGGTTGGAGATTTTAATCTGCAAATTGATGATGCCTCAGATTGCATAGCTACAGAATTTATTAATATTACAGAGTCTCTTCATTTTAAACAGTTTGTTTCGTGTCCCACTCATATCTGGTGTGAAAATCTTTTGATTAGTGATCATAAATGTGTCTTTTTTAACCTGTCTGGAAATGTTGAAAATTTTTGTCCTAAAAAAATGACACATTCTCGCATTATAACTCAGAAATCGATTAATCAGTTTTTAACTCATTATGGTTGTGATTTCAAGATAGATTGTAGTAATGCTGAGTTTTTAATGAACATTGTTCTTCAATACTGGATAAAGTAGCTCCGGTAAAAGCCAGGTCTAGAGCCATCCATAACAGTGTCCCATGGATGACTGATGAGGTCCGCTCCTTAAGATGGAAGTGCCGAAGTTATGAACGATTATGGAAGTCTACTGGGTTGGAAGTACACCGCCTTTACTTAAAAGATCTTCGTCTTTCTTTTAATGATTTAGTAAAAGATGCTCGTTCTGCTTATTTTGCAAATCTAATTTTATCATCCAAGAGAAATCCTAAGATTTTGTTTGATACAATTAATACCATTGTTTCGCCACCAGTTACAACATTGTCATGTGTTTCTGTTGAGGATTGCAACAGATTTCTTTCTTATTTTGTTGATAAGGTAATGGCTATTAGATCTAATATTCAGACGGGGTCGTATCTGTCTAATGTTGGTCCTCCAGGTCTTTTTACTGCTTTGGATTCTTTCCAACCTATCGATTTAGAGGAGTTGTTGGTTGTTGCTGGAAAATTTAAAAAACAACTAAAGACTTACCTTTTCAAGCAGGCGTTTGTATAATGTTGAATTAATTATGTATTTATTTTTATTCATTTATTTATTAATGTATTTGTTTTTTATTTATTATTATTATTGTTTAATTTATTTTATGTTGTGTTTTATTATGTAGATGAGTGTGTATATTTTGGCATGCAATGTTTTTGTAAAGCACTTTGTGATTCTTATCTGTGAAAAGTGCTATATAAATAAATGTTACTTACTTACTTACTTACAAACACTGTAATGACAGATTGTACATCAGGCTGTGTGGGTGTGTTCTGTACAATGATTCTTCTGGTTTTTCTGGTTTTTCTGGTTTTATACATAACAGGTATGAATGTTCACGTAAATATGAGGTGTAACTCTACTAGACGTCATTTAGTTTGTAGCCAGCTAACAAAATTACGTTCTGAGAACATTCCCCAAACGTTCCATTTTGGTTGTGGGAACATTGCATTGGAATGTTCCCTCAACGTTATTTTGTCCAGTTTTCTTGATGTTCTCAGAATGTTTTTTTTCATAGAACGTTACCTAAACCTCATTTGCAACCATAATTTAACGTTCTGGAAACGTTGTCTTGGAATGTAAAAGAACATTTTAAATAAGGTTCTTTGAACGTTCCCTTAACATTCCATTTTGGTTGTATGAATATTTCTTAATGAATATTTCTTGTATGAATATTTTCTTAATATTCTCAAGACATTTAATGCAAGTTAAAGAACATACACAAAAACCTTTTTAAATGTTTTAAATGTTACTTTAACATACTTTTAACATAACTACAGACAATGTTAATCCCTCTCTGTCTCTGTGATATATTGGATGAAGGAGATTGCAGGCAGAGAGAGAATCCATTTAACTCTGCACATTTATTCTCTACACACACACACACACACACACACACACACACACCAACCCTTTACATTCACTTAGTAATTCTACCGTCATTATCTTATATAGTCATTAAGTATTTACTGCCACCTTCTAACCGTTAACTAACTTACAGTTATAAATCACCAAATACAATTCTAATATACTACAGTCTTACCCCCCCCCCCCCCCCCCCCCAACCCCCTCAGACATTACCAATTATTAAAAACAATATCTAAATCACTCTGATAACATTTGCTATGATGGTCTAATTCAAACAATTCATGTGATAATACTGACATAAACGGAGACAAAATCAATGCACACATTTATTTTAAAAAATGTTTTATCATCATCAATCAAATTCAATTGAATGGACGAAAAGTTAAATAGGAGTTGTAGTATGTAATGTGGGTTACACTTGATAAAATACAACTTGGTTTGGAGCAATTTGATGAATATTTTAAAAGCTATTGAAATTATTAATATGCTGAATACTTTAAATGCTATTGAAGTTATGAATACAAATCTGGTTTTTATTATGTAATAAAGGGTAAAAGTGTCAGTATAAGAGTTGTAGTATGTAATGTGGGTTACACTTGATAAAAAACAACTTGCTTGGAGAGACAGTTTGCACACATGCATGATGCTGTAGTTTGTGTAACCTTACAGCGCCGATCAAGATTCTCCTTTAGGAGCAACAATGTCTAAACTTACTTTAATATTCAACATCTTTCTAACATTCGGCATTCCGATCTAAATAAGTGCTTCAAAAAACACCTAAGACCCACTTATTTTATTATTTCTTACACAAATGAAAATAGTCAACATACTACAAAAACAAGTTTATGTTAATTTTAAGATTACGTCTATTTATCTAAAGAAAGGTTATAATGAAACACCTGATCAAGCTCCCACTTCATCTAACGAGTTAGGGACCATCATAAAACTAACTGAGAAACGTAGGAGACATTTACTCTGCACTTATCCAGACTCATAAATCTATTTAAATCTTGTATGATTTGTATTTTTGGAAATGTAATTTGTATATTTGAAATATAAATTTATTACAGATTTATTGATCTTTATTTAAATGTAAGGTAAAATAAATACTATGTTATTTCAAAAACTGTGTGTAGTAGGTAAGACACATTGATGTGTTTGTGTAAAAATAGTTTGACATTAATTCATCCAATCATACAATATTTAAATAGATTTATTAGTCTGGATAAGTGCATGTTTCCTACATTTCTCAGTTAGTTTGATGACGGTCGTTAGATGAAGTGGGAGCTTGATAAACGGTTTCATTATAACCTTTCTTTAGATAAATAGACGTAATCTTAAAATTAACATAAACTTGTTTTTGTAGTATGTTGACTATTTTCATTCGTGTAAGAAATTATAAAATAAGTGGGTCTTAGGTGTTTTTTGAAGCACTTATTTAGATCGGAATGCCGAATGTTAGAAAGATGTTGAATATTAAACTGAGTTTAGACATTGTTGCTCCTAAAGAATAATATTTTAAAAGCTATTGGAAGTTATTAATACGCTGAATACTTTAAATGCTATTGAAGTTATGAATAAAAATCTGTTTTTTATTATGTAATAAAGGTAAGTGTCAGTATAAGAGTTGTAGTATGTAATGTGGGTTACACTTGATAAAATACATCTTGTTTTGGAGCAATTTGATGAATATTTTAAAAGCTATTGCAGTTATTAATATGCTGAATACTTTTGAAGTGTCTTTGATGTTTAATTCGGTAACGATTATGTGAAGTTGAATGAAGAAAGACTCCGCCGAACTTTGTCTTGTTACACAAAGAGTTTATTTATTTCAGAACAAGACAAATCGAACAGGCATTCTAGATCTGCCCGGAGAAAAGTTAGTCGATTCTTCTCTGACTCTCGATGAATTTTGCTTTCTTTATATACTTGGCTATACGTGCAGAACACATCTGGAATCTATTGAACCATACAGCCTTACTTCATAGTAAGACACAGGGACCACAACTCCATCACATTCCTTAACACCAGACGCTGGACAGGGCCTCACCAGCACCCCATTTCCCTACAGGACTATAAACATTTTACAGATGTGGAATGTTCCAAGAGTGGCACACTGGCCCCTAGAAGAAAATAACTTCTACAGAACTGTGTTCTCTAACAGGTCAAGAGAAACGAATATTACACATAAACTAATATGTTCTAAAAGAGGTTTCTGAATAAAAAAATGTGTATAAAACTTCCAGACACCTCACTTTAAATGCTATTGAAGTTATGAATAAAAATCTGGTTTTTATTATGTAATAAAGGGTAAAAGTGTCAGTATAAGAGTTGTAGTATGTAAAGTGGGTTACACTTAATAAAATATAACTTGTTTTGGATCAATTTGATGAATATTTTAAAAGCTATTGAAGTTATTAATATGCCTAATACTTTAAATGTTTTTGAATTTATGAATAAAAATCTGTTTTTTATTATGTAATATTTAGATTTACACAGTCGAAGAACACAAATCTGCTGAAACCTGTTAGAAGGTCTCTGACCTTACCCAGAGAGCAGGTGTAGATAGAGAAAAGAAGTGGGCCAAGTACAGAGCCCTGACGAACACTGGTTGAGAGAGTGCATGGAGGAGATATGGATCCCCTCCATGACAATTGGTAGGAGCGCCCTTCTAGGTAGGAGGTCACCCACTGCCATGCTGAACCTGTTACTCCAAGATTGGAGAGAGTAGACAAGAGAATGCTGTGATTCACTGTGTCAAAGGCTGCAGAGAGGTCAAAAAGAATGAGGACCGATGAGAGTTTGGCTGTTTTGGCTGCATGCAGCTTCTCAGTAACAGCTACAAGAGCTGTTTCTGTAGAATGCGCTGCCTTGAAGCCAGACTGGTACGGATCGTGGAGGTCATTCTGAGTAAAAAACACAGATAGTTGATATCGTGGCAGGAGTGGAGATCAACACACTTTCTCTCAGCTGCGCTTAATTCAAACAAGTATGTAATGTAATGTGGGTTACACTTAATAAAATACAACTTCTTTTGGAGCAGTTAGAAGAATATTTTAAAAGCTATTGAAGTTATTAATACGCTGAATACTTTAAATGTTTTTGAGGTTATTAATAATAATCTGGTTTTTATTATGTAATAAAGGGTAGAAGTGTCAGTATAAGAGTTGTAGTATGTGATGTGGGTTACACTTGATACAATACAACTTGTTTTAGAGCGATTTGATGCATAATTTAAAAGCTATAGCAGTTATTATTACTCTGAATATTTTAAATGCTATTGAAGTTATAATCAAAATTTGTTTATTATTATGTAATAAAGGGTAAAAGTGTCAGTATAAGAGTTGTAGTATGTAATGTGGGTTACACTTAATAAAATACAACTTGTTTTGGAGCAGTTAGAAGAATATTTTAAAAGCTATTTAAGTTATTACAGTTTTTCTCGATTGCTTTGGTGCATTTTTCTGATCAGAATTAAAATTCTTATAACTGTTAGTTCAACCTCCTGTAACGGGGGGGGGGGGGTGTGTGTGGTGAATAATAAAGTGGAGGTGATTTTAATAGTTTATTATATATTATTATTTCACTTATCATTCACAAACACACGGGTTGGACCCACTGTGCAGGATGAAAAATGTATGAACTAGTGTGGTGGTGCTTTTGATACTTTAGTTTCCGCCCTACGCGGGATTCGAACCGGGGACGGCAGATTAGACGCGCTTCCGTCTGCCCACTGCGCTATACGCACAGCGTGAGTGAATGGCAGATAGTTCAGCTTATCAGCCTGTGATTCCTATGTCGCACCTATGAACTAAACCCCTAAACTAAAGTACACACTACCTAAAAATAATGATTAAACTCTCAAAATAAAATAAAATAAAATAAAGGTTCAGCGTGTGAGTTTTCCTGATAACGCTGATAGCGGATGTGTGCTTGATGCACGGAACAATAAAGCGAGAGAAAGGCGTGGCAGCCCCGAATCACCTCGGCAACGCTGCTCACGTTTGAAACTCGCCCTAGACTCTTTCTCTCTTTCTTTTCTTTCTTTTTACTTCTTTCTTTCTTTCTTTTCTTTCACTACTTTTCCCTTTACTGAGTACACTGTTTCTTTCTTACTGTTATAGATATACAAACAAAATACCTCTCGGGTAAACCCGATACCGTACCGGCTCTGTCCGTGACAATTCAAAGACTTAGCACCGCACTATTGGGAACGCGCATTAATATAGCAGCGAACCCAGGTGCTGCAAATCTTCGCTGATGAGTGCGGTGGTCTGTGGGAAATGTAGTTAATTCAAACTACGGCGTGCCGCTGGGCGTTTTCTATTTCCCACAGTAGCGGCAGAAGCCGCTTGTCCCGTTACAGAATCCCCCCTGCTAGGAATGGCTCCCGACGTTCCCATGCCTGCTGCTCGGTTACGGTGGAATTCCCGAATAAGTTCTGGGTCCAGGATATGTTTAGCTGGGACCCATGAGCGCTCTTCCGGGCCGTAACCTTCCCAGTCTACCAGGTATTGTTTGGAGTTCCTGACCTGACGAACATCCAACAGACGTTTAACTGTGTAGGCTGGGGAACCAGCTATCAACCGAGGCGGGGGAGGTTTGGTTTGGGAAGGGGGGTTATAGGGGCTGCAAAGCACCGGCTTGAGGCGTGATACATGGAACGTAGGATTTATTTTCATAGTTCGGGGAAGGGCTAGGGTATATGCTACCGGATTGACCCTTCTTAAAATCTTGAACGGTCCCACGTATCTTTGGCCTAGCTTACGCGACTCCATAGACAAAGGCAAGTCTTTGGCTGACAGCCATACTTGTTGTCCAGGTCGGAACGACGGGCCCAAACGTCTTTTCCGGTTTGCTATAATTGTTCTGGACACAGAGGTGGATCTAAGGGTATTTCTTGCTCTTCGCCAGGCTTGTCTACAACGCCTGACCAGCTGCTGGGCAGAAGGGACTCCGACGTCGGCTTCCTGCTCTGGAAACATGGGTGGTGGGTACCCGAATTGACACTCAAAGGGGGACATGCCAATTGATGAATGCCAGAGTGTGTTATGGGCATACTCTGCCCAGAGCAGGTGTTTTGCCCATGTTGCCTGATTAGTTGAAACCAGACATCGCAAGGTCCTCTCCAAGTCCTGGTTTACCCTTTCAGTCTGGCCATTTGACTGGGGGTGGAATCCAGAGGAAAGACTAACTGAGGCTCCCAAAAGCCGACAGAAAGCCTTCCAGAACTGACTAGCAAACTGGGGTCCCCGATCTGAAACCAGATCACTAGGCAGTCCATGGACTCTAACCACCTTGTCCAGGAGTATTTCGGCGGTCCCTTTGGCCGTGGGGAGCTTGGGTAGGGCGACGAATTTGCTGGACTTTGAAAATCTGTCCACAATTACCAGTATGACAGTATTGCCTTCTGAGGGTGGCAAACCTGTGATAAAATCTAGTGACAGATGTGACCAGGGACGGGACGGGATGGGTAGAGGGTGTAAGAGACCTGTGGGACAAGATCGAGGTTTTTTGTTGCGAGCGCAAGTTTCACAGGCCCCTACATAGGTTCGTACGTCTCTGTCCATGGCTGGCCACCAAAAACGTCGTCGAATGAACTCAAGAGTTCGAGTGGCTCCAGGGTGTCCCGCAAATGGGGAAGTGTGTCCCCAGTGAAGCATCCGTGCTCTGACGGATGTGGGTACATATAATGTCCCTGGAGGACCACCACCAGGATCGGGCTCTTGTTGCTGAGCCTCTTGAATAGCTTCCTCTAGACCCCATCGTAGTGGGGCCACTATTCGAGATCCTGGTATTATAGGCTCGCTGGGAGAAGAGGAAATTGCGGTTTCCCACTGTCTGGAGAGGGAGTCAGGCTTAATGTTCTTTGACCCTGGCCGGTAGGATAAGACGAAGTCAAATCGGCCAAAGAACAATGCCCACCTAGCCTGGCGCGGGTTGAGACGCTTGGCGTCTTGGATGTACGCCAAGTTCTTGTGATCCGTCCAGACTAGGAACTGATGTTTCGCCCCCTCCAGCCAATGTCTCCATTCCTCAAGGGCGAGCTTGACTGCCAGCAGTTCTTTATTGCCAACATCATAATTTCTCTCAGCCGGGGTCAGTCGGTGAGAGAAATAAGCGCAGGGATGTTGGAGGTTGTCAGGGCCTGCACGTTGGGAAAGAACTGCTCCGACCCCTGCATCAGAGGCATCCACCTCAACGATAAAAGGGACCTCAGGGTCGGGCAGTCTAAGCACTGGGGCTGATACAAGGTGCGTCTTAATAGTCTCAAAAGCTTCCTGGGCCTTGGATGTCCATTGAAACCGACCTGCGTTCTTTTTAGTTAAGTCGGTCAGGGGAGCCGCAACGGAGCTGAAATTGCGTATAAAGCGGCGGAAGAAGTTTGCAAAGCCTATGAAGCGCTGGACCAGCCGTACCGAGGTCGGGCGTGGCCAGTCAGAAATGGCCTTGGTTTTGGCAGGGTCCATTTGCAAACCTCCTCTGGAGACCACAAATCCCAGGAAGGATATACTGTTCATATGGAACTGGGATTTTTCCAGTTTTACAAACAGGTGGTTGTCCAGAAGAAGGTGTAAGACGCGCCGAACATGTGCTACGTGTTCATCTAAGTCTTTACTATATATCAAGATGTCGTCTAGATATACAAAGACGTATTGCCCCAGTGCTTCCCGGAGTACCTCATTTATGAACCGCTGAAAGACGGCGGGTGCATTCATGAGGCCAAAGGGCATCACTTTATATTCATAATGGCCCGATGGGGTGATAAAGGCCGTCTTCCACTCATCCCCTTGTCTTACTCTGATGAGGTTGTAGGCACTGCGTAGGTCCAGTTTTGTAAAAACTGATGCCTGCTGCAGAGACTCAAAGGCAGTGTTCATCAGGGGTAGGGGATAACGATCCTTAATGGTTATGCGGTTCATACCTCGATAGTCTATGCAGTGGCGCAAGGTACCATCCTTTTTATCCACAAAAAAGAAGCCAGCCCCTGCTGGCGAGGTGGAAGGTCGAATGAATCCAAGAGCCAAAGCCTCCTGTATATACTCATCCATCGCCTTTTGTTCAGGTGCCGAGAGTGCGAACAACCTCCCTCTAGGTGGTGTTGATCCCGGAAGGAGGTTGATTGCACAATCAAATGAGCGATGGGGGGGTAGGATTTGGGCCCTGCATTTGCTGAACACCTCTCTGAGGTCATGGTACTCCGGAGGGACCATTGACAAGTTAGTGACTTCATTTGGTGCCTTGGAGGGTGTGGGGGAGGTTACTCCTCCTACTAGGCATGTCCTTTGACAAAGTGGCCCCCATAAGGAGATCGACCTAGTGCACCAATCAATCCTGGGGTTGTGTTGCTGCAACCATGGAAACCCCAGGATGAGGGGTAGATCTGGGGCCTGGGTCAGTAGTAGGGCGATTTCTTCTACATGGCTCCCTAGACGCAGGGTAATGGGATGAGTCTGGCGAGTCACTGCCCCAGATCCCAAAACCCTCCCATCAATGGTGGAAATTTGTTGTGGAACCTCTAAAGGAATGGTAGGCATTCCCAGGGCTCTAGCTAAAGCTACATCAATAAAGTTTCCTGCAGCTCCTGAGTCGACAAAAGCATTCAAACATTTCTGCTGTCTAGCGCCCCATGTAAGCCTTGCCTTCAAAAATACCCCAGAGGTTCGAGGGGTTGCCATATGGTCCGTCACAGGTCCCCCTTCCTGGGACGGACGTTGGCTTTTAAATTTGATTCTGTTTTTGGTCGGTCTCCTGGTCTTGGGCAGTAACCCCGGTCCCTAGATGGAACTGGGCCAGGGCCCTGCAGATGGGTATTACCCAACTGCATGGGTTCTTCTGCTGCTTCGACAGGGCTAGCAGTGGGGGGCAGAGCTAACACAGGAAATCTGGAGAAAGCCCCTTCAGTTCTAGGACGCCACTGGGGCTTGAACGATCGGCTGCGGCGTCGTTCTCGGAGGCGGTTGTCCAGACGAATGGCCTGCTCATACATGAGCTCAAGTGACGATGGTGGGTCTCTGGTGGCCATTTCGTCCTTTAGTTCTTCCGACAAGCCCTCCTGGAAGGCCGCAATAAGAGCTTCAGCATTCCACCCACTCTCCGCAGCCAGTGTGCGGAACTCAATAGCGTATTCTGCCACTGAGCGATCTCCCTGCCGAATACGTAGGAGGCGAGAAGCCGACTCTCTTCCCCTAACCGCACTGTCAAAGGTTTGCTTAAATTCATTAATAAATAACTCAAGGGACGCACATAGGTCGGGCCTGTTCTCCCATATCGCAGTGGCCCATGTAAGAGCTCGGCCTGACAGCAGGGCAATGATATGGGCGACTTTGGCTCGCTCGGTGGGGAAGCTTGAGGGCTGGAGCTCAAATGCCAGCGAGCACTGCAACAAAAAACCCCTACACCGGCCTGGGTCCCCATTATAGCGGTCTGGGGCCGGCAGATGGGGTTCGGAGCGGTGTGCACGTGGGGCATCCTCCAGGATAGGAGGAGGTTGGCTGCTGGCTTGTGGAGGGGTGGTCGAAGGGGGGTTAAGATTTATGGCTTCCAATCTATCCATGATCTGCTTCAAAACCTGGGCATGTTGGTGAAGAATGTTGCCCTGGCGCTCCACCACCTCCTTGACCTTGTCCATCTCTGCTGGGTCCATGTTTGGCTAAGTCTTTCTGTAACGGGGGGGGGGGGTGTGTGGTGAATAATAAAGTGGAGGTGATTTTAATAGTTTATTATATATTATTATTTCACTTATCATTCACAAACACACGGGTTGGACCCACTGTGCAGGATGAAAAATGTATGAACTAGTGTGGTGGTGCTTTTGATACTTTAGTTTCCGCCCTACGCGGAATTCAAACTACGGCGTGCCGCTGGGCGTTTTCTATTTCCCACAGTAGCGGCAGAAGCCGCTTGTCCCGTTACACCTCCACAAGATTTAGTCATTTGTGCACATCATAGTAGCAGTTTCTCTTTCCTTCCAACAAATTGCAAATGCTTTTGGACATGCATCAATTGTTTCCATACAATTCTCTGCTGTTTTATAACATTATCATTTGTTTATGTCGTGTCAGTCAAAATGAACTATACTTATGAATGCTGAATAGTCATTCCCTGTAAAACTAATAGTCCTCATTTCATTGCTTGAATCATTACATACAAAAATGTTGAACTAGTTGTCAAAATCAGTCAAGCAAATCTTATGCATTTCTTTATCATTTTTTCCTGAAAATGTCTCCCAAATTGAACAATTTCTCTCAGGTGAACCTCAGCTTTCACTAATGAGGAGTGTTTGAAGCATTATTTGTAACAATGATAAACCACTTCTCCACAGTCACTCAGAGCTGAATCCCATGAACCCTCAATTGGCAAGCATATATGAACCAGGCAGGACATAGTGTGTACCATTTCGACAATACTGTGACACAGAAATGGAAGGTCAGCATCGTGGAAAAGGGGTGAGAATGTGTGGAGGAAGGGGACAAAACAGGGGAAGAGGAAGAAGAGGCCAAGTATATAGGCAGATTCCTGATGAAATTAGGGCTACAATTGTGGACCATGTAGTCAATCACGGCCTCACAATGGCTGAGGCTGGTCGAAGGGTGCAGCCAAATGTTGGGAGAACCACTGTAAATTCAATTATTCAAACATTTCATCGGGAGAACAGGTGTGTATATTGGACAGGAATTCAGCACTAAACAATCTGCACTGCACTACTGTCACTGTGTCATACATGAAGCTTACAGTGGGACAAGAACTTGTCTCTTTTTACAATTTACATTTAGACTAACAGCTTTATTGCAGCACAGATTGACTGTATTGTAGTGTAAAGTAGTGTTACAGTAAAGATTTGCCATATTTACAGTATTAAGTGGGAGGCACTGTTATTGTACACTACAGTAATATGGGTTAAAGCAGTATATCTCATGTTTACTTTACATTACTGTAATTTTACTCTGCACCACATAGGATTGCAAAACAACCTTGCAGAGGTGGAAGAGGGCCCCTTTTTACTCCGCAACAAGAGGAAGCCATTTGTGCAGTGGTGATTGCAAACAATGCCCTGAGGTTGAGAGAGATACAAAGCGCTGTTATAGAGGATGACAATATTTTTGGGAATATTGAATCCGTTTCAATCGCTACAATTGACAGAGTGCTCAGGAGAAATGAAATGTGCATGAAACAATTGTACAATGTGCCATTTGAACGGAACAGCGACAGAGTGAAGGAGATCCGTCACCAGTATGTAAAACATGTATGTGTTCTATGCATACTCTAATGTACAGTGCTGTAAACTGGTTACTTTGTGTAGTGCCATGCAGTACACTTACAGTGGGGCCAAAAAGTATTTAGTCAGCTGATTGTGCAAGTTCTCCTACTTAGAAAGATGAGAGAGGTCTGTAATTTTCATCATAGGTACACTACAACTATGAGAGACAAAATGAGAAAAAAAATCCAGGAAATCACATTGTAGAATTTTTTAAGAATTTATTTGTAAATTATGGTGGAAAATAAGTATTTGGTCACCCACAAACAAGCAAGATTTCTGCCTCTCACAGACCTGTAACTTCTTCTTTAAGAAGCTCTTCTGTCCTGCACTCGTTACCTGTATTAATGGCACCTGTTTGACCTCGTTATCTGTATAAAAGACACCTGTCCACAGCCTCAAACAGTCAGACTCCAAACTCAACCATGGCCAAGACCAAAGAGCTGTCAAAGGACTCCGGGAAGAAAATTGTAGACCTGCACCAGGCTGGGAAAAGTGAATCTACAATAGGCAAGCAGGTTGGTGTGAATAAATCAATTGTGGGAGCAATTGTAAGAAAATGGAAGACATACAAGACCATTAATAATCTCCCTCGATCTGGGGCCCCACGCAAGATCTCACCCCGTGAGGTCAAAATGATCATGAGAACGGTGAGCAAAAATCCCAGAACTACACGGAGGGACCTGATGAATGACCTGCAGAGAGCTGGGACCAAAGTAACAAAGGCTACCATCAGTAACACACTACGCCGAGAGGGACTCAAATCCTGCAGTGCCAGGCGTGTCCCCCTGCTTAAGCCAGTACATGTCCAGGCCCGTCTGAAGTTTGCCAGAGAGCATATGGGTGATCCAGAAGAGGATTGGGAGAATATCATGTGGTCAGATGAAACCAAAATGGAACTTTTTGGTAAAAACTCAACTCGTCGTGTTTGGAGGAAGAAGAATGCTGAGTTGCATCCCAAGAACACCATACCTACTGTGAAGCATGGGGGTGGAAACATCATGCTTTGGGGCTGTTTTTCTGCAAAGGGGACAGGACGACTGATCCGTGTTAAGGGAAGAATGAACGGGGCCATGTATCATGAGATTTTAAGCCAAAACCTCCTTCCATCAGTGAAAGCATTGAAGATGGAACGTGGCTGGGTCTTCCAGCATGACAATGATCCCAAACACACCGCTCGGGCAACGAAGGAGTGGCTCCGTAAAAAGCATTTCAAGGTCCTGGAGTGGCCTAGCCAGTCGCCAAACCTCAACCCCATAGAAAATTTGTGGAGGGAGTTAAATGTCCGTGTTGCCCAGCGACAGCCCAAAAACATCACTGCTCTAGAGGAGATCTGCATGGAGGAATGGGCCAAAATAGCAGCTACAGTGTGTGCAAACCTGGTGAAGACTTACAGGAAACGTTTCACCTCTGTCATTGCCAACAAAGGTTATGTTACAAAGTATTGAGTTGAACTTTTGTTATTGACCAAATACTTATTTTCCACCATAATTTACAAATAAATTCTTTAAAAATCCTACATTTTTTTACAAAGTTATTATAGTTTTTCTCTTTCTCTCTTTTGGTATAAAGCATGTACTGGAGCTGGAGGCCAGGGAAACGCTGCACACATTCATATACATTGATGAGGCGGGTTTCAATCTGGCAAAAGGTAGAAGGCGTGGAAGAAATCGCATTGGACAGAGAGCAACCATTGATGTCCCAGGGCAACGAGGAGGGAATATTACAACGTGTGCAGCCATCTCAGAAAACGGCGTCCTCACTCATATACCTCGTCTTGGTCCATACAACACACAACATTTGCTGACTTTTTTAGACACTCTTTACAGGGACATAATCCCTGAGAATGAGAGGGGTCTAAATGGAGACCATCTGAACAAGTATGTTGTATTATGGGATAATGTGCGTTTTCACCACTCAGATTTGGTCAGGCAGTGGTTTGCAGCACATGAAAGGATGCTGGTGGAATATCTCCCTCCCTACTCCCCATTCCTTAATCCAATAGAGGAGTTTTTCTCTGCCTGGAGGTGGAAGGTATATGACCGGCATCCACATACCCAAATGGCCCTGCTAGTGGCCATGGATGCAGCATGTGTTGACATCACAGCAGAGTCCAGCAGAGGGTGGATTCGCCACTCGAGGAGATACTTTCCTTGCTGCATTGCCAGGGATGATATTCACTGTGATGTCGATGAAAATATGTGACCAGACAGACAGGAACGTCTGGATGTGCAAGAATGATTTACAGTACTGTGTATGTGGTATGTTCCAATTCAGTTTTAATATGTACTGCAATATTGTTTACAGTTGTGCACAGCTCTACCCAAAGTGTGTTTTTTATGTTTGTTGTAAATAAGTTTGTACTTTGCTTTAGCACAATGCTCTGAACAAATTAGAATTGCAAAGAGCATATGCAGTAAAAATGTGAAACATACGTATTGAGTGTCTTGTACTCATTTACCTTACCAAACTGTAGATTTCAAATGGGTGTGCTAATAGTGTATAGTGCTGTCTTGAGCATTTTAAGGTACTGTCACCATGAGCTGACTTTTTTGCATTGGAAAACACTTACAGAATGAACTGTCATAATGAAAACATGACAAAGCCATTTGACTATCTTGTTCATAAACAATGGTGTCAGGACTTTTTATTTTGATGACACTGACACTTTCATTGACACGAGTACTTGCTTTTGAGGAATGAACTCTCCATTTTGAGCAAGTGACACGCTTTTGCAGGTTATCAACTAGGTTTTGCAGTTTGTACTAATTGTTTTAAGAAATGCACTTACTGTTGTGCAAATGTTAATAGTGATGTGAGAAAAGCACCAAAGCGACTGAGAAAAACTGTAATATGCTGAATACTTTAAATGCTATTGAAGTTATGAATAATAATTTTTTTATTATGTAATAAAGGGTAAAAGTGTCAGTATAAGAGTTGTAGTATGTAATGTGGGTTACACTTAATAAAATACAACTTGTTTTGGAGCAGTTAGAAGAATATTTTAAAAGCTATTGCCGTTATTAATACGCTGAATACTTTAAATGCTATTACGATTATGAATAAAAATCTGTTTTATTATGTAACAAAGGGTAAAAGTGTCAGTATAAGAGTTGTAGTATGTAATGTGGGTTACACTTGATAAAATACAACTTGTTTTGGAGCAGTTAGAAGAATATTTTAAAAGCTATTGCAGTTATTAATACGCTGAATACTTTAAATGCTATTACGATTATGAATAAAAATCTGTTTTTTATTATGTAACAAAGGGTAAAAGTGCCAGTATAAGAGTTGTAGTATGTGATGTGGGTCACACTTGATAAATTACAACTTGTTTTGAAGCAATTTGATGAATATTTTAAAAGCTATTAAAGTTATTAATATGCTGAATACTTTAAATGCTATTGAAGTTATGAATAAAAATCTGTTTTTGCACAGATGAAGGACTAGAGGACGACTAACACAAACTGTTCTGCAACAGATCAGCTATTTGTTGCTTCCTCCATCTGTGCTCTTCTCTGTACTTGCATTCTTATGGACTTGAGAAACGTCATCATTCGCAGCCCAAGTCCTGTTCCATTTCAATGTTCACATCTAACAGAGTACAGTCCATATAACAAGATGTTGTACTTGCTCACCCATATTATTAAGAATGCATCACCACTCTCACTTGTGCCATATTGCTTAAACATTCTAATGTGAGGCTCTATAAACTTACCTGTTATGGCTCTGATTGTGAGTCAGCAGCTGGTTTGACTGGTCAGATTAAATCTTTCACTTGGGAAGAGCACTTTTCTTACAGTCTCTTGGTACAACTCTCTTGGCTGCAGTATGGTATTGAACTATTTACTATTTTTTTAATAATAGCAGCAACTGAAAAAATATCTTTAAAAACAAAAGAAATACTTTTATGGTCACAACATTGATTGAGTCTAAGCAGGAGTTAAAGGGACAGAGTATCGTTATTTTTAAAGATAAAGTTATTTTTAAAGATAATCTGTTGTTTGGGTGGTTAGTATATTGCAAGAGATATATGAACGTTAGTGATCTCAGCATTAATTTTTATTGTGCACAAAATATTTATTGCTGAAAAACATGACTTACCTTCACCTGCACTAATGCACCGCCTCAGACAGATGTTCTCTCTCTTTTTAACTTCTTTATTTTATGCTGCACTACATCTATTTTGCAAAGTAGCTCAGGTGAACACACCCAACAAAATGTGATAACAGTCGGGGCTTTAAGCATACGAGTGGGCACAAAGGTGGATGAATGAATAGATATTGTCAGCACCAGAACTGAAAAAAGCGAGTTGTTCCACAGTATATTTTTACACAAATATATTTTCAACACAATATATTTTAATAAAAAAGTCAACTAGCACTTACTTCAATTGATTTAAGATATGGGCGACAAAAACATTGACGTTCTGTGAATCTGGTTGTGGAGCAGTGCACTTAATGTCAAACTTGAATATGGGCAACCCATCCTTTTGTGCTGATGTGAATGAAGGCAAATGCACTGAGACTCTCTCTACCTCAGCAGCCCTACTTCACATGTGGCTATTTTCCTGGAATAAAAAAAACCTGTTTTTAATTTCGTTTTAAATCTGTAGTTAAAAGAATGCTATAATAACTAAACACAATGGCACAAATGCAGGGTTTTAACTGGGTTTTTGGTGGGCTTAGGTGGTTTAAAGCACACATATAACCTATTATTTGAAAGAAAATTTTGGAGCTCCAGTATTTTAAGTGTAACATGCAGGTTAACGTCCACATTTAATTCATGTGTACAGATATGTGTACAGATATGTCATCAAAGGTGAATTGTCTCGTAAGAGATGTTAAAAGCATTTACAAACTTCTCTGTGCTCATTTTTAAGTAATATTATCTGTAAACCTAAAATCATTAAAACTCATAAGTTTATTATAGTGCAGTTCAGCACAATAACAGCACTATAAACTAACTGCACCAATCTTAACTAGCATTACTAAGTATTTAAAATGCACAGTGAATAGGCTAATGTTAACGTTTAGCTAACGACTTAAGTTACTCATTTGAAAACATTTCATGCTGATACCTGGGTTGTTTTTGACATTCTACAATGACCATATATTTTTAATAACATTTCAGAGATAATATACAGTAGTTTTTCATGTTTATTATTATTATAAACTGTTTAAGTTTAGCAGGGCGCCGCTTGACGAACGTCTTGTTTTCATTTCTCACTGTAAGTTGACGACAGTTTAGCCGTCGGTAAGATCTTGTCAGATTCTTGTGTCCTTCAATAAGCTCTGACTCAATAACACATGTGGCAGGAATTTCATCTTTACAGAAGTACACAAGCACGTAGTTTGGCAGACTCGTGTTTCAGAATAAAAGAACTGAAAACACGACATTTGTATTTCGTTTAAAGTTCTGTGTGGAGGCAGAGACGGTGGGTTAAAATAACGGTCTCAAGTCCAGTGCGGATGTGCGCATGTGCAGAACGAGGTGTCCAACTGTCCGTAGATGGAGACTGATGTGCTGTGTAAAGAAGAGAGCTTTGTGCAGAATAGACATAATAAAGCGCTTTAAAGTCATTTAACTGAATGATATGTAATGTAATATTTGTCCTGTATGGATGGGTTCTGATAACTGCAGTTTTTAATGCAGTTTTTATTAAATCCAATGAGAACATTTTGGAAAAATAATGGTTTATCTTAAATATATTATTAAATCACATATTATATAAAGCAAAACTGTTGAGTAGAAAGCAATGAATTCAGTCTTACAGTGGCATCTTATCACCTCTTCAAATCAATGTAAATCAGTTGACTATATATATATTTTCAATGGGAAGAGGGTCATGTGACACATCAAACTTATTGAGAATTTCACAAGAAAAACAATGGTGTGCTTGGTTTTAACGTAACTTTATTCTTTAATGAGTTATTTACAAGCTTCTCTTTGTTTACAGCCATTGACATGTCGCAGAGGTTAACACGTGAGGAGCGGATAGAAATTGTGTTGATGTCTGGTGAACGCAGTACCCGGGTCATTGCAGCAGATTTCAATGCAAGACACCCTACGAGACCACCCATCTCCCATGCTACAGTTAGCAAACTGCTTGCCAAGTTTCGTGAAACTGGTTCAGTGTTAGATTTGCCAAAATGTGGACGCATGAAAACTGTCACTAATGAAGAAACATCAGTGGCTGTCTTAGCTTCATTCAGCAAGAGCCCACAGCGTAGCACTCGCCGCATGTCACTGGAGACTGGCATCAGTCGAACATCCCTTCGGCGGATATTAGCTACTCACAAATGGCACCCTTACAAACTCCAGCTGCTGCAGCATCTCAACGAGGATGACCCAGATCGGCGCACTGAATTTGCAGAATGGGCAAAACAAAAATTGGAACAGGACCCTCAGTTTACACAGAACATTTTGTTCAGTGATGAGGCAAACTTTTATGTGAATGGTGAAGTTAACAAACAAAACCACCGCTATTGGTCTGACACTAACCCACATTGGATAGATCCCTCCAAGACTGTTGGAACACAAAAATTGATGGTATGGTATGGTGTGGTATATGGGGTACAAAGATAGTGGGGCCATTCTTCATCAATGGAAACCTCAAGGCCACTGGATATTTGAAATTGCTACAATTTTCCCTCTTTATGCACTGAAGCTGCCACGTTCCCTGAGTTTTTCCAGCAAGATGGTGCACCACCACATTATGGGTGTCAGGTCCGAGCATTCCTAGATGAACAGTTTCCTGGAAAGTGGATTGGTCGTCGTGGGCCAGTTGAATGGCCCCCAAGGTCTCCCGATCTGACCCCCTTAGACTTTTATCTTTGGGATCATCTGAAGGCAATTGTCTATGCTGTGAAGATACGAGATGTGCAGCACCTGAAACTACGGATACTGGAAGCCTGTGCTAGCATTTCTTCTGTGGTGTTGCTATCAGTGTGTGAAGAGTGGGAGAAGAGGGTTGCATTGACAATCCAACACAATGGGCAGCACTTTGAACACATTTTATAAGTGGTCAGAAACTTGTAAATAACTCATGAAAGAATAAAGTTACGTTACAACCAAGCACACCATTGTTTTTCTTGTGAAATTCTCAATAAGTTTGATATGTCACATGACCCTCCCATTGAAAAAACTAAAGTTGGATCCAAAATGGCCGACTTCAAAATGGCCGCCATGGTCACCACCCATCTTGAAAAGTTTTCCCCCTCCCATATACTAATGTGCCACAAACAGGAAGTTAATATCACCAACCATTCCCATTTTATTTAGGTGTATCCATATAAATGGCCCACCCTGTATATACATGTAAATACAGTGGGGAAAATAAGTAATTGATCCCCTGCTGATTTTGTAAGTTTACCCCCTTACAAAGACTTGAACAGTCTATAATTTTTATGGAAGGTTTATTTTAACAAAGAGAGACAGAATATCAACAAAAAAATCCAGAAAAAAAACATTAAATAAAAGTTATAAATTAATTTGTATTTGATTAGGTGAAATAAGTATTTGATCCCCTACCAACCAGCAAGAATTCTGACCCCCACAGACCGGTTATGTGCACATGAGGCACACAAATTAGTCCTGTCCCTGTATAAAAGACTCCTGTCACAGAATCAGAACCTCGTAATTTTAGTGCACTTGATGTTAAATCGAGTTACATATGAGACACGACCGCAGATCGTTTCTATACGCTGTGTTTCTTCATTCTACCAACATAAAGACAACAAACTGTGGAACTTCCCCAAAACTTGGTTATAGCACTGCTCCACTTTACCTCCCCTGCTGCACTTTTGACCTTTTTACCCCCTTTATTATTTACCTGCAGGGATAGCTGCTTGAAGGCTGTAGAAGCTTCAGACTGGAGACTTTAAAAGACAATTCAGGAGACAATTTCGTTGTGCAAAAGTACAATGTGCAATGACAATAAAGGTATTATATAAGTGTAGTTTCACCTGAGTGACGTCATGAGGACACGCCCACTGTTGGTACCACATTTACACATTTTAAGGTGGCAGAAATTCACCCAAACACATACAGTGCTGTGATAAAGTAATTGCCCCCTCACTGCTCTCTGTTATTGTACATGTGTAGTGTTGTAAGTGACTCTAAGATAAAGACCAGTGTCATGTTCTGTAAGAACTTTCCTTTATTTATGGAACTTTTCTTTCCTCTACTGGTGTTTTAGAGTAATTCATTATTTTCTTGTTTAATTTCAGTTATTATTTTGATTAGTTAGTTTATTCACATGAAGTGGCCAGGTTATAGTTCATAGTGTGATCAGGAAAAGTATTAGATGTTACATGTCATGTGGTCAGCTTACAGCTCCAGCTATCCCATCATTCCCTTCTGTTGTTTGTGCTTTGAAAAAGTATCACTTATGAGTTATATTTATGTTTACATTTAACTATATTACACAAGTGTTAGTGTAATGCTTTTGATATGTTACATTTAAATATTTACGTTTATATTTACGTTTACATGGAAATGCTGCCAATGTCAAACTAACAATGACTGACAGTTATTTGCACTATTTATAAGCTACGTAGAGTTACTTGCATATCATTTGAATAAGGCATTTGTATGGTATAATTTTGTAGCTGTTATGTACAATATTATGTTTGTGGATGTTTTCTGAATAGCATTTAATATTCTAACTGATGCTTCCTTTCTGTATCATTTCAGTTTTACTAAATTGTTTCTTGAGAAATGGAGACGACAGTAAACATTTACATTTTCAGCATTTAGCAGACGCTTTTATCCAAAGCGACTTACACAATGAGCAACTGAGAGTTAAGGGCCTTGCTCAGGGACCCAACAGTGGCAACTTGGTGGTGTCGGGGCTTGAACCGGCAACCTTCCGTTTACTAGTCCAGTACCTTAACCACTGAACTATCACTGGCCCAGTAAAGAGCATTTAACTTTACTCCAGCTTCTGATTTCTGTCGATTTGTGTACAGACACACACACAGAGGACAGAATAACCAGTTAGATGTGTTAGTGTTTTCAGTGAGAGAGAAACTCCAGATATGATGCAGGAAACTGAAATTCTATTTAAAACTTACAAACAGCTCACAGTTCACAAATAGCAGGTTTTAGTCTAGCTTAGTTTAGCACATCCAGGATTATTAGTTTACACATTAGTATAGCAGTACTGATACAGCATGTACATTTTACACACATGTTGTACAGATGTGGTGAACATTATTGGAGTGAATATGTTTATGTATATTTGGGAAACACCTGGGAAACACAATCTGAGAATGATCAGATTAATAAGGTCCATGTTGATGTAGTACAGAAGATTTAAAGAAAACCAGTAATTAGGAAATGTTTTACAATATGTAAGTTTTTAATGAAAATATACACAGTGTAACACTTCTTACCCGGAGTGAGAGACCAGGTGCTCCGGATGACCGCAGAAAAGTTAGAGGGCCGAACACACACAGTACACAGACACAACTGTAGACGTTCCAATAACGGCTCTTTAATTACTGCAGTGACCATACAAAGCCAGGTCAAATGGCTACTACGATTCCCTTCACACATAAAATAATTATAGTAGGAACACCATGGTAGCGTTACTAAAAATGTATATATAGAGAAGTTAGATATAAGTTAGCTCTATTACAACAGTGCATATGCTTAGCTCCGCCTTCCCCACACTCAACTCTTACGAGATGTCTCTTAAAGACACAGTACGCTGTGTCTGTTACAACAGACAGATGTGCATTACACAAGCCATGCAATAAAAAATAATATTGATGAAGTGTCATATTGATGGCATAAAATAAAATCTATTTAGACTTTTCAGAACAAAAACATCACAGAATACATAAAATAATATAAAACATAAGACTCCATGTAACACCTTACAATGCTTACAATATCGCTGGCCAAGGAGAGCCGTGGACCATCACACGACCCCTACAACACACGTCCAGTCATGTCAGAGGGGTTTCCAGTGTTGCTTGGGTAAGTACTTACATATTCCAGGTGCACATAATATTGCATTCACTAATTAGGATTGAACTTGACTAACAGGGCAGATGATCAGTGGTGCTGAATTTTCACCTTCATCATTGAGACAGGGACTGAAGTATGGACAGAGTTTCTCAGTGAAAGACTGACCAGTGAAAGAGTAGATATGAGACTCATTCTCAACATCATAGAAGGAGACCAAACCCTCCTCATAATCCACAAACACCCCCACCTTCTGAGGAGCCTGTTTCAATGAGAGGAGGACAGAGGGATAACCCAGAGCCCCATATTCAGTTTTATCTCTCAGCCACACAGACCAATATCCATTTTTAGGACTTGCTGTAATCTCCCCCTTCCTGTTACTGGACTCTCTGGTCACTCCTAAATCCCACTTAGTCTTCCCTTTAACCTGAACCTCATAGTAAAATCTTCCTGAGGAGAATCCCTCCTTTCCCAGCACACCGACACATTCATCAAATCTCTCTGAATTATCAGGAAGGTTCTGTCGTTTGTCTCCACATGTAACTTGTTTTCCATCATCAGACAGGATCAGGTAAGAATTTGCTGTATCAGGAACCAGAATCACGTCCACTGAGAGAAAGAGACACAATTTACACCCATTTTATCGTTACACAGTGTGTATTAATGAAGAAATCTAGATTTTATCATGTGATGAGTGAGAGCTCACAAACCTGCATGTTGTTAAATTCTCTTCAGTTCTGGTTGGAATAAAATAAGGAACAAAATTATTTACTGCTAGAAATCATTTCTGTTAGAAACTGGATTATTTTAAAGTGATGATTATAAAGCACAATTTGAAGCTGGAACATGAACACTAACCAACACACAGTGTGGTGACCAACACTTACAGAAGCTTCAATACAGAATTAAAAATAACAGCAAGTAACAGCAGCTTCAACTTATGGTTAAACTATTACCAGATAAATGTAAGTCATAAGTAATTTCTCTGCTCAAACTCACAAGATCGTACAGATAATGATCACTTACCCATACTGACATTCATCTTCATTACTTCATCAACACATTCCTGAAGCTGAGATCGAGCTCTGCTCAGAGTCTCCACATCCAGATGAGGCTGAATACTGACATCAGTCCAGTTGTTGGTGGGTGGAGGTCTGCACAGGGACGGGTAAATCTACAGTACAGCAGGAGAGAGGAGAAATCCCTCAGCATGACCAGTGCTGTCCTGTCATGTGCTGCATTACTATTGAGAAACAGAGGGACTCTGACCTGTAGGAGGTGGAGATGATCCTCAGTGTTGGAGATCTGCTCCAGCTCAGTGTTTCTCCTCTTTAGCTCAGTGATTTCCTGCTCCAGATCTTTAATGAACTCTTCAGCCTGACGCTCGGCTGCTCTCTGCTTCTCTTCCATCACCTTCAGTAGCTCAGCCTGGTTTCTCTCAATGCTGTGTATCAGAGCTCTGAAGATCTCCATGCTGTCAGCTTTCTCCTTCTCTGTGTTTTTCTATCAGGAGAAACATCGTCATTTATGTAGTGTTATTAGAAATAGCAGTTTTACTCATGTGTCATTAGAAACGAGGATTAATCAAGTAGATAAAGACTTTTCTTACTTCATTAAGTTCTACAGAATGTTTGATTTCTTTGATCTTCTTCAGTCGGTCCTGGATCATCTGCTCAACTTCTGCTTTTGTTACTCCCAGCTGAGTCGGTAAAATATATAAGCTGTGTTTACAGAAATGATTGGAATTCTGCAGAAGTGGTACTAATGTAATTATACTTCTAAACTGCACTCACTTTCATATAAAATGGTTTATTGGAATAAAGAGTAAGAAAAATCTAGAATAAGAAATATTAGGCACTCAGGTGGCGCAGCGATAAAACACGCTAGCACACCAGAGCTAACATTTCACACTCATTGGTTTAAAACTCAGCTTTGCTAACTGGCTGGGCTGGGAACCTACATGAACAATGATTGGCTGTTGTTCATACAGATGGGAGCCGGATAAAGGACTGTCTTATGACTGATGCAATTACGATCTCTGCTGGCTGATTGATGGCATCTGCACAGAGACGGGGAAAGAGTGTTGATCAGGGTGTGGCTCTCTGTACTCAAAGCTGATCCACATATGCACCCGCCTAGTGCAGGCGAAAAGAGAGAAATCCAAAATTTGGCCTCAGTAACCACCATCCTTTCCATGCGTAAATAATTGTACCGATTATTTGCTTCTTGATATATCTAACTGAATATAAAAATGTAGGTGTGTAATTTTAAAGCCGTTGTCTGATTTATGAAATCAAACATTAAAAAAATAAAACATTTACCTCATTACTATTTTTGGAAAGTTTACCTCTGTGTTATTCCAAATTTATGTCCCAGCAAAACAGTAAGTATAGGAGGACCATCACTCAGGTGGAGAAAAAATTACAAATTAAATATAAACACTGTTATAAAATTTTAGTCTGAGACTAAATTAATCAATCACAAACATTTTCCAGAAGATTTTTAAATCCTCTTTACTGAGATGCAAATAATTCTGGAGCTCAATGTATAAGATCTCTCACCTTCTTCTCTGCACTCTCCTCCTCTATAGGAACTGTGTTGTGGTTCTTGTGGTCTCCTTCAGTGCAGAACTGACACACACATGTCTGGTCGTCTCTACAGAACATCTCCAGAGGTCTCTCATGTTTCTGACAGATTTAATCCTCCAGGTTCTCCACAGGATCTATTAGTTTGTGTTTCCTGAATGAAGAAACTTTCTCATGAGGTTCCAGGTGAGTCTTGCAGTAAGAGGTCATACAGATCAGACAGGACTTCAGAGCTTCATGTTTCTTCTCACTGCAGAAGTCACAGAACACCAGAGATTTGGTAGGTTCTCCTGCGGTGCTGCTTGATTTGACCTGAACTGGCTTCCTAAACTGAGCAGCCAGTCCAGAGATGAAGGTGTTAACATGTAGTTCAGGTCTTCTGGGGAAATTTGTCTTACTGGACTTACATACTGGACACTGACAGTGTGAACTGGTGTCCCAGAACTCTTTGATACAGGTCATGCACAAGTTGTGTCCACATGGAGTAGAGACTGGATCAGTGAACAAATCCAGACAGATGGAGCACTGGAGCTGATCTTCAGACAGGAAACTGCTGGAGGAAGCCATGACTGATAGAGAAGATACAGAGACACAATAATGATTCATATATTCATTTATTTATTGTCCATTTAACCACCCATCCTATTCTGGGTCACAGTGGGTACAATTAACTGGGCAAAGGGTAGAAAACACACCAGACAGGTCACCAGCCCATTACAGGGCAAGCAAACACACACACACACACACACACACACACACACACACAGACACACACACACAAACACACACACACACACATACACACACCCCTAACAGCAAACAGTTTGCTTTGTTACTGTGTGACAGTGTGGTAAACCAGCTGTACAGCCGAGAACAGGAGGAATTGGACCATATAGTTAGGACTGCACAATGGATGGGTACTAAGCTCCCAAAACTGGACACAGTTTATACCAGTCACCTACATAAGAGGGCTAGGAACATCATCAAAGACTTAACCCACCCAGGTCACAGACTGTTTGTCCCCTCCCATCGGGAAAAAGATTCAGGACAATTAAGACCCAAACAAACAGACTGAGGAACTTAAGAAGCTTTTTACCTTAGCTGTAGCCTCTATTACACCTCCACCCCCCCCCCCCCCCCACCTCACACCCAGACACACACCCATAGCTTCTAAGACAGCAAATCAAACTGTTTTGAACTCTGCCCTCCCCAAACTGCTATTTAATGCACAGATCACTTACATATATACTATTACATCTTACTATTACTATATACACCGATCAGCCATTAAAACCACCTCCTTGTTTCTACACTCACTGTCCATTTCATCAGCTCCACTTACCATATAGAAGAACTTTGTAGTTCTACAATTACTGACTGTAGTCCATCTGTTTCTCTGCATGCTTTGTTAGCCCCCTTTCATGCTGTTCTTTAATGGTCAGGACCCCCACAGGACCACCACAGAGCAGGTATTATTTAGGTGGTGGATCATCCTCAGCACTGCAGTGACACTGACATGGTGGTTGTATGTTAGTGTGTGTTGTGCTGATATGAGTGGATCAGACACAGCAGCGCTGCTGGAGTTTTTAAACACCTCACTGTCACTGCTGGACTGAGAATCGTCCACCAACCAAAAATATCCAGCCAACAGCGTCCTGTGATTACTGATGAAGGTCTAGAAGATGACCGACTCAAACAGCAGCAATAGATGAGCGATTGTCTCTGACTTTACATCTACAAGGTGGACCAACTAGGTAGGAGTGTCTAATAGAGTGGACAGTGAGTGGACACAGTGTTTAAAAACTCCAGCAGTGCTGCTGTGTCTGATCCACTCATACCACCACAACACACACTAACACACCACCACCATGTCAGTGTCACTGCAGTGCTGAGAATCATCCAGCACCTAAATAATACCTGCTCTGTGGTGGTCCTGTGGGGGTCCTGACCATTGAAGAACAGGGTGAAAGGGGGCTAAAAAAGCATGCCGAGAAACAGATGGACTACAGTCAGTAATTGGAGCTGATAAAATAGACAGTGAGTGTAGAAACAAGGAGGTGCTTTTAATGTTATGGCTGATCAGTGTATACTCTACATATATACTATTTGTGCAATAATAATAATTATTATTACTACCTGTTTGTGCTGTACCAAGTTTATATCTATATATATATATATATATATATATACAGTGTATCACAAAAGTGAGTACACCCCTCACATTTCTGCAGATATTTAAGTATATCTTTTCATGGGACAACACTGACAAAATGACACTTTGACACAATGAAAAGTAGTCTGTGTGCAGCTTATATAACAGTGTAAATTTATTCTTCCCTCAAAATAACTCAATATACAGCCATTAATGTCTAAACCACTGGCAACAAAAGTGAGTACACCCCTTAGTGAAAGTTCCTGAAGTGTCAATATTTTGTGTGGCCACCATTATTTCCCAGAACTGCCTTAACTCTCCTGGGCATGGAGTTTACCAGAGCTTCACAGGTTGCCACTGGAATGCTTTTCCACTCCTCCATGACGACATCACAGAGCTGGCGGATATTCGAGACTTTGCGCTCCTCCACCTTCCGCTTGAGGATGCCCCAAAGATGTTCTATTGGGTTTAGGTCTGGAGACATGCTTGGCCAGTCCATCACCTTTACCCTCAGCCTCTTCAATAAAGCAGTGGTCGTCTTAGAGGTGTGTTTGGGGTCATTATCATGCTGGAACACTGCCCTGCGACCCAGTTTCCGGAGGGAGGGGATCATGCTCTGCTTCAGTATTTCACAGTACATATTGGAGTTCATGCGTCCCTCAATGAAATGTAACTCCCCAACACCTGCTGCACTCATGCAGCCCCAGACCATGGCATTCCCACCACAATGCTTGACTGTAGGCATGAGTAGTATGTATCATGCACTACCTGTCAAAAATATGATTTATGACCCTGATTTATGACCCCTTGCCCCCACCTCTGTGAGCGACAGGCTAGTTTGATTGACAGATCATGTTGACTGACATAGTATGGAACGCCCACCGGACCCGCCTCCCCAAACCCACACAGCCCCATCCGCCCACCCATCTCTCCCACCCCACTCACCCTCCCACCCCTAGCACACTCCAAACTACTCAGACACAAAAGCGATTTGTGTTGGTGTCTTAAAGCAAACATCATTTGATTAATACCAACTAAATATAAAATTATATTTTAAATAAATGAGATTCATAGTTTTTCTTCACAGGTCAACACAACAAGCATAAACACACACACACACACACACACACACACACACCTCCCCAACCCCACACACACCCCACCTCCCAAACCAAACACACACACACACACACACACGCACATACAACCACATACACACACCTAGGTTTTTAACATTGAAGTTTTTACAAAACCCCATTTTGTAACAATGTCTGTATATAGTGTTTAAGTAGCCGTATACTGTTGGAATTCTAGGGCA
Source organism: Trichomycterus rosablanca (assembly GCF_030014385.1). Classification (NCBI taxonomy): domain Eukaryota; kingdom Metazoa; phylum Chordata; class Actinopteri; order Siluriformes; family Trichomycteridae; genus Trichomycterus; species Trichomycterus rosablanca. The sequence continues at coordinate 53,712,803 of NC_085991.1, read as the reverse complement.
AAAAGCTTTAAAATGGCTAACGTATATGTAAATCAGACACATTTTAAGTATTTTACAGCAGCACTAATGTAGGGCCTAGTGTTCGTGATGCCAAATCGGTTTTGCATCAACGAGAAAAAGATATGTCAATGCGATGGTAGTATGTATAGCAAGTATTTTAAGGAAAGTTAAAATAAAACCTATTTGAATCTGTGGCTTACGATGATTGTAGGTCTAATAAAGAGTAAAGAGACAAGCATTGTTTTGTCTGTTAAAAGAAACATCAAACACATACACATACACCTACACAGCGCAACACCACCACTACTCAGACACATAAGTGATATAAGCTATCGTTTTAAAGTATGTATCATTGATTAATGCTAACTAAATATAAATTTATATTTTAAAATAAAATGTATAATAAACAAATAAATGAGATACTTAGTTTTTCTTCACAGGCCAACAAACCACCCAAAACCACAGAACCCTATCACACTCCACACCATATGGTTTATCTGTTTAGGGGTGTTTCACAGATTTCTAACATCAAAAGCCAATTAGGTGTGATGTCTCTATATATGTTAATGTTTAAGGTTTATAACATTGGTCAGACCGGCAGACAGACTGCGGTTATCTTTACTACAAAGGGTTGGCTTTCCAGACGTGTATCCCCACCACCCCACAAACGGTGAGGGGGGGCATAAACATGTCTCCTAAGGTTTGTGAAACCCCATAGTACACAGACTGTTAAATCTTTTTAGATATTTTTTCAGCAAATCCAACTGTTAGTTCTTGTGTTGGTGAAACAATTGATTTTGCACCAAGGAGAAAAAGATTATGTCAGCGCATATGACAGCCGACATAGTAAACACTTTAAGGTAGCTAAATTAACTTATTTGATTTTGGGTTATAACATTTTGTGTTTGAACAAGAGTAGCATGACATACCCCCTGTATTGTCTGTTAAAAGAAACAGCCAACACATTCACTTACACACCTCACAATATTCCACCACTACACAGACACAAAAGCGATTTAAGTTAGTGTCTTAAAGCAAACATCATTTGATTAATGCTAACTAAATGTAAATGTGTATTTTAAATTAAATGTTTAATAAAACAAAATAAATGAGATACTCAGTTTTTTCTTCACAGGTCAACAAACCGCCCCCAAAACACAGAACCCTACCCCAATCCACACCATATGGTTTATCTGTTTAGGGGTGTTTCACAGATTTCTAACATCAAAAGACAATTAGTTGCGATGTCTCTATATGTGTTAATGTTTAAAGCTTACAACAGTGGGGCAGGTAGACAGACAGGTAGGGGTGACTGTTCTACAATGGGGTTTCCAGACGCTTATTACCCCAACCAAACAAGTGGGGTTCACAAACACGTCCCAAGTTTTATGACACCTAGACCATATAGACAAGCCAATCAGAAAACAAAATATTTAAATATGTAAATTTTAAGAGGTGTGTTTTAGGTAAAACGGTATGTATAGCCGGGGTACATGCTAGTTAGTGTATAAAGGCCATCAAGAGATCAAGACATCAAGACTCCCAGGATACCATTTGAAAAAACAACAATGGACTCCAGCATTCTTGGTAAGCATGTAGCTGGTACAGAATTCTACTTTTCCATGCTGTTATTTTTGTTGTAAGAATTTCTTGGGGGTTATAATGTTTTTCTTACTTAACAGGGTTTTTGTTGTATAGGCATGTCTGAGCTTGAAACAATCCAAGCCATTAGAAGCATTGAGGGTTTATCTCAGCTGTTTGGAGGTTTGTTTTTCTGTATTTGTAATATTTGTTTATTGTAGACGTTTATTCGTTATTCAACACTATATTTCATAAATTTCTACAGAAACAGATGACACATCCAGTTCTGTACAACCGCTTGGTGAGTTATGTGTGTTATACTATAATTTGATTGTGTTTTAATGTGTAATACTAATTATATGTTTTGTAGTAGGTCTAACGCGATTGGTTGATGCAACTGGTTTATTAACACCCCCCGGCTTTGCTGCAGTAATTGACGCGCACCCGTTGGCTGTATCGAGGGACAATCCAGGCCATTTTAACCCATGCTCGACTAGTAGTCCTGAGGGGTCACTGGGGGGTCAAAACCCACAACGACTCGACAGTGAATCGGCTCTGCGCGGAAAGCGTATTTGTTCCGGTATCGTCGAAACACATGACCGTGAACAACCATGCAGAAAACGTCTTAGATTGCAAGACGACGGCGAACGAGTTGGTAAGAAAAATACAAACGAAATACAGTTCGTAGTTTGTAACTTAAGGTATGCGTGTGAAAGTATATTAATATGTAATTTGTTTTTAGATTTGAACAACGAGCCCCTGCTGGAGCACGATCCCCGAGTTGATACAGACCAGAGCAACTTTGAATGGACAGACGGCCTGTTGAAAACTTGGAACGATAACAGCTTTACGGATTTTGACTCTCCAATCGTCCGGTTCACGCTTCCCGAAGCGCAGCACGATGCTAGAGACACCGCCGACGACGATGCTTTGAAACCTAATCAATCACACGAGAGACAACATCAGGTTAGCGCTGCCAATTCTACCAAGTTTTATGAGTCGAGTCTGGTACTGAATGTGTCTAAAATAGCCATCGAGCAGCGTAGACAAGCCGCACTAAAGCGCAAAACAGACAATACATTTCGAAAAGAAATTGCGTGCTTAAAATCTACGATTTCTAATTTAGGACATGTAATTGGTGACATGCAACAAACCATTTCAAATTTATTTGTAGAAAACCAAAAAATACGGAAGGAACAGGCATCACACAATAGCAACGTATACAATACATTGTACAATTTAAACCGTTTTTTACAATTAAAAGTATCATCGTTAATTCCAATAGCAGGTCCATCAGGTTCTAAATAATTGTTGTTGTTGTTGTTTTAGTTGTTGTTGTTTTAGCTATTGCACTGTTAACTGTTGTTGTTTAAAGTTTTAAATAAATCAGATCATCAGTACAAAGCTCAAACAATTACATATCAGCATTATTTTGGCATAAATAAAATGACGTCTAAAAGGTTTTTGGGGTCAGACAACGACACAAGCAATGACCCTGCTTTTAAAATTTTCCAGCAAATGTCTCATGAGGAGCAAGCAGTTTGTCTTAACCATCAGTATACAACAGCCATGTTAGAACTCGAAAATGTTGTTCAAAATATATCACAAAACAGTTCTAATATTAATGATAGAAGTACCCATGTTTTTTTGCAAAACACATTGGATGCTTGGTTAACAAATAGTTGCCAAACTTCACAAGAAACATCTGCAAAACGTTGCAGGTTGGATAGTGGTTGCGAGCAAACAATAGATTTAACATGTGATGATAAAATTTTTGAAGCCTTCCATCTTATGTCTCATGACGAGCAAGCGGCGTGTCTAAACAACGAGTATGTCTTGTCTATAGCCGAACTAGAAAGCAACACACAACACATAAACATAGAACAGACAGGAGGCGGGGTGTTGACACACGGATACCCGCCACTCAATCCATCAGCACATAACTTTGGGTTGTCGGAAGACAATATAGCGACGTTAGCACGAGTTGGTGGCATCGTCGGTGATTATACGGTAGTGCCTAGGTGTCGGTTTAACAGTGTTGTGCTACACAGATCATTGAGTTTACGTGATGCGCCATCCACAGACATGGCGTCATACACATTATACATACACAATACACTAGCAGAAATTGTATCGTTTTCCAGGGTGTTGGCGGGCGATGGTGGTGTTATTGACATTACGCTAAGAGGTGGTAGTTTAACATCTGATGTTAATACGGTGTTGTCTTCAAGAGATGGTTACAGTGTAGATAGATTTTCAGATGCTATTGAAAGGGTTGTGCAGAGTAACCGTAGTATTAGAACAGATGATAGTTTGGTTTTGATTGTGTCGATAGCTATGTGTAAAAATGGTGGTGTTCGTCGTAAGGTTCGTGACCTAGCACACAACCAGGTTATTGAAAAAAACAGACTGAACCTTTTCTGTCCAACAAATGTCTCAAATAACTTGTGTTTTGCTATTTGTATTGCATATTTTCTAAATCCGAATGACACATATAACACATTAGAAACCATAGCCGAACAGTTGCAGACTGATGCTGGCTTTTCTCAGGATCATAGCGTAGGGTTTAATGACATAGGCCGTTTTGAATGTAAGTATGGTGTTAAGATAGTTGTTTTTCACAAGAGTATTTCGGGTGATTTAGAGAAGTATCAAACTAGCGACAGACCGCACACCAAGACTGTGTTTTTGTACCTCCATGATGGTCATTACTACATGATAAAAAATTTGAAAGCATTCATGGGTGTGTCGTATGTTTGTACGTTTTGTTATAGAGGCTACACAAGTGCCCGAGATCACGGTTGTAAATATCGATGTGATGTGTGTCAAGACGCTATGTGTCACAAATACGCCAAACGTACCAAATACTGCGAGACTTGCTCACGCTACTGTAAATCTGTATACTGTTATGAAAAACATAAAGCACAAACACCACAGCCTACCTCCGGCGTAATGGCATCCTCATGCGACCTGACCAAGTATTGTAAAAAATGTGGTCGTCGTTATCATGTCAGTTTGACAAAGCCAAAACCCCACAGGTGTTTGTCGGACCGTTGTATTCATTGTGGTGAAGATTTAATTTCAGACACCAAGCACGAGTGTTACATACAGCCACTCAAATTAAAAGAACCTGTTTTTTCGTACATCTTTTTTGACTTTGAGACACGATTTGAAAATGGTAAGCACGAAGCTCATTTTGTCTGTGCAATTACATTTGACGGCGACGAATTCACAGCTGAAGGATCTGACTGTATAGAGAAACTTGTCAAAAATTTTAGACAGCCCAAATATCAGGGCCACACGTGGTTAGCACACAATGCCGCTGGTTTTGACAATTTCCTATTATTGGAATATTTTTCGAAAGTGGGGGTCGCGTTAAAAATCACAATGATGGGTTGTAGACTGATTGCAATGTATGACGAAACCTATAAACAAAGATACATAGACTCATACTCTTTTATCCCTATGCGTCTGGCAAAAACAACATCGGCCCTAAATTTGACATGTGACGAGAAAGGGTATTTTCCACACAAATTTAATTTAAAGTGTAATGAGGACTATGTAGGGCAGTACCCTGAAAAAAGTTATTATGGATATGACACAATGAATGACAAAGACAAACATGAGTTTGACGAATGGTACAACACTGTCTCTGGTGATGTGTTTGACTTTAAAAAGGAATTGTATGTTTATGGACGGAATGATGTCGTTTTACTGCGTGAAGCTTGTATCAAGTATCGTGACGAGTTCATACAATGTACAAAGCTAGACCCATTCAATTATACGACGTTAGCGTCGTGTTGCATGGCGGTGTACAAGACACATTTTCTACCAAAAGATACGATAGCTCTGACACACAACAACGCGTACATTACACAACACAAGACATTCTCGAATGTTTCGATCGAGTGGCTTGAATACGTTAAGCACTCACGCAATGTTGATGTGCAACACGCCCTAACTCATGGTGAAATGAAGTTTGGTGCATATTATGTGGATGGTTATTATGAAAAAGACGGTGTACGAAAAGTCTTAGAATTTAATGGTTGTATGCACCATGGTCACGAATGTCGTTACAGACCGAACCAGCCACATCCTATGTCAAAAGTTTTGTATGGTGAATTGCGAAAACAGTTTGACACCAAGGTTGAGGTGCTTGTTAGGGCGTATGGTCTAGATGTAGAAGTTATGTGGGAATGTCAGTGGGTAAAGGCCAAGAGGGGTAATTCGGATGTCATTGCCTTTATGTCTAATTACACAGTTCCTGAGCGACTCAAACCAAGAGATGCTCTCTTTGGCGGTCGAACAAATGCTTACAAATTGTACTACAAAGCAGAAAATGGCGAGAAAATCAGATATGTAGACTTTACCAGTTTGTACCCCGCCTGTCAGGCTAAGAAAACATACCCCGTTGGGCACCCTGAGATAATATTTAAAGACTTCCGCCCTCTTGACGAATATTATGGTCTAGTCAAGGCAACTGTACGAACCCCAAGAAAACTCTTACACCCTGTTTTGCCATACCGTTGTAATGGCAAATTAATGTTTCCGTTGTGTAGATCTTGTGCCGAGTTGGAAAACCAGACACATACATGTATGCATAGCGATGTTGATCGATCCATCACCGGTACTTGGGTCAGTATTGAATTGTTGAAGGCTATTGAGAAAGGCTATGTGGTGACAAAAATCCATGAGGTATGGCATTTTCCAAAACGTTCAGAGACATTATTCTGTGAGTATGTAAAGACATTCTTACAGTACAAACAGGAGGCTAGTGGTTATCCGGCATATGCTGTCACAGAGGAAGATAAGGCCGAATACATCAGGGACTATTTTGAAAAAGAAAATATTCAAATGAATCCGGACAAAATATGTCTTAACCAGGCTCGTCGTTCTATTAATAAATTGTTATTGAATAGTTTGTGGGGTCGGTTTTCAATGAGGGAAAACTTGCCGGTCTCTGAACTGTTGGTAGATCCTGAACGATTTTCACAGCATATCTTTGGTGATGGTTATGATGTTAAACACTTTTCATTTGTGTCTGACACTACAGCATTGATACAGTGGTGCTACTCAGCTGGAGACAGCTGCCCAACACGTGACATTAATGTGTTTCTTGGTGCATTCACAACTGCACACGCTCGTTTAGAATTGTACAGTTTAATGGATAGATTAGGTGACAGATTGTTGTATAGTGACACAGACAGTGTTATTTTTGTTTCTCGTGAAGGTGATTGGGACCCCCCTCTGGGTCCATACTTGGGTGATTTGACAGACGAGATTGGTGGCGGCGACCACATTATCGAGTTTTGTTCGGGTGGTCCTAAGACATATGGTTATCTTACAGGTGGTGGTAAAACATGTATGAAGGCTAAAGGAATCACACTAAATTCTGAAAACTCAAAAGTCATCAGACTCGACACACTCATCGACCTTGTTGATCATTATGTAACAAACCGCGATAGTAGTCGACACATACTCGCTCGTGCAGACGGTATAGTGCGAAATAAAAAGAACCTCACACTGAAAAACAAGTCAGTAGTGAAACGATTCAAAGTCGTGTACAACAAACGCGTCCTGTTGTCTGACTTTTCAACACTCCCCTATGGATACTAAAGACGTTCATGGCTATCGTGGGGTTATAGATGTAGATGGTTTTGATTTCAGATTACAACATCCGTTTTCATGTGTAATAAGCGGTCCATCAAATTCCGGAAAAACATTTTTTGTAAAACAATTGATTGAGCGTACTGATGAGTTGATTTCAAAGAAAATAGAGAACATCGTGTATATTTATGACTGTTGGCAACCCCTTTATGATGAAATGTTAAAAATAAGAAATATTAATTTTGTTCAAGGAATACCGACATCACTAAATGACGACACACTTTTACCGCTTAACAGAAATAATTTGTTAATAATTGACGATGTAATGAAAGATGCGAGCAATAATACAGAGGTGGAAAAGGTTTTTACACAGTATGTACACCATAGAAATTTAAGCGCCATTTACCTAATGCAAAATTTGTTTTTTCAAGGAAAATCTAGCAGGACAATTAGTTTGAACACAAACTATCTCATATTATTTAAAAATCCTAGAGACAACAATCAGATTTGTGTATTAGGTAGACAGATGTACCCCGGCAATACCAAATTTTTCATGGAATGTTTTCAAAATGCTGTAAGTAAACCGTTCGGCCACCTTTTGATTGATTATAAAGCAAAGACTCCTGAAAACTTTCGTCTCAGAACAGATCTGCTTTCAAACACGCCTGTTGTTTACATTCAGAAAAAACGTCGCTAGACCAACATGTCGGACAGACTATATAAAAACCTACCGCTTCTTAAACTTTTATTTAAAGCTAAACCGGCGCAGAGACGTGTTATTTTACAAACAGCATCTAATGAGCTCATCTTAACTCTGTGTGAAGTAGCTCTTAACGTGCTTAACGGGACCATACCTCTCACACCCAAACAATATCGTACGTTAAAAAAGAAAAAGACTGAAATAAAATTTTTCGCTGATAAAAAAGTTTGCGTTTCACGGAAAAAGAAAGTAATTAATCAGAAAGGTGGTTTTCTTCTACCATTGTTAAGCGTTGCTTTACCATTTGTAACAAGTTTGATAACATCCAGACTATAGAGATGGAGTTTGCTGAAAAATTGTTTCTGGTACCGCAACACCAGCTGGATAAGTTAAAGAACGATGACAACCGTGGTGTTATCAGTAAATTTGTGGAAAATGACTTGGACTTGTCGATTAGAAATATTTTGGCTAGGAGTGATCTAGACCCCCATGAGAAGGCTAAGTTTTATACGGCTGTCTTGCAGAGATATTTAGCCGTTGCTAAACACCGTGATATGGAGACCAAGACTTTAACACTGACGTTACCGCTCGTGGATAATGTTAATAAGGAAACAAATGTTATTGACCAGACCGGTGATGAAAATTCTGTAATCAGCGATGTTCTTAGAAATGTACCAGCTCGAAGTAGGCGGCATGTTCAGTATGTTTTAGATAAAATGTCTAAGTCAAAAGATGTGTCTTCATGGAATGATTCGGGAGAGTTTGTCTTAAACGGACGTACGATCCCTGGGTCACATATACTGGACCTGGTAAAAAGCATCACAGCCCCACACAGAGTTAGTGATGATCGTAGACCACAGGGCTGGGGTGAGTTTCTAGAGGCTTTTGCTGTTTTAAACATACCTCTTTCTACAATACCAAACAAACATGTCAGACAAAAAATTATTTTGTTAAAAAAAAATAAAACGCCTGCTGATTATGCGACGCCGTTGAGCGACGTATCACCTGTTAAGCCTGTCGAAACCCCCAGATTATTTGTCTCACCCGCTCTAGATGGATGTAATTGGTTAAACTTTTAATTTTCTTTTTAAATGTTGTATATTTATATGCTTTGTATATTGTTTATGTATGTAATTTGATGTCACAGTTGTCATGTGGTATGTTTGTAAATAAATGAGTCTAAGTTAATAATCTTTTGTTTGTTTGTTTTTATTTAACAACTTTTACATTACACACAGAGAATAATATGTTATACAATAAACAACTTTTACATTACACACAAAGAATAATATGTTATACAATAAACAATTCTCCTTTTTTAACATGTTGTACACATTTAAACAATCTGTTTTTACAAATACATGGATACAAATGTTTCACAAATGTTGAAACCATTTTGTCATTTTTTACTAAATCAAAACTATATTTGGCCATCACATCTTCATAACTGACCCCTTTAGCCATGTGATGCAGAAAAAACACACAGTGTTGACCACATGTGCTTGATGTAAAGGTTTGTACTTGTCTGTTAGAATAATGTTGTGTTATGCATGATGTTTTAAGAAAATCACTAATCATTTTAGGGAACATTTCATAGTTGGGTGCATTTCCAAAACTGTCAAAAAAACACCCGACACGGTCTTTGTTTATGTAGACAGCTAGCCAGTGTTCACCGGGTAGATCTGATGTGTGTGTATTAATAATAGTCATTGTTGGTAATTTCCTTATGACATTTGTAGGTAGTTGGTCGCATGCTAACACACCGAGAAAATGTGTGTTGATGGACACTTTATCCATGACAGCGGTCAGTTCTAAAGTATTCATCAGTAAAAATCCACCAAAACTTGTCTCCGGTTAGACACTTCGATGATACTGTCAAAAACAGCGTATACAATCAAATTTACAGTATGTGGGAGCGGTTGTCTGAAACGTGCCTCCAATCTAATATTTCCCGATTTGACCAATGAAACATGTTGGCCGCATTCTTCATCAGGTGTGAGATTAAACGCATACAATGTGTACCCCTGTAAGAATTCCTGTCTATCAATAGACAATGCTTGGTTTTTCAAATGTCTTCCTGACGCAAGGGCTAACTGGAAGAATTCACGCACGGCTGAACCGGATTGGAAATCGGGTTGATGTGGTTTAGCTGGAAATTGTTGTCCGTCCAAATAAACAGCTAGAAACTCCAAATCATAATGTTTAAATGCAAACGGATTTCTATCATAAGCGCCCGTAAAGGCCTGATTATCCACCATACCCAATATGATTGATTTGGGTAACGTTCCTAAAAATAAATGTTCCTGATTAGAAACACGTGTCCCGGCGGGTATTGAAAAATTTTTTAGACACACTCTATCAATAGGGTATTTAGCGGTTGTCGACAACAAGGCCTGTGCATGACCCAGCCTTACACCCGGTGACACAGACACTTTTTTAACAAATAATGATGCTGAGAGAATATTGACTTTGTATGCTAACGCATCATTCCGCATTAGACAAAATTCATCCTTACAGCGTGTCATTCGAATTTTTATATCAACGCCATTAAGCATCAATTTCTCCTGAAAAAATATATCACTATGAATTGGGGTCAACAGTTCCACCACATTGCTACCATCTGTAAATGTAGACCTCTTTGTTAAGCCTCGGTTGTCCCCTGCAGGGTTTGTTGCATCCATATGCCCCGCTGTATCCTGATAAAATAGCCCCGCAGAAAAAACTGTTTCCAAGGTATCCTTCCCATAGTTTGTGAGACATTCTATTATACTACGGTATGGGTATGTACTTGAACTCTGCGATATCAGCCTGTCGCCTAGTGACACATCGACCTGTGAAAATATCGTAGCTCCTGGATAGTTTATCAACCCCACAGCTGCACCATCATCGATGTCGGTTCCATCAGGTCTTGTGATTTTAAGACGAAGGTACAAGAGTGTGTTATTTAGATCCGTATAATCTTCGCCATGTCCGGCTATGAAAAACTCCAATGGAGCGGTGTCGGATATTGCTGACAACGGTGGGATTTCGACATAGGTACTTTTCTCTATAGCTGTTTGTGTTAAAGGTACTGTAAACAAGTCCAGTTCTGATTTAATACACTCTTCAGACATGCGGTGAAGTAGAGCCATGATTAGAATATGGTATTCAAAGTCTTTCTACTGAACGGTTTCCGCGTCTGTTTACCCTTTCTCTTCCTTTTTGACACTATGTGTTTTTTTGTCGTACGCTTGGTTTTCTTAGCAGGACGACCACGCCTCTTACCAGGGGGTCGTTTTACAGATTTCCGCGCCATCACAAACATGCCCGAACCACCTTGATTGTGATTGTGCTCCATCACACGCGACAGACCATTGCTGACTACATCACTCACAATGTTTTTAGCGGCTGTTTTTAGATGTGGTTTGGCTATACTAAATCCTCTCTTGAACAACGGTATAGCCATTCTGAATAAATTTCTAAAAATTCCTCCAAAACCGGCACCATACATTGCCGGACTACCTGTATAGCCAGGCATGTGGCCTCCGGCCTGATTTTGATAGTAAGAAATGTAACGTTCTGGGTCCATAGCTTGTCTGTTGAAAGTATCCATTTTCAAAACCTAATTGTTTGTTTTACAGGTCTAAAATGTACCTTTACAACCACTTTCCCGTAGCAAAAATGTACGTGTTGGTTCTGGTCAGTTTTCACTTCTATGGCGATATCGTTTATCTGTGTCTTTGCTATCGATACGTAGTGTGGATTGTTGTATCTAATAGTGACAGTATCATGGTTGTCCCCCGTTATATGTACACATCTTAACAAGGGTACAAAACTGTCACCTACCATCTGGTAATCAATGATGTCTGTGTAAACAAACAACGCATAGAAACCACCATAGATGTCGGCCGGGTGTGGCGCGTACTGTTTCTGTTCGACATCTGAATCTTTCGTTTTAACACCACACTCTAGTAAGGCCCCCGGTGTAAAACCTAAAATGATGGCTAGTTTACCATAAAATTTCAGCGCTATATCATACCGCGTCTTAATAAAAACCTTGTGTCTTATTTGGTCATAACCAAGAACTATCGAATGTTCTGCTATATGAATGTTAATCTCAGCAACCAGCGCTTGTATATTGTTATAATACCCCGTGGGTATCATTATTTTTGTTGTTTTACCCAATTTTTTGTCATTTACTCTAAATGTGGCATCTGTCTCGCAAAATGTCTTCCATGTTCGTGGGTATTGAAACTCTAACACACCTACTTCCCAGGCACCTTTTAAATCGAGGGGTTTAGTTAGTTTTGTTCTATAATTAGAAATTTGGTTGTCAGGGTACACAGACCTAGACGAGTTGCACGGCAAAGTGACACAAAAACTGTTGTCATCCATATTGTCCAAGCATGTAAATGAACTAGTTTGTGTAGTTACACATCTTTTAAGGCCTTTCTATGTCCACTACATCATTTTCAGAAACCCAACTGTTAAATTTTGATGGCCATCCTAACCATTTCACTAATACCATTGTTTTTTTACCCTGTTTCTTTTTATCTAAAATTTTTTCAACTTTAAACGCTTTATCCCTAGACATGTGGATTTTTTGCAACTCTTCTTCATAGAAACTACCTTGTATAATATCACCGTCATAATCTTCCAATCTATATACGGGCGGTTGTCGTTGAATACATTCTGATATGGTGAAATACTCCTGTGTATAATTCTCTTCATAGCCCTTTGTAAATGGACCCCTGACTTTAGAAATACGTACGACATCGCCAACCTTGTACTTAAATGCTATTTTCTTGTCTAGTTTGTTTTGTTCACCATACAACGTTTCAAACACAATAGATTCGTTTTCTTTTGACACTTCGACAGGCTTCATTTTGATACTACGGTGGTAACTATTGTTGTAACCATGCATTATATCTTGTAAAACATCAATGTATCTTTTGGAATTTATAGCCGTTAGATATCGCCACATACGACTTTTTAACGTTCTGTTAAAACGTTCTATGACGCTGGCTTTTAGTTCGCTACCCGTGGCAAAATGGGTAATTTTGTTTTTTGCTACTAATTTTTCAAAATGTTTGTTGAAAAACTCTTTACCCCTGTCAGTCTGTAACTTTTGAGGAACTCTACCTTCTTCTTCTAGTATGGCCGCAAATGCCTTTGAGACTTCCAAACCTGACTTATTTTTTAACAAACGGGTCCATGCGTATTTGCTAAATACGTCAATACACGTCAACATATATTTATAATCATCATTTTCCCTAGAATATGCACTCATATCAACAAGATCGGCCTGGAATTGAGAGTCAATTCCGTATACTATAACCCTGTTTCTTTTGTAATTATGTCGTATGGGTTTGTGAAGTGTGTACGCATCCTCACCAGCTAGCCAATCTGAAACCTGTTGATCAGACAGACACACGCCTGTATTCTCTAAAACACCCCGTTTCAAACGATTTTTACCGCCTAATGAACCTGAATTAGACGGTGTGTAATAAACAGTTCTTAAAAGATTTGCCATGTTGATAGACGACATTGAAGAAAATAATGACCCCCAGATTTGTTTGATTGTCTGTTTTATTCAAAAACTCACAATGCATCAATGAAACCTAGAAATTTCACACACACATCTACATTTCTCTCTACTAGATGTTCAACAAGTGTTTCAATCACTTTACAAACATTAATCGGCTTCATTGTTGAAAGTTTTATCACACAAATGTCCAATATGTACGCACATAGGCAAAGCACATGACTGATTTTTACTGTATTGTCACTCGTTGGCATAAGAGACAGAATTTTACAAACAGTCACATGGGGTGCATCGTTAGAATCTATACATAACTGTGTCAAATAACACCAATCATCTGAAGTCGATTTAACAATATTTAATTGGTTCTTGAAATTTTGTAAACGTTTAGCATCAACAACATACATACTATTAAACAATCTAAAATCATCCACACTATCGACAATACATTTATACAACAAACTTCTCAAATTGTTGCTTACACGATGTTTTAACACATGGTCTGCCAGACCCTGGAATCCACAAACATTCCCCATCGTGACTTAAACAGCGCTGCAAGTCTTTAAACCAGTTTTCCAACCGTCAACAGCATCGGCTACAAACTTTTCGGATGTGCGATCAACCAGCTTTTCTCTTATTTCCTCTAGCTTTTCCACAATGTATGGCTCACACTGTAATTCACAGACAACTGTTTCAACACATCCTTGAATTTTTTGAAGTGGTAAACGTATTCCAACATGCTTTAGAAGTTCTGCTATGACATGTTTTAACCCCGGTGTGAACAGAGTCTCTGTTATATCTTTATAGTATTTTTCAAAAAAGAAAATATCCGGCTCAAACAGACACGAGTGTCGAAGTTGACTGGGGTGATTCACTTCACAGCCGAGACATGTTTCCTTCAGTTTGTTGTCTATAATGTGTTTTAGGATTACAACAACGGCGGACTTTATTAGTTTTAATGCCGTACTGCATACTTGACCATCCACATCATCGATTGGTTCAGATACAGCTTTCACTTCTAGAGTATCGACGATTGTTTCACTATCTTCATTACCATCTGGTAACTTCTGATGTCTAGATGCCGAACCCTCCAATGGATCTGGTGAAAAAAACGACGGCAATAGGTATGTCATATTCATATTTCCAAGATGGACACCAAACTGATCCAGTGAACTGTCGTCTGACAAGTTGTTGAACACCGCTGATTCATCATAGCTGTAGTTCACAGCTCCACGGCACATGTCGATCGGCGCGTATTCAAGCCCCGGCCTTTGATATTTTCCACACCATTCGGACCCGTGGGTGTCGGGGTGGTCTGCTGGAAGAAAATCCTCAAACATGTCGACCGTGTGATGACTCCGTCTTGATGTTCTACTCCGTGAATGTGGTTGATGTTTCTTTTAACAGAGAAAGCGGGTAGGCCGTGATACTCTTTGCCCAACCCACAAACGTCATAACCCTGAGAATTAAATAGGTTAATTTTAACATCCTTAAAGTGATCACGATGCCGGCTGTCATATGCTTTGACATAACTCTTCTTTCTTGGTGCAAAAACCAAATTGTTTTCACGATCACTAGAACTAACAGTTGGTGTAACTGTAGAATATCTAAAAAGTGGCTGATTTACACACACGGTAGACATTTTAAAGCTTTTGGCTTAGAAATCCAACAGCGTGTGAATGCTTAAATACTATATACAGACATTGTCATAGCATGGTGGATGTCATAAAATCTTTTGATGTTAGAGACCTTGGGGTGGGAGAGGTGTGTGTGTGTGTGTGTGTGTGTGTGTGTGTGTGTGTGTGTGTGTGTGTGTGTGGGGAGGGCCTGTGGGAGGGGAGAGGTGGGTCGGGTGGGTGTTCCATACCTATGTCCGTCAACATGACCTGTCAATCAAACTAGCCTGTCACACACAGAGTGGGGCTGAGGGGGGTCATAAATCAAGGGTCATAAATCATATTTTGACAGATAGTGTATGATATTTACTACTTACCTGCTGTGTTTTCTGATGCTTGTATAGAACTGCAGAAGATCTGAGCTGTGTCCTGCTCATGTAAAGAACTTTGGTAATGAAACTGCTTCTGAGGTTCTGAAAACTGAGTTAATTACAATGTTAATTAATTGCAATTATCCAATCCTCCAGTGTACTACTGTAGTAACCGCTGCTACATGCACATCATTAAGAAATGATTTACTCCAGTCAGCAAGTGCAGGCCTGTGTTTCAATCCACATTAAATATCCTGTATAGTGTGCTCAAACTAATTTAGCAGACTGTTCATTATGTAGGATGGTAATTGGAACAAAACTGCTCCCCTCTGCTCCTTGTGTAGCTGATACAGAGAATTAAAATGATGATATATGATGTTCTTCAGCTGATCTTATCCATGACTGATAGAGGAGATAATAAATGTTTACAACTTATTAAGGTACAAATAACAACTTCTCGCAACACTCGATAACATCTCTTAACCCCAAGATTACAAGATTTTTATGTCTGTTTGTGGTAAAAAGTGTTTTTTGTTTTGGGAATACTGGAACATGAAAAGGAATTTTCTCAAAGGAGATTCTCATGCGGGTTCATAACGATTTGATCCAGCGCTTTCAGCTCTGTGTTCAGCACCAGGGACGACACATTGAACACGTCAAATAGCTGTGCATCACAGGGAATGTTCCCGGTTGTTGCAACTTTCTGTGTGGATAACTTTTGAACCACAAGAGATATTTCAGATCTTTAATTGAGTCTTATTTTAAAGTTATTCAGGATGTTCACAAAAGTATAGACGGCCACCAGGGGACTTGGTTGACATATGGGTGATAAACTGTATTACAGGGACAAGGTAGGCTTAAACAGGACTGACTTGGTCAACCTACTCTATAAACAGCACAGCAAAGCCCTGTCTTGGGGTTGAAATACTGTTTTTAGCTGGTTGCCATTGTATTTTAGGTGATTACTAAGGTGATCCAGTTAGTTGGTAGGTTTCTCCTATTTGGTTGTAATTATTTTGCAAATATTTAATTTTTTTTAATTAATTATAATTAAAAAATAAAATACAAATAAGTGGAAGAAGAAGAAACAAGTAGAAGAATATAAATATGTAGTGTTGCACATTGCATTGCACTCACTTATTAAGTTTGAACTTGACTAACAGGGCAGATGATCAGTGGTGCTGAAATTTTACCCCCATCATTGACACAGGGACAGAAGTATGGGTAGAGTTTCTCAGTGAAAGACTGACCAGTGAAAGAGTAGATATGAGACTCATTCTCAACATCATAGAAGGAGACCAAACCTTCCTCATAATCCACAAACACCCCCACCTTCTGAGGAGCCTGTTTCAAAGTGAGGAGGACACGAGTAGAATCCAGAGCCTTATATTCAGTTTTATTTCTCAGCCACAAAGACCAATATCAATCTTCAGGACTTTCTGTAATCTTCCCCTTCCTGTTACTGGATTCTCTGGTCACTCCTAAATACCACATGGTCTTCCCTTTAACCTGAACCTCATAGTAAAATCTCCCTGAAGAGAATCCCTCCTTTCCCAGCACTCAGACACAGTGATCAAATCTCTCTGGATTTTCAGGAAGATTCTGTCGTTTGCCTCCATCAGTAACTTGCTTTCCATCATCAGACAGGATCAGGGCAGGACGAGCTGTATCAGGATCTTCAGTTCTGGTTGGAATAAAATAAAGAACAAAATTATTTACTGCTAGTAATCATTTCTGTTAGAAACTGGATTATTTTAAAGTGATGATTATAAAGCACAATATGAAGCTGGAACATGAAAATTAACTAACACACAGTGTGGTGACCAACATTCATAGAAGCTTCAATAGAGAATTAATGATAACAGCAAGTAACAGCAGCTTCACCTTATGATTAAACTATTACCGGATAAATGTAAGTCATAAGTAACTTATTTGCTCAAACAAGATCTTAGATAGTAATCACTTATCCATACTGACAACCTTCTTCATTTGTTCATCAACACATTCCTGAAGATGAAACAGAGCTCTCCTCAGAGTCTCCACATCCAGATGAATACTGTCATCAGTCCAGTTGTTGGTGGATGGAGGTCTGCACAGGGACGGGTAAATCTACAGTACAGCAGGAGAGAGGAGAAATCCAGTGCTGTCCTGTCATGTGCTGCATTACTAATATGAAACAGAGGGACTCTGACCTGTAGGAGGTGGAGATGATCCTCAGTATTGGAGATATGCTCCAGCTCAGTGTTTCTCCTCTTTAGCTCAGTGATTTCCTGCTCCAGATCTTTAATGAACTCTTCAGCCTGACGCTCTGCTGCTCTCTGCTTCTCTTCCATCACCTTCAGCATCTCAGCCTGGTTTCTCTCAATGCTGCGTATCAGAGCTCTGAAGATCTCCATGCTGTCAGCTTTCTCCTTCTCTGTGTTTTTCTACCGGGAGAAACATCAAGTCATTTATGTAGTGTTATTAGAATTAGCAGCTCTGCTTATGTATCATTAAAAATGAGGACTAGCTGAGTAGAGAAAGACTTTACTTACTTTATTAAGTTTTATAGAGTCTTTATTTTCCTCAATCTTCTTTAGTCGGTCCTGGATCATCTGCTCAACTTCTGCTTGTGTTGCTCCTAGCTGAGTCTGTAAAATATACAAGTTGTGTTTACAGAATTCTGCAGAAGTGGTACTAATGTAATTATACTTCTAAACTGCACTTATTTTTCATATAAAATGGTTTATTGGATTAAAGAGTAAGAAAAATCTAGAATAAGAAATATTAGGCACTCAGGTAGCACAGCGGTAAAACACACTAGCACACCAGAGCTGACATTTCACATCTAATTGACACATCACATTTTCTCATCTAATTGAAACTCAGCTTTGCCAACTGCCTGGGCTGGGAGCCCACATGAACAATGACTGGCTTTTAAAGGACTCTCTCATGGCTGAAATATTAGAGTGGGGAAACATGCTACTTTCACTTTTATTTCTTTGCATGTTTTTTTCTGGTGAACTTAATTTCTTTTCATCTCAGTTCTGCAACACATTCCAAAACATGTTGGGACGATAAAGCATTTACCACTTTGTAATTTTGTCATTTCTTCTCACAACACTTAAAAAACATTTTTATTTCTGGCAGATGGAGCCAGATTTTGGTTTACGAGCTTCAGATGCTTTTTTTCTGAATTATCACCAATTTGCCTGATTGTGAATCTGCTTCCTCTTACACAATCCCTAATCTGAACAAGGAGAGCCAGATCAATCCCCTCTGGCGTGTCCATTCTGCGGCCACTTTTTATCACCTGCCAGTTTTGGGTTCCCATACAGAGATGTATTATGTCCAGAGAGCCGCACTAAGCTCCATATACACGTGAAGATTTAAAAACTTTGTGACCCCAAAATGCTAATGTATCCTAGAAGTCTCAAAATTTGGCCTCCGTAACCACCATCCTTACCATGTGTAGCCCAATTAAAATTTGGGCATGAATAATATTTTGTTTACATTATGTTTGCTGTTAAATGGTAGCAAATAAATAAGTTCTTATTTGTTCTGTAATTAATGTTCTGATTGTCAAATTGTTTTATGCTGTTTAAAGTAAAGTGTATGTATAGCCCTCCCTTAATTTATGTTTAAGCCAATCAGCATGCATGGTGAGAGGTCGGGAAAAGAGCGGGAGAAAGTGGGTGGAAAAAGAAGAAAAAACGAAATAAAATTGCAAGAGAGAACAAGTGTGATGTAAGCGGGTAAAACACCTGTTGAGGATATATCTCTTGGGATGCGGGAAGACAAACGGACAGTGAGTCTGATATTACATTTTGCAGTCGAGTAGTGACTTTGTTTATGCCGTGTCAGCCGTGAACGTCTCTGGAGCTTTCATGCATGGACTTTCAAGGCTGTTTGCTAACTCAGCGACGGTGCCGAGTACGGTGGATTTATAACATCCGATAAACTCAGATTTTTTTGCATCCAAGATCAAACGGGAAAGGATTTCTACTGTTTCATCCAGGTAAAAACGAACGTGGACAGCGGACTTTCTTGCACGTGAGTTTGATTTCAACACAACCGACCGAATATACTCGGTGATCTCTGCTGATTGGAAACGTGGGATCCGGCCTGCAACGGTATTTTGGGTTGCCCTTGTTTCATATTTTTGAACGAACTTGACTTTTGGATTTTGCTAAACGGACTTTGAGTTTTTGTTTTTTTTTGTTTACTCAGTTATTTACATAACTGCCGGCTTTAGGAGGTAGTGATAATATTTTGAATATTACTGATTGTCATTTGATTGAATCTGTATTATAACATTTTTGTAACATATTTTGGGGTGTGAAATGTATTTTTATGATTGTGTACATGAGTAAATAGTTAGTTTAAAGTTCTATCCGTGTGGGACATATCATTAAGTATGATTAAGGTATACAAGTCTGATATGTCAGGGATAATGGTAACTCATTCACTGTAAATAGGGTGCTAGTAGTGTGTCTTATAGGGTAATTTAAGTAGTTTTGTTCTGGTTTAACTAATAGTAGTTTGCATCAACAATATAACATTTTATCCTGTTACCCTTTTAAATCCTTATATTACCCTAAAGAAAGAGATTTCTAAAGCTGATAAAAGAATTCAGGGAGTGTGCTTTCCAAATACAGCCAGGTGTGCTAGGGGGCGCTACACATGTGTTTATAATTGTACTGATTATTTGCTTCTTAATACAGTATATCTAACTGGATATAAATATGTAGGTGTGTAATTTTAAAGCCGTTGTCTGATTTATTAAATCAAACATTAAATATTGAAACATTTACCTCATTAGTATATTTGGTAAGTTTAACTCTGTGTTATTCCATATTTATACAATAGCAAAACAGTAAGTATAGAAGAACCATCTAAAAGGTCTTTAACACTCAGGTGGAGGAAAAATTACAAATTAAATATGAATACTGGTAATAAGAATCTTAGTTTTAATGTTTTTATGTTTGAGACTAAATGAATTAATCACAGACATTTTCAGAAGCTTTTTAAATCCTCTTTACCAGAGGTGCAAATAATTCTGGAGCTCAATGTATAAGATCTCTCACCTTCTTCTCTGCACTCTCCTCCTCTATAGGAACTGTGTTGTGGTTCTTGTGGTCTCCTTCAGTGCAGAACTGACACACACACGTCTGGTCGTCTCTACAGAACATCTCCAGAGGTCTCTCATGTTTCTGACAGATGTAATCCTCCAGGTTCTCCACAGGATCTATTAGTTTGTGTTTCTTTAATGAAGAAGCTTTCTCATGAGGTTCCAGGTGAGTCTTGCAGTAAGAGGCCATACAGATCAGACAGGACTTCAGAGCTTCACGTTTCTCCTCACTGCAGACCTCACAGAACACCAGAGATTTGGTAGGTTCTCCTGCAGTGCTGCTTGATTTGACCTGAACTGGCTTCCTGAATTGAGCAGCCAGTCCAGAGATGAAGGTATTTACTCGTAGTTCAGGTCTTCGAGGAAATTCCTCCTTACATACTGGACACTGACAGTGTGACCTGGTGTCCCAGAACTCTCTGATACAGGTCATGCAGAAGTTGTGTCCACATGAAGTCGTGACTGGATCAGTGAACACATCCAGACAGATGGAGCACTGGAGCTGATCTTCAGACAGGAAACTGCTGTTGGAAGCCATGACTGATAGAGGAGATACAGAGACACCATGACAGTGGTAGCCTAGTGGGTAGAGCTTTGGGCTATAAACTGGAAGATTGGCGGTTCAAATTCAGGCTCTGCTATGCAGCTACTGTTGGGTCCTTGAGCAAGGCCCTTAACCCTGTCTGCTCCAGGGGCGCCGTAAGGTGGCTGACCCTGCGCTTTGACCCCAGCTTCCAAACAAGCTGGGATATGTGAAGAAAGAATTTCATTGTACTTGTGTATATGTATATATGACAAATAAAGGCATTCTATTCTATAAAATTATACAGCAACACTGCTAATTTTTCATAAAGTTGTTAATGAAAAATCAGCAATGTTGGTGCCCAGGTGGTGCAGCGGGATATTCCGCTAGCACACCAACTCCTCGGTTCGAAACTCATGTTGCCAATGATCGGCTGGGCACCATCTAGGGTGCATAATTGGCAGTGCCTGCAGGGAGGGATGACCGGAATATGTGGGACCCAAATGCTGTGTAAGGACTCGGATAGAGGCGCCTGTGCAGAGTGCATGGGTAGAATAGGGTTCCATTAAGGGCTGCATGGGTCGGAGAAGGTGTGAGCAACAATATAGCCTCCTCAACTGCAAAAATTCGGGGATCCCCCAGCAGTGGAATTGGGAGAAAATTTAAAATAGCAGTGTTGAAACTCCACTCTTGTGGCAGGGGAAAAACTTGATTTAATTTTGTTATAGGGCAGAAATGACATTTTGCTGTAAAATGGTTGGGCAAAATTAAAATTTATCGCAATGTGCAAACTGAACACTTACATTAAATAAATTGTACATCAGGCTGTGCTCGGTGAAATGCTGCTTCTGGTTTCTCTACCTTTTACTGTATACATAACACATATGACTGTTTACGTAAATATTGAGGTGGTTTTTCTTCTACTAGACGTCCTTTAGTTTGTAGACTGTATTTTTTTATTACTGCATTTATTACAAAGCACAGCAAATGAGGTAACAAACAACAGAAAAAACTAAATATTTTTGATAAAAACTATTATTAATGTCCCACCTGGTAGAAACACACAGCGCCAGTGAAAGTGAAATCAAACTGTACTGTTCTAGACAGAGAGAGCTTCTGTGGTACAAGTGCTTATAAACCAGTGATTATAAACATCAACAGTTTATATAAACATTTTATCATTACATTTACTGCGTCACGTTTTCTATAAGGTGTTTTATTTCCAGTAAAGTCTTGCTCTTGCTGAATTAAATGTACATTTCACGTCAAAATACTGCGCTGTTCCAAATTGTGTCCACTTCCCTTTCAATGCGCACTATATAAAAGCAATTCCCTGTGATTCTACAGTAGTGCGCTTAATGTTAAATTGAGTGACATATTGCTTCTATACGCTGTTTCCTTATTCTACCAACATCAAGAAAACAAACTGTGGAACTACCTCAAAACTCTGTTATAGCACTTTACCACTTTACTGCTGCACTTTTTAAATTGTTACCCCCTTTATTATTTACCTGCAGTGATTGTAGCTGCTTGAAGGCTGTAGAAGCTTCAGACTGGAGACTTTAACCTGCTGAAAGAAAATTAGTTTTGTTTCATCCGTGTGATGTCATGTGAACATCATGCTGATGTCCTGTGGACGCCCACTGTTTGTACCACATTTACATTACCAGATGACAGAAATTCACCCAAACACATACAGTACTGATAAAGTAATTGCCCCCTTACTGCTCTCTGTTATTGTACATTAGTGATGCCTCACCTGCCAGTCCAAATTTGGAAAGGCAGAAGGACAGAATTACAGAATGATTCTGTAAGTGATTCCATAACCAATATCACAAGTAAAAATCCATGTACTGTTCTGTTACTGTACTGATACGACCTCCTCCCAGCTCTAAATACATACAGTAGATAAACCGGCTTCTCCAACAAGTGAATACGTTTATACTGTATATACACCTACAACCTGAGAATGATCAGATTAATAAGGTCCACGTTAATGCAGTACAGAAGATTTAAAATAAATCAGTAATTAAGAAATGTTTTACAATATGTAAATTCTATTTTTTTGTTCACAAAATATACACAGACAGATGTGCATTACGCAAACCATGTAATAATAGAAAAACACTGATTAAATGTCGTATGGATGGCAAATAATTTTTTATTTAGTCTTTTCAGTTTAAAAGACCGAATACATGAAAAAATCAAAAAAAATAAAAAATAATTTAACTCTATGTAATACTCTATGTAATTTCTCCATATACCATCATCTTTCCCAGTCTTGTCATTTCCAATTTCCAACTGTAACTTCGCTTCCGCTTACAATATCTCTAGTCAAGGAGAGCCGTGGACCATCCCACGCCCCCTACAACACGTGTCCAGTCATGCCAAAGTGTTTCTTGATACAGACTAACATATTCCAACTGGTTACAAGGGCATTCTAGGTGGTTCTATGACATATCTGGTAATTACTAGTGTGTTGCTAGATGGTTGCTATGGTAATCTATATGGTTGGAGGCAGAGCCGTAGATAGAGAGAGTTGCGACACTCCTTGATCTCGCCGCCACGCGGTCACGTGGTTCATGTACCCCTCAAATAGTTCCAAACAAACCTCGCGCTGTCATGTTCTTATATGGGACAGGCAGCAGTGAATGAAATATTAAACGCTAAATAATAAACATTCGTACAATTTCTGGGTATTTTTAACTGCCTTTACATTTACTGCATCTGCTTTAATATCAATCTGGTATATGAAATGGAAGATTGATGTTTATAATGACTTGTTAATAGGTCGTTCTTGTTAACACACAGTATATTAGCATACATTACATAATGCAATATCATTAAGTAGTAGAGATAATATACAGTACAGAGATTAAAGAGTTTTTTTTGTTTTGTTTTTTGCATAAACTAATCTCCCTTCACTTTCCTGAGGATTCATAATAATAATAATCATTTTGGCTAAACACTAAGCCATGTGCTGGATTCATAAGGTTTGCCTGCACTGAATGAACAGATTCATAAACACACTACCGTACCAAAAACATTATAGTGCAGGTACATGAAATAGCTTCATTCATCTCTTATTTCATGAGTGATAAATAATTGATTCCTACATGTAATACATGAATGAATTCATTATGAATATGCACAAGTTCATTTTGTCTAATGTAAGTGGTGGACAAGGTACACAAACCATGTAGTTGAGTTAAAGTAGAGATATCCAAGGTGAAATATTACTCCAGTAAAAGTAGTAGTAAAAGTAAAAATACTCTTTACCTCCACTTGAGTAAAAGTACTAAAGTATTTACCTTCAAATGTACTTAAGTATGAAAGTAAAAGTAACATGATTTATTATGGCTCTAATGTTTTATTATCATTTCTGTAACAAGACTTTTGATTAATCAACTCATTTTAGGTGAAAAGACTCTAGTGCAGGGGTCACCAACCTTTTCGAGACCGAGAGCTACTTCAAGGCTACTGAATAATGCGAAGGGCTACTTGGTGATACAAACTTCCTGAATAACATAAAGTTGCACGGTTCACCTTTAATGATATTATTATTGTTATTATTATTATTATTATCATCAATATTCACATATATGAAGAGACTGTCTGATCATATGTTAATGTTAATGATTCCTCAGAATAATTATTAACAATGATTTACCATGGTAGGAAACATATTTCAACATGTAACATTATTTATCTCTATTAATCTAAATCTGTCAGAGCTATCACATCTTTGATATTTTTGTAAATATCTGTCTTGACAGTTTTGTATGAATGAGCACATATGTAGCATTTTGATAAAAATCACACAATGTTTTTTTTTTTTACAAATGATCATCACACTTATTATGGATTTACTGATCTTTATTATATTTTAATATAAAATAAATATAAAAGGATTTTTTTTTAAACAAGGTTTGTAGGAGGTAAGGGACATTAATTTTGTATATAAAAATAGTTTGATGTTAATTCATGAAATTACAAAAGATTTTAATAGATTTATTTATTTGCACAATAAAATTATTATAAAATAAATATGAAAATTAATTTAAAAACAAGGTTTGTAGTAGGTGAGGAAGATTGATTGTTTGTATATAAAAATGCTAAAAAAAAATTCTTGAGATCAGATTTATTCATCTCCATTATAAATTTTTGACAAATTTTTTCATACATTATTGATACTTTAAAATTAATGGAAAATAAATACAAACATTATTTTGAAAAAAAATATGGTTTGTAGTATTTAATGTGTTTGTATAAAAATAGTTTGACATTAATCCATCAAATCATTACAAGACTTTAATGGATTTATTTGTCTGTAATAAGTGCAGAGTAAACGTCTCCTATGTTTTTCTGTTAGTTTTATGACGGTCCTTAACTCGTTAGCTGAAGTGGGAGCTTGATAAACGCTTTCATTATAACCTTTATGTAAATAAATACATGTCATCTTAAAATTACCATAAAATAGTTTTTGTAGTATGTTGCCTACTTTTATCTGTGTAAGAAATCATAAATAAAGTGAGTGTTAGGTGTTTTTTCAACCATTTATAAAGATCGAAATGATCGAATGTCAAACGAATGTTGAATATTAAACTAACTTTCAAATACTGTCCTGTTTATACTTATCACTACCTTTACAACATTTTAGAACAAATCATGTTTATTATCAGTTATGTACGATTTTAAAAAAAATCTGCGATGTACAGTGAAGTTTTTGTAACACTTACTAAAGTGTCTCTCCACATTTCTCCCAATCATTGTGAAAATATGAAGTTTTTTTTCGCTTTTTTTGTGTTTTTTTATTATTATGTTTTCATGGTAAAACCCGCATCTCGCTCCGTATCGTAGCTGCGCTCGCTCGCTTGTCTCAGCGTTATGCGCACGTTTAAAAACTCCGCACCCAGACAAGATCAGAGCTCACATAAACATCAAACAGTTTTGTTTTTTAAATGTTATATTCAGTATTGTCATTTTCAAATCTACATCAATGCAAGTGTTATTAATTCAAAAAGAACAGCAACACAAATAAAATTTTTAGACGGCGCTCCATAGTCACTAGTGCTGTTTAGAACATGCCCTGCGGGCAACTCACGTGGTCCCTGCGGGTGACCAGGTGCCCGCGGGCACCGTGTTGGTGACCCCTGCTCTAGTGGCTTTAATTTAGCTTAACTGACTAAGCTAAATTCAGTTATACCTATTAATTAAGATAAACATGTAACATTTAGTGCTGTGCAAATGCTAAACAATAACAGGATTAAATATATTAATGACATCAAATTCATTATTTTTTGTTTTAAACAAAGCAACATACAGCTGAAAATGCTTATTAAGTAGTGAAAATGAATGGGGCTCTATGGGATGTTTGGAACTTTTCAGAGCTCCACAACCCGGAAGCTG
This sequence comes from Trichomycterus rosablanca, assembly GCF_030014385.1. Taxonomy (NCBI): domain Eukaryota; kingdom Metazoa; phylum Chordata; class Actinopteri; order Siluriformes; family Trichomycteridae; genus Trichomycterus; species Trichomycterus rosablanca. The sequence goes on along the minus strand of NC_085991.1, from coordinate 53,686,365 downwards.
CACAAAAAAATGTCCCGCCCCCGTTACAACGGTTCCCTATGGGAGTGTCGCCACTCTGTTCTCTCTACCGCTCTGGTTGGAGGGAGTTGCTGGTTGTTCCCTTAACATTGCTAGGGTGTTGCGAAGTCATGGCCAAAACATCCTATGCGGCTTCAATCAGGTTACTAGTTGGGTGCTCTGTTGTTGCTAAGTGGTTGTTTTAATATGCCACATGGTTGAAATACTGTTATTAGCTGGTTGCCATTGTATTCTATGTGATTACTAAGGTGATCCAGTTAGTTGGTAGGTTTTTTCTATTTGATTGTTATTATTTTGTAAATAATTAATTTTCATTACAAATAAAATACAAATAAGAGGAAGAAGAAGAAACAAGTAGAAGAATATTAATCAGACAGTGGTGTTGCACATTGCATTGCACTCACTTATTAAGACTGAATTTGACTAACAGGGCAGATGATCAGTGGTGCTGAATTTTTACCTTCACATTTTTCATAAGGACTGAATACTTGATAGAGCTTCTCAGTGAAAGACTGACCAGTGAAAGAGTAGATATGAGACTCATTCTCAACATCATAGAAAGAGACCAAACTCTCCTCATAATCCACAAACACCCCCACCTTCTGAGGAGCATGTTTCAATGAAAGGGGGACAGAGGAAGAATCCAGAGCCTTATATTCAGTCTTATTTCTCAAACACACAGACCAATATCCATCATCAGGTCCTGGTATAATCATCCCCTTCCTGTTACTGGACTCTCTGGTCACTCCTAAAGTCCACTCAGTCTTTCCTTTAACCTGAACCTCATAGTAAAATCTCCCAGAGGAGAATCCCTCCTTTCCCAGCACACAGACACAGTAATCAAATCTCTCTGGATTATCAGGAAGATTCTGTTCTGTGTCTCCATCAGTAACTTGTTTTCCATCATCAGACAGGATCAGGTAAGGATGAGCTGTATCAGGATCCAGAATCATGTTCACTGAGAGAAAGAGACTCAATTTACACCCATTTTATCGTTACACAGTGTGTATTAATAAAGAAATCTAGATTTCATCATGTGATGAGTGAGAGCTCACAAACCTGCATATTGTTGAATTCTCTTCAGTTCTGGTTGGAATAAAATAAAGAACAAAATTATTTACTGCTAGAAATCATTTCTGTTAGAAACTAAATTATTTTAAAGTGATGATTATAAAGCACAATATGAAGCTGGAACATGAACATTAACCAACAAAGTTTGGTGACCAACATTCTTAAGAGCTGCAATAAAGAAGGAAAGATGAAAATGACACACTGTGCTGTTGAAGTGAATGACAGTAAAAAGCTTTACAGTAACAGCAGCTCCCCTTGTGGAGAAAATAATACATGATAAATGTGAGTGAGTGACTGAGTTACAAACGATTCCTCAGCTCAAACAAAGGTTTAATGAATCATAATCACTCACCCATTCCGACAATCCTCTTCATTACTTCATCAACACATTCCTGAAGCTGATCCCGAGCTCTCCTAAGAGTCTCCACATTCAGATGAGACTGAATACTGACATCAGTCCAGTTGTTGGTGGGTGGAGGTCTGCACAGGGACGGGTAAATCTACAGTACAGCAGGAGAGAGGAGAAATTCCTCAGCATGACCAGTGCTGTCCTGTCATATGCTGCATTACTATTATGAAACAGAGGGACTCTGACCTGTAGGAGGTGGAGATGATCCTCAGTGTTGGAGATCTGCTCCAGCTCAGTGTTTCTCCTCTTTAGCTCAGTGATTTCCTGCTCCAGATGTTTAATGAACTCTTCAGCCTGACGCTCTGCTGCTCTCTGCTTTTCTTCCATCACCTTCAGCATCTCAGCCTGGTTTCTCTCAATGCTGCGTATCAGAGCTCTGAGGATCTTTGTGCTGTCAGCTTTCTCCTTCTCTGTGTTTTTCTACCAGGAGAAACATCAAGTCATTTATGTAGTGTTATTAGAAATAGCGGTTCTTCTTATGTATCATTAGAAATGAGGACTAGTCGAGTAGAGAAAGGCTTTTCTTACTTTATTAAGTTCTACAGAATGTTTGATTTCTTTGATCTTCTTCAGTCGGTCCTGGATCATCTTCTCAACTCCTGCTTTCGTTGCTCCCAGCTGAGTCTGTAAAGTATACAAGTTGTGTTTACAGAAATAATTGGAATTCTGCAGAAGTGGTACTAATGTAATTATACTTCTAAACTGCACTCACTTTTCATATCAAATAGTTTATTGGATTAAAGAGTAAGAAAAATCTAGATTAAGAAATATTAGGCGCTCAGGTGGCGCAGCGGTAAAACACGCTATTGCACCAGAGCTGACATTTCACACTCATCAGTTTGAAACTCAGCTTTGCCAACTGTCTGGGCTGGGCACCCACATGAACAACAACTGGCTGTGGTTCATACAGAAGGGAACTGGTTAAAGGACTCTCGCATGGCTGATGCAATTAAAACCTCTGCTAGCTGATTGATGTTGCCTGCACAGAGACGGGGAAAGAGTGTGTTGATCAGGGTGTGGCTCTCCATACACAAAGTGGATCCGCATATGCACCCGCCTAGTGCAGGTAAAAAGATGCAGTCGGCTACTGCACACATATCGGAGGGGCCGTGTGTCCCCTCAATCGAAGCGGGAATCAGCTTTAGTGGAGAGAAAAAAAAAAGTTAAATCGGGCAATTGGACGCACTAAATTAGAGTGGGGAAACTCATCCTAATTTGACTTTTATTTCTTTGCATGTTTTTTTTTTCTGGTGAACTTAATTTCATTTCACCTCAGTCCTGCAACACATTCCAAAACATGTTGGGACGATAAAGCATTTACCACTTTGTAATGTTGTCAATCCTTCTCACAGCCAGATTTTGGTTTACGAGCTTCAGATGTTTTTTTCTGAATTATTATCACAAATCTACCTGATTGTGAATCATCTTCCTCTCACACAATCCCTAATCTGAACAAGGAGAGCCAGATGAATCCCCCCCTGATGTGTCCATTCTGCAGCCACTTCTTATCAGCTGCCAGTTTTGGGTTCCCATAGAGAGATGTATTGTGTACAGAGAGCTGCACTAAGCTCCATGTACATGTGAAGATTTAAAAACTTTCTAGAAATCTCACAATTTGGCCTCAGTAACCACAATCCTTACCATGCATTTATAATTGTACTGATTTGCTTCTTGATATATCTAACTGGATATAAACATGTAGGTGTGTAATTTTAAAGCCATTGTCTGATTTATTAAATACAAAAATAAAAAAACATTTACCTCATTAGTATATTTGGTAAGTTTAACTCTGTGTTATTCCATATTTATGCCCCAGCAAAACAGTATGTATAGAAGGACCATCTAAAAGGTCTTTAACACTAAGGTGGAGGGAAAAATACAAATGAAATATAAACACTGTTAATAAGAATTTTAGTTTAAGACTAAATTAATCAATCACAGACATTTTCAGAAGTTTTTTAATTCCTCTTTACCAGAGGTGCAAATAATTCTGGAGCTCAAGCTGTAAGATCTCTCACCTTCTTCTCTGCACTCTCCTCCTCTACAGGAACTGTGTTGTGGTTCTTGTGGTCTGTTTTAGTGCAGAACTGACAAATACATGTCTGGTCGTCTCTACAGAACATCTCCAGAGGTCTCTCATGTTTCTGACAGATGTAATCCTCCAGGTTCTTCACAGGATCTATTAGTTTGTGTTTCTTCAATAAAGAAACTTTCTCATGAGGTTCCAGGTGAGTCTTACAGTAAGAGACCATACAGATCAGACAGGACTTCAGAGCTTCACGTTTCTTCTCACTGCAGACCTCACAGAACACCAGAGATTTGGTAGGTTCTCCTGCAGTGCTGCTTGATTTGACCTGAACTGGCTTCCTAAACTGAGCAGCCAGTCCAGAGATGAAGGTATTTACTCGTAATTTAGGTCTTCGAGAAAATTCCTCCTTACATACTGGACACTGGCAGTATGAACTGGTGTCCCAGCACTCTTTGATACAGATCATGCAGAAGTTGTGTCCACATGGAGTAGAGACTGGATCAGTGAACACATCCAGACAGATGGAGCACTGTAACTGATCTTCAGACAGGAAACTGCTGGTGGAAGCCATGCCTGATAGAGAAGATTGAGAGACAACATGAATATGACCTCAAGAAACTTGTTTATTAGCCGCCCAGGTGGCGCAGCAGTAAAAACACACGCTGGAACCAGAGCTGGGATCTCGAATATATCATATCGATTCTTAGCTCTGCCTGCCGTCTGGGCTGAGAAGCCACATGAACAACAATTGGTCTGATGTTCAGATAGGGGTGGGTTGTTCAGATAAAGGATTGGGACTCTCTCATAACTAATGGAATTACGATCCCTGCTGGCTGATTGAGGCACCTGTACAAAGATGGGGAAAAGAGTGCTGTCAGGGTGTGTCTCTCCGTACACAGTGCTGATCCGCATTGCACTCGTCAAAGTGTAGGTGACAAGATGCATACGGCTGCTGCCCACGTGTCGGAGGGGGGCGTGAATTATCTTCGTTCTCCTTAATCAAAGCGGGGATTGGCATTGATGAAGAGGAAGTATGATGCAATCATTAACAAAATATATATATAATAAAACTTGTTTATAAAAAAATCAGCAGTGTTGAAACTCCACTCTTGGAGCAGGGAGAAAACTGCCCTTCAGATCATTGAACTGAGCCACTAAGTAGAATGTAAAATGGTTGGGCAAAAAAATGAACGGATCTGTATGCAAAGTGATAACCAGAAGGTGAGTGTTTGGCAAAAATGATGCTTCTGGTTTCTCTCCCTTGTACTGTATAGATTATTGGTTCTCAAAAAATTTTCTCTTGACCACCCTGTGTTTAAAAACAATTTGACACAGGTTATAACATTATTCCTTTTCATTCAGCAAGGATGATAAAAGGTATTGTTCTTGCTCATTGGAAATTCAATGGATCCATAATGAAGGTATAAATCTTAGTATTTTCTTATTATGGTTGATATAGTGGGTTTACTGCTAGTGCTTGAAGAATGTGTGTACCTGGTACTTCTGAAGGATCTGCATCAACAACTGAACCGGAATAATTTGTAGGATCCATCTGATGACTTTTGCACATTTGAGCTGGATGAATAAAATATACGTCCGATTTCAAAGACCCATCATAGACTATAGGTAGTTTATAATGTATTTATATAACATGACAAGAGATCTGACTTATGTTAATAGCCTACTGATTGTCCCATCCCATCACGTGATTATTTTCATTCTTCATAATAAAATGCAAAAGGACCCCCTTCTGGGCTCACAGAGGTCCCCTAGTAGGGTGCGGCCTGCTCGTTGAGAACCACTGAAATAGATAACATGTATTAAAATTCATGTAAATATTGATAAGGCGTAACTCTACTAGACGACCTTTGGTCTGTATGTGGTAAATATTAACTAGTGTATTTATTGTACAGCATAGAGAAAAAAGAATCAGTGAATATAAAACTTCAAAGCATTTGTCAGACTGTACTGTTCTAAACTGAGCTTCTGTGGTACAAGTGTTTATAAACCACTGATTATAAACATCAAGAAATCAACATTTTATCATCAACTTTACTGCGTCACATTTGTTATAAGATGTTTTATTTACAGTAAAGTCTTGCTGTTTTTCATTTGTATGTACATTTCCAGTCAAAATACTCCACTGTCCCAAATTGTGTCCACTTCTCTTACAATGTGCACTATATAAAACAATTCCCTGTAATTCTAGTGCACTTGGTGTTAAATCGAGTTACATATGAGACACGACCGCAGATCGTTTCTATACGCTGTGTTTCCTCATTCTACCAACATAAAGAAAACAAACTGTGGAACTTCCCCAAAACTTCGTTATAGCACTGCTCCACTTTACCTCCCCTGCTGCACTTTTTACCTTTTTACCCCCTTTATTATTTACCTGCAGTGATTGTAGCTGCTTGAAGGCTGTAGAAGCTTCAGACTGGAGACTTTAAGCTGCTGAAAGAAAATAAGTTTCGTTTCACCTGAGTGACGTCACGAGGACACGCCCACTGTTTGTACCGCATTTACACATTTTAACCACCAGGTGGAAATTCACCCAAACACATACAGTGCTGTGATAAAGTAATTGCCCCCTCACTGCTCTCTGTTATTGTACATGTGTAGTGATGTAAGTGACTCTAAGATAAAGACCAGTGTCATGTTCTGTAAGAACTTTCCTTTATTTATGGAACTTTTCTTCCCTCTACTGGTGTTCTGTTGTTTGTGCCTTGGAAAAGTATCGATTATAAGTTATATTTATGTTTACATTTAACTATAATATTACACAAGTGTTGGTGTAATGCTTTTGATATGTTACATTTAAATATTTACGTTTATATTTATGTTTACATGGAAATGCTCCCAGTGTCAAACTAACAATGACTGACAGTTATTTGCACTATTTATAAGCTTTGTAGAGTTACTTGCATATAATTTGAATTAGGCATTTGTATGGTATAATTTTGTAGCTGTTATGTACAATATTATGTTAGTGGATGTTCTCTGAATAGCATTTAATATTCTAACTGCTGCTTCCTTTCTGTATCATTTCAGTTTTACTAAATTGTTTCTTGAGAAATGAAGACGACAGTAAAGAGCATTTAACTTTACTCCAGCTTCTGATTTCTGTCCATTTGTGTACAGACACACACAATGAGGACAGAATAACCAGTTAGATGTGTTAGTGTTTTCAGTGAGGGAGAAACTCCAGATATGATGCAGGAAACTGAAATTCTATTTAAAACTTACAAACAGCTCACAGTTCACAAATAGCAGGTTTCAGTTTAGCTCAGTTTAGCACATCCAGGATTATTAGTTTACAAAATGTGTTTGTGTTTCCAAAGGAAAAGCCTGAAGAAATAATAATAATAATAATAATAATAATCCATTTTATTTATGGCGCCTTTCAAAACACTCAAGGACACCTTACAAAAGCAAGAAAGTAACAGACATCAATAAACCATTAAAATCTAATAGAAAAATCAATAAAGATAAATACAATAAAATCAATACAATCTCTAAACAGTCAAATGTAATCACTATTAAACAAATATTGGGGTAGTAGTATCAATCAAGTTTGAAAGATTAGTAGTAGGCTAGCTTGAAGAGGTGAGTTTTAAGTTGGGATTTAAAAGTAGAGAAACAATCGATAGTACGAATATGGATTGGGAGGGTGTTCCAGAGAGAAGGGGCAGAGTGGCTATAAGCCCTCGCACCCATAGTCGACAGGCGGACAGAAGGAATAGAAAGCTGGAAGGCTGAGGAAGACCTAAGAGTGCGGGTGGGATTGTAGAATTGGAGTAAATCGGAGATGTAAGAGGGTGCTAGACCATGTAGAGCTTTGAATGTAAATAACAAGATCTTCAAGTGTATGCGATAATTTACGGGGAGCCAGTGGAGCTGTCTGAGAACTGGAGTGATGTGATTAGTTGAGGGTGAGCTAGAGATAATCCGTGCAGCGGAGTTTTGGACTAGTTGGAGTTTTTGTAATGATTTATGAGGTAAGCCGAATAGGATTGAATTACAGTAGTCAATTCGGGATGTTACCAGCGCATGGACGAGAATGGCAGTACTTGTTTGACTGAGGAACGGGCGTAGGCGGTTGATATTCCTTAAGTGGAAGTAGGCAGATCGTGTAATGTTATTGATGTGTGCTTTGAAAGAAAGATGACTGTCAAGAACAACACCCAGGCTTTTAACCTGGGAAGAAGGCGAAATGACGGAGTTTTCAAAGTTCAAAGTAAACGATTTGGTTTTGGCGAGAGTGGTCTTAGTTCCTACAAGGAGAATTTGGGTTTTATCTGTATTAACCTTCAGGAAGTTTTTAGAGAACCAGTTTTTAGTTTCGTCTAAGCAGTCAGATAGGGTAGAAGGTGGGAGGAAGGCATTAGGTTTAGTGGATAAGTATAGTTGGGTGTCATCAGCATAACAGTGGAATTGGATTTTATGTTTCCTGACCAACAGGTAGAAGGTAAATTATAAATAAGAGAGGTCCTAGAACAGAGGCCTGTGGGACACCACAAACAACTTCAGATGGGTGAGACTGAAAATGTTTGAGTTCAACGAATGTTGAATGTACACATTAGTATAGCAGTACTGATACAGCATGTACATTTTACACAAATGCTGTACAGATGTGGTGAACATTATTGGAGTGAATACGTTTACGTATATTTGGGCAACACCTACAATCTGAGAATGATCAGATTAATAAGGTCCATGTTGATGTAGTACAGAAGATTTAAAATAAACCAGCAATTAGGAAATGTTTTACAATATGTAAATTTTTAATAAAAATATACACAGACAGACGTGCATTACACAAGCCATGCAATAAAACATAATACTGATCAAATGGTTGGCAAGTAATACTTTTTATATTTAGACTTGTCAGTGCAAAAACATCACTGAATGCATAAAAAATATAAAAAAAATAAAACATGTAATACTAGCATATTTTTCCATATACCCCCCTCCATCATCTCTTCCAGTCTTTTCATTTCCAATTTCCAACTGTAACTCTGCTTCAGCCTACAATATCTCTGGTCAAGGAGAGCCGTGAACCATCACACTCCCCCTACAACACACGTCCAGTCATGTCAAAAAGGATGCCAGTGTTTCTTGATACAGACTAACATATTTCAACTGGTTACAAGGGCATTCTAGGTTGTTCTATGGCATATCTGGTAATTACTAGTGTGTTGCTAGATGGTTGCTATGGTAATCTATATGGTTGGAGGGAGTTGCTGGTTGTTCCCTTAAGATTGCTATTGTGTTGCAAAGTCATGGCCACAATATTCAAGGCAGCTTCAATCAGGTTACTAATTGGTTACTATATTGTTTTAATATGCCACATGGTTGAAATACTGTTATTAGCTGGTTGCCATTGTATTTTAGGTGATTACTAAACTGATCCAGTTAGTTGGTAGGTTTCTCCTATTTGGAAATAATTAATTTTAATTAATTAATTTAAAAAAAAATTAAAAATAAAATACAAATAAGAGAAAGAAGAAGAATATAAATCAGACAGTGGTGTTGCACATTGCATTGCATTCACTTATTAGGATTGAACTTGACTAACAGGGCAGATGATCAGTGGTGCTGAATTTTTTACCATCATCATTGTCACAGGGACAGAAGTATGGATAGAGCTTCTCAGTGAAAGACTGACCAGTGAAAGAGTAGATATGAGACTCATTCTCAACATCATAGAAGGAGACCAAACCCTCCTCATAATCCACAAACACCCCCACCTTCTGAGGAGCCTGTTTCAATGACAGGGGGGCAGAGGGAGAATCCAGAGCCTCATATTCAGTCTCATTTTCCAGACACAAAGACCAATACCCATCTTCAGGACTTTCTGTAAAATCACCCTTCCTGTTACTGGACTCTCTGGTCACTCCTAAATACCAGTTAGTCTTCCCTTTAACCTGAACCTCATAGTAAAATCTCCCTGAGGAGAATCCCTCCTTTCCCAGCACACAGGGACAGTAATCAAATCTCTCTGGATTATCAGAAAGATTCTGTTCTGTGTCTCCACATGTAACTTGTTTTCCATCATCAGACAGGATCAGGTAAGAATTTGCTGTATCAGGATCCAGAATCACGTCCACTGAGAGAAAGAGACACAATTTACACCCATTTTATGTTACACAGTGTGTATTAATGAAGAAATCTAGATTTCATCATGTGATGAGTGAGAGCTCACAAACCTGCATATTGTTGAATTCTCTTCAGTTCTGGTTGGAATAAAATAAAGAACAAAATAATTTACTGCTAGAAATCATTTCTGTTAGAAACTGGATTATTTTAAAGTGATGATTATAAAGCACAATATGAAGCTGGAACATGAACATGAACCAACACACAGTGTGGTGACCAACATTTAAAGGAGCTTCAATAGTAGGAAGGAAATATCTAAATACACCAAACATACTAAATGTGTTTTTCACCAGACTAGCTTTTCTAAAAATGACACACTCTGCTGTTGAAGTGAAGGAGAGTAAAAAGCTTTACAGTGTCAGCAGCTCCCCCTTGTGGAGAAAATAATACATGATAAATGTGAGTGAGTGATTAAGTTACAAACGATTCCTCAGCTCAAACAAAGGTTTTATAAATAATAATCACTCACCCATTCTGACGACTTTTTTCATTTCTTTATCAACACATTCCTGAAGCTGAGACAGAGCTCTCCTCAGAGTTCCAACATCCAAAGACTGAATACTGATATCAGTCCAGTTGTTGGTGGGTGGAGGTCTGCACAGGGACGAGTAAATCTACAGTGCAGCAGGAGAGAGGAGAAATCCCTCAGCATGACCAGTGCTGTCCTGTCATGTGCTGCATTACTATGGAGAAACAGAGGGACTCTGACCTGTAGGTAATGGAGATGATTCTCAGTGTTGGAGATCTGCTCCAACTCAGTGTTTCTCCTCTTTAGCTCAGTGATTTCCTGCTCCAGATCTTTAATGAACTCTTCAGCCTGACGCTCTGCTGCTCTCTGCTTCTCTTCCATCACCTTCAGCATCTCAGCCTGGTTTCTCTCAATGCTGCGTATCAGAGCTCTGAAGATCTCCATGCTGTCAGCTTTCTCCTTCTCTGTGTTTTTCTACCAGGAGAAACATCGTCAATTATGTAGTGTAATTAGAAATAGCAGAGTAGAGAAAGGCTTTACATACTTTATTAAGTTCTACAGAATGTTTGATTTCTTTCATCTTCTTCAGTCGGTCCTGGATCATCTGCTTAACTTCTGCTTGTGTTGCTCCCAGCTGAGTCTGTAAAATATACAAGCTGTGTTTACAGAAATGATTGGAATTCTGCAGAAGTGGTACTAATATAATTATACTTCTAAACTGCTCTCACTTTCATATAAAATGATTTATTGGATTAAAGAGTTAGAAAAAATACCTCATTTACCTCATTAGTATATTGGAAAGTTTACCTCTGTGTTATTCCATATTTATACCCCAGCAAAACAGTAAGTATAGGAGGACCATCTAAAAGGACTTTAACACTCAGGTGGAGGGAAAAATACAAATGAAATATAAACACTGTTAATAAAAATTTTAGTTTTAATGGTTTTAGATTGAGACCAAATTAATCAATCACAGACATTTTCAGAAGCTTTTAAAATCCTCTTTACCAGAGGTGCAAATAATTCTGGAGCTCAATCTATAAGATCTCTCACCTTCTTCTCTGCACTCTCCTCCTCTATAGGAACTGTGTTGTGGTTCTTGTGGTCTCCTTCAGTGCAGAACTGACAAACACACGTCTGGTCGTCTCTACAGAAAATCTCCAGAGGTCTCTCATGTTTCTGACAGATGTAATCCTCCAGGTTCTCCACAGGATCTATTAGTTTGTGTTTTTTGAATGAAGAAATTTTCTCATGAGGTTCCAGGTGAGTCTTACAGTAAGAGGCCATACAGATCAGGCAGGACTTCAGAGCTTCATGTTTCTTCTCACTGCAGAAATCACAGAACACCTGAGATTTGGTAGGTTCTCCTGCAGTGCCGCTTGATTTCACCTGAACTGGCTTTCTGAATTGAGCAGCCAGTCCAGAGATGAAGGTGTTAACATGTAGTTCAGGTCTTTTGGGAAAATCCATCTTACATACTGGACACTGGCAGTGTGAACTGGTGTACCAGCACTCTTTGATACAGATCATGCAGAAGTTGTGTCCACATGAGGTACAGACTGGATCAGTGAACACATCCAGACAGATGGAGCACTGGAGCTGATCTTCAGACAGGAAACTGTTGGATGAAGCCATGCCTGATAGAGAAGATTGGGAGACAACATAAAGATGACCTCAAGAAACTTGTTTATGAAAAGTCAGCAGTGTTGACACTACTCTCTTGGAGCAGGGAGAAAACTGCCCTTCAGATGATTGAATAGTGCCACTAAGTAGAATGTAAAATGGTTGGGCAAAAAAATGAACGGATCTGTATGCAAAGTGATAACCAGAAGGTGAGTGTTTGGCAAAAATGATGCTTCTGGTTTCTCTCCCTTGTACTGTATAGATTATTGGTTCTCAACATTTTTTCTCTTGACCACCCTGTGTTTAAAAACAATTTGACACAGGTTATAACATTATTCCTTTTCATTCAGCAAGGATGATCAAAGGTATTGTTCTTGCTCATTGGAAATTCAATGGATCCATAATGAAGGTATAAATCTTAGTATTTTCTTATTATGGTTGATATATTTGGTTTACTGCTAGTGCTTAAAGAACTTGTGTACCTGGTACTTCTGAAGGATCTGCATCAACAACTGAACCGGAATAATTTGTAGGATCCATCTGATGACTTTTGCACATTTGAGCTGGATGAATCAAATATACGTCCAATTTTAAAGACCCAACATGGACTATAGGTAGTTTATAACGTATTTATATAACATGACAAGAGATCTGACTTATGTTAATAGCCTATTGATTTTCCCATCCCATCACGTGTGATTATTAATATTCTTCTCAATAAAATGCAAAAGGACCCCCTTCTGGGTTCACAGAGGTCACACTAGGAAGGGCGCGGCCTGCTAGTTGAGAACCACTGAAATAGATAACATGTATTAAAGTTCATGTAAATATTGATAAGGTGTAACTCTACTAGACGACCTTTGGTCTGTACGTGGTAAATATTAACTAGTGTATTTATTGTACAGCATGGAGAAAAAAGAATCACACATTTTGAGCAAAAAAAAAAAAAAAAAGTTCTGACGACAAAAAAAACCCCTGTTTAACTTATTATTTACGTTTCACTTGGTGGTAGAAAAACGCCAGTGAATATAAAACTTTAAAGAATTTATCAGACTGTACTGTTCTAAACTGAGCTTCTGTATTACAAGTGCTTATAAACCACTGATCATAAAAATCCTGATATCAACATTTTATCATCAAATTGACTGTGTCACATTTGTTATAAGATGTTTTATTTACAGTAAAGTCTTGCTGTTTTTCATTTGTATGTACATTTCCAGTCAAAATACTGCGCTGTCCCAAATTGTGTCCACTTCCCTTACAATGTGCACTATATAAAAACAATTCCCTGTAATTCTAGTGCACTTGGTGTTAAATCGAGTTACATATGAGACACGACCGCAGATCGTTTCTATACGCTGTGTTTCCTCATTCTACCAACATAAAGAAAACAAACTGTGGAACTTCCCCAAAACTTGGTTATAGCACTGCTCTACTTTACCACCCCTGCTGGACTTTTTACCTTTTTACCCCCTTTATTATTTACCTGCAGTGATTGTAGCTGCTTGAAGGCTGTAGAAGCTTCAGACTGGAGACTTTAAGCTGCTGAAAGAAAATAAGTTTCGTTTCACCTGAGTGACGTCATGAGGACACGCCCACTGTTTGTACCACATTTACACATTTTAACCACCAGGTGGCAGAAATTCACTCACACACATACAGTGCTGTTATAAAGTAATTGCCCCCTCACTGCTCTCTGTTATTGTACATGTGTAGTGATGTGAGTGACTCTAAGATAAAGAGCAGTTAGATGTGTTAGTGTTTTCAGTGAGAGAGAAACTCCAGATATGATGCAGGAAACTGAAATTCTATTTAAAACTTACAAACAGCTCACAGTTCACAAATAGCAGGTTTTAGTCTAGCTTAGTTTAGTAAATACAGGAAAATTAGTTTATAAAATGTGTTTGTGTTTATGTGTGTGTGATCCAAAGGAAAAGAAAAACAGGTAGAAATGTACACATTAGTATAGCAGTACTGATACAGTATGTGAATGTTACACAAATGCTGTACAGTTGTGGTGAACATTATTGACACTCCTGAATATTAAGTACAACATGTAAAATATCTCCTGAAATAAAGTGTTTAGTGAAGCTGCTTGTATTATAAACTCATAAGTTGGCAGGAATTAAAAAAGACAAAATTAAATTTGATGCAAAGAAACAATTAACGGCATCATTTGATCAGCTTGAAGCAAAGAGCAAAATCAGACTAACCTGTGATTCATTAGAAATTACACTCACCTGTCCCACCTTGTCAGTGATCACATGACTTTAATTAGCCTATGAATGGTGGCTTTGATGCTTAAAAAGGCTCATTTAATTCCCTGTTCCTCGTTCACAATGGTAAAGAGATGTGAGCTGTCTGAGCAAACCAGAAATGCTATTATCACTAACACAAGTAGTCTACAGGGTACAAGATCTTCAACAGTTTGAAATGTTATCAAGAGGTCTGCTACAGTCGAGAACCTTCCAACAACGTCCAAAGGACTTCAAGCTGACCTGGCGACATCTGGATGGATGGTTTCATAATGTATGATATGCCTTACACTAAAGAAAACAGTGCTCTGTGGGTGAAAGTCCAATAGGACCCCACTGCTTAAAGGAAGGAATAAGAAAAGAGCGTCTGAACTTTGCCAGAACGTACAAAGACAAACCACAATTATTTGGAAAAATCATCTATAAATAGATGAAACCAAATTAGAGCTCTTTGGCGATGAATACCAGTGTTGTTTATGGAGCCTATAAAGAAAAGTTCACCTTACCTACAGTAATCCATGGTGGAAGATCTAGAAAACTAAGTGTCAGTCCTACAGCATGATACTGACCCAAAACACGAACTGCTTTAGAAGGAAAATGGACTGTTTTAAACTGGCAGTGACGAGTCCTGATCTCAGTCCACTAGAAAATGTTCAGAGCTGAAATCGAAAGTAAATTCAAAAGTGTGAGAGAACTTCAGTGGATAAAACTACCAGCAGACAGGAACAAGATGCTCACAGATGTTTGGAGACAGATGTCACTGATGCCAAACATTGTGCAAATAAATTTTAGGGAAGAGCACCTTTAATCCTGTCCATGTGATATGTTTCTTCTTTCTTTATTGTTTTGAAATGACTGCATGTGCATTGACAGGACAAGTTTTTGTTGGATGTGTTGTATGCAGTGTTTATTCTAATTTATATAATAAAATCACCTGATCAGCTGTAATGTGATTGTGATTTATTTACTACAAAATCAAGCTGCTCCCTGATCTGAAGTTATTTTCTCCACCACTTGAATGTTCCGTGTTTTCTATTATAAGAGAAGACATTTGTACTGTGGTCCTGGTGTTACTGAAACACTAATGTAAAACTCATCAGATTTCTCCTGTTAATTTATTTTACATATTACATTTCTATAGAAAACGGCTGTGGTGAGATATAAAAGATAAAAGTTTCCTGGCATTCCACACCAGCAGAACATCAAACCAGAGCAAGTCTACACTGTAAAAAAAAAAAAAAGCGTAAAAAAACGGTATTTTTCTGGCAGCAGGGGCGCCAGAGAATGTCTGTAAAAAAACGGGAAAAAACTGTAAAATTTAAAACAGAGATAAACTGTAATTTACCATAATTAACATCTATCACTGTAATTTTACAGGAAATTGTCCTATAATTTCATGAAATCTCCTCCTTTCAACATATATTAATTGTTAGAAGAGTGTCATACACCTCTAAAAAACAGAATAATTATCTTTATAAATGATAAAGAAAAGTTTAAGTACAGATAATTACTACTGTTATCACAAAATATTAGCATATAAAAAAAAAAAAACCATGTCATTTTACTTAGGAAAAGCCCAATTTTAAATTAACTGTCAGAGGTATTGCAAAAAATATCTGTTAAATTGTCTTTTTTTATTATCTAAATACATTAATAAACTGTCAAAATAAAAGCATTTTCTTTCTCTAAAACACAAGTTAACTGTACTTTTAAACTGTTATTCTTCATTTAAAAAAATATACAAAATACAAAAATTTTAAGTAGGTTAAGATTTGTCTGCATAATACTTACTGTGATATTTTGCAGCTGTTACATGTTATATAGAACTTTAGAACATATATAGAACTTTATAAATGCAGTATATAAATAGCTTTTGTTAATTTCAGCTTCAAAATCCACCACAGTTCAGCTATTTTGACCCAAATAATTTTCACACAAATGAACAGTAAGTGTAGAAACAAGGAGGTTTTAATGTTATGGCTGATCAGTGTAAGAATCAGATGTCTAACACAATACAGCATACAATAAGTGCAATCAGAATTCATTTCAATGGAAAATGTTTAACAAAGCAGCACACAGTTAAGTGAAATGTCTACAAAACATGGGCATGAAACACTTATAAATCTGAATTATGTACAAAAGTCAGTGCCAACATTAAAGTTTTCAGAAAGTGCAACCACAGTGGAATGTTGATAAACAGTACATCACAAGTGTAATACTCAGTATGGACTACATCTCACTGAACAGCTTGGTATTTAGTAATTGAGCTTTATGAGACAGTTTGTTAGCATCTAGTTCCAGAAACAGTTTGTGGAGAACATCAAAAGTGTATCTGAATGTAGGAGGGTAACTCAAGTTCTAAATCATAAGGTTATAAATATATAAGGCATAAATCAGCCCGAACTGCAAAGGCAAGGAACACACTGCCCAAGTCTTCTAGAACCACACCACCTAATACCACTCCAGTATTGGCAGGGGGGTCCATGGCTTCAGCTCCCTCAACTCTAGTCACATAGATCCCCAGAACAGTCTCCTCAATCACCCGTTCAGTTGCAGCCATATCACCATCCTACAATGGAACAGAGGGGGAAAATCACTTTCTTAAACTTAACAGTACACAAATTTCCATTTAGGACTTAACATATCTGACATCTCACTTCAACCTATATTTTAACTCAGACGTACACTCGCCCGAAAAGATGGGGTGGTTGCTGTAACAACTCAGAGGAAGCTTGTGCTTACCTTCACCCTCCTAGCGCTGATGGTATTGCGTGATTGGAGGAATCCTAAACTGTAGATGAAATTGGATACTATTAAAATTATATATAAATAAAAAATTACTAAAGAAAACTAAAGGAAATCAAAATCAGCAAGACAAATATTTATAAAGAAATACCAGCTTAAAAAAGAAAATAGACATAAAATACATAAAACTAAAAAGTAAGTAAAAGAACCAAACAGAATAAATAATAAGAATTTCCACATTTTTTCTTCTTCACTTGATCTAAACTTAACTTCAGTTAGTTCAGTCAAAAGTAGCTCAATATTCTTCAATTTAGCATAAAATGTAGAAAAAAAATTACCAGTAAAAGGTCAGTCCAACTGCAAATACACATTTCCAACCATCTGTAAACAGAAGATACAAAACATCAATTATTTTGTTGTAAATAACTAAAATATTATTTCTATAGTAAATACTTTAACATTACAAATTCATTGATTATCCAATACTGTTCACATGTGTGTGCTTTCCAGGATAACAGTCACAAAACTCAGGTTTGTAATGATACTAACGTTACAGAATCATTTTGTTTTTAAGTTTGTGCAGAACGTGAGCGCCAAACGAAAAGCATGAAGTTCCCCTCAGGCTCGAGCTGCCTGCTCACATCTTAGCTAGCTAGCTTATGTGCTCATGTTTTTTAATGCACTGGCACCGCAAATATTACACATCTTTTTATTTTCTTCTAATATACTTCTGCATTAAGTAATTTAAGCCATTTTTACCTTTCGGGGAAGAATCTTACTGCCACAAGTTGAGAATACTGGCTGTTGAACTTGACTAGCTTAGCACTAGCTAGCACCACGGCAGTGCAACGTTATCACACACAGCGCAACCGGACTTAATATACAGTCAGCCAACAGCAATCTATTAAAATCTGCCTCAAGACTTTAATATGATTCACAGAAACTCTGAAAAGATGTTAATAAATAAATCACTATAAGCAGGTCCGCCGTTAGCGTTAGCATTTTTAAACAAATAAAGCATGTACAGCAATAAAACTTGAATATTATTCAACTAAAGAGCTATATTAAACAATATAATAAGATAAACATCATGACTAGCATGCAATTAGACATATGGAAAAAGATTTTGTAAAGCTTCACATTACCTGAGACGCCATTGAAACACAATGTGCCTTCACGATGTATTGCGTAATACCCGGTGCGTCATATCCGGTTTCACCTGATAAACTTATTGCATTAAGTAGTTCCAGGGAAATAAAGCAACTAAGTTAAGTGAACTAATAAACACAATGCAGTCATGTTTAAATCTAAAATGTAATTGATTGGTGTCACACCAGCATATATTCTTTATGCAAAACCAACAGGCACTCAAAAGTGTGTAACTGGGAGGTTAGAGCATCGTTTTATATCTGTGGTGCTCTGGTTGGAATGTGCACCCAACATGTTGCACAGATGGACTGTAATACATTTTTCTGTGAATTGGGGAATGTGGGGATGGGTAAATTATGCTTGATTTAAATATTATAAATGTGAGAATAAATCACAGTTAATAACATTTTAAATTTGACTATGGTTTTACACAGTTTGTATAAATGCACTTATTTAACAATTCAATCTTTAAATTAATACAAATGCATAAATAAAGTAAAAGTTAAAATCTGTTTGAATTGTATTGTTGCCTGTCTAATAAGGTAGGCAATACCTTTGTTTTTCCAATTTATGTATATAAAGTAGTGGTTAAGAAATGCAAAATTACAAAATATTTCTTTCTTTGCTCACATATTTTTTTTGCAATTGTACTTTTTTAAATTACAGAAGATTCTGCTATTTTTGTCAATGAAGATTACTTTATTTTTACAGTTAGTTTTGTTAAAAGTGGCATCTAAAAACTTTAAAAAACAGATTTTTTATGTATTTCATTTATACAGGTTTTTTATGGTAAATCACATGACACTTTTCAATATACAGTTTATTCTTGTAATTTTACAAAAAAATTCTGTCTTTTATGAATACAGGGAAAAACTGTAAAAATGTACTGGGAAAACCTGTAAAAAAATGTTTCTTTTTTACAGTGTAGCATCATGGTACCAGAGAAAGTAGGTTACCAAACAGAGGAGCTGGCAAGTCTGTGAGGGACAAACCAATCTATAGAAACACTCCCACCTGAAGCAAATTAACACTCAACAAGGTGCATGTGACTTGTCTCTTAAAAGGAACTGACATGATAATCATCTGAGCCCCCATGCCTCATCAAATTTAGGAAGGCAAAAGATCAGAATTACAGAAGGATTCTGTAACTGATTTAAATAACAGAAACCACAAGTTAAAATCCATCAATAAAGAACTGTTCTGTTACTGTACTGATACGACTCCCTCCCAGCTTCCACATACATACAGTGGATGAACCAGAGTGAATACATGAGTGAACGTGTGAAAATATTTCAATAATCAAACAACAGCTACAATCTGAGAATAATAGTGTACATGTACATGCACTGAGAGTGACAGTACAGCAGATTTATTATAAAACAGTCAAGAAATGTTTTACAATATGTAAATTCTCTTTTTCATGAAATATACATGAAACACTTCACAAATCTTGTATTGTAATTCTGCTGCTTTCTTCAAGTCTTCATGACTTGGTGAGATGATTCTGCATGGTTGCTGGTTATTGGTTGCCACGGTGTTGTGAGATGGTTTGCCATCATGGTGCATGTGTGCTGATAGCTCATTGCTATAATATCCCATGAAGTTGCTGGGTGTAACAAAGTGGTTGCTATGGCATTGCTAGGTGGTTGTTTTAATATGCCACATGGTTGAAATGATATTATAAGCTGGTTGCTATAGTATTCTATGTAGTTGCAAGGGTGGTCCAGTCAGTCAGTACAGTGCTGCTAGTTGGTCGTGATGGTACATTTACATTTTCAGCATTTAGCAGACGCCTTTATCCAAAGTGACTTACACAATGAGCAATTGAGGGTTAAGGGCCTTGCTCAGGGACCCAACAGTGGCAACTTGGTGGTGGCGGGGCTTGAACCGGCAACCTTCTGTTTACTAATCCAGTACCTTCACCACTGAGCTATCACTGGCCGGTATTTTAATGGTATTTTAATGTTAAACATAATGGTATTTTATTGTTGTTACCAGTGTGTTTCTAGAGTGTTGCTATGGTATTGTAGATGTTTGCTATGATGTCCCCTGATCTTAATAGGTGTTGTGAGTGTACTTACACAGTCAAGTCAGAAAGTCTGCACACCCCTTTCACCTTCTCCACGTTTTATTATGTTACAGACTCATTCTATACAGATTGATTCTATTTTTTGTCATACAATTCTACACAAAATCACCCACAATGACAAAGTGAAAGCAGCTATTAAACATTTGTGCTAATTTATTAAAAATCAAAATGTAAAATATCATATGTACATAAGTGTGCACACCCTGTGATACGACACCCAAAAGTAAGCTGAGGTGCATTTTGTTTTCACTGATCCTGCTTGAGATGTTTCTACAGTTTAACTGGAGTCCACTGGTGGTCAATTCAATTGATTTGACATGATTGGGGATTGCCAACACCTGCCTATAAAAGGTTCCACAGTTGACGGTGCATATCAGAGCAAACTCCAAGCCATGGGGTCAAAGGAATTACCTGCAGACCTCAGAAACAGGATTGTATCAAGGCACAGATCTGGAGAAGGGTATAGAAACATTGCTGCAGGTTTACACATCCCAAAGAGCACAGTGGCCTCCATCATTCATAAATGGAAGAAGTTTGGAACCACCAAAAATCTTTCTAGACCTGGCCGCCCAGCCGAACTGAGCGGTCGGGAAAGACGGCCTTGGCCAGGGAGGTGAGCAGGAACCTGAGGGTCACTCTGAAAGAGCTTCAGCGTATCCTTGTGGAGATGGGAGAACCTTTCAGAAGATCAACCATCCAGCAGCACTCCACAAATCATGCCTTTAGGGTAGAGTGGCAAGACGGAAGCCCCTCCTCAGTAAAAGGCACCTAGAAAACAAGATTCTCTGGTCTGATGAAACCAAAGTGTAACCTTTTGGCCTGAATACCAAGCGTCACGTCTGGAGGAAACTAGGTACCACTCATCACCTGGCTAACACCATCTCTAGAGTGAGGCATGGTGGTGGTAGCATCATGATGTGGGGATGTTTTTCAGCAGTGGGACCGGGGCGACTGGTCCTGATAGAAGGAAAGATGAATGCAGCTCAGTACACCAGATCCTTGATGATAAATAACCTGCTCCAGAGTGCTCTGGACCTCAGGCTAGGGTAAAGGTTTACCTTCCAACATGACAACGACCCAAAGCACACAGCCAAGAGAACAAAGGAGTGGCTTCAGCCCAGCCAGAGCCCAGACCTGAATTAATTAATAAATAGATTAATTTCCTGGTTAAATAAAATAAAATAAATAAATAAATCTGTGGAAGGAGCTGAAAATGGCCGTGTACCGACGCTCCCCATCCAACCTGACGGAGCTCGCAAGGATATGCCAAGAGGAACGGGCAAAAATGTCCAGAAGCAAGAGTGCAGGTGAAGGTGTGAGGGGTGTGCAGACTTTCCGGCTTGACTGTATCACGCTAACATGAGAGGGTGCACTAACTTTTGCAAATAATTCGTTTTTATAGAAATAAAATACAAAGAAGAGAAAGAAGAAGAAACAAGTAGAGGAACATAAATCAGACAGTGGTGTTGCACATTGCATTGCATTCACTAATTAGGTTTGAACTTGACTAACAGGGCAGATGATCAGTGGTGCTGAATTTTTACCTCCATCATTGGAACAGGGACTGAAGTATGGATAGAGCTTCTCAGTGAAAGACTGACCAGTGAAAGAGTAGATATGAGACTCATTCTCAACATCATAGAAGGAGACCAAACCTTCCTCATAATCCACAAACACCCCCACCTTCTGAGGAGCCTGTTTCAGTGAGAGGAGGACACGAGGGGAATCGAGAGCCTCATATTCAGTTTGATTTCTCAGACACACAGACCAATCTCCATCATCAGGACTGAGTGTAATCTTCCCCTTCCTGTTACTGGACTCTCTGGTCACTCCTAAATACCACTTAGACTTCCCTTTAACCTGAACCTCATAGTAAAATCTCCCTGAGGAGAATCCCTCCTTTCCCAGCACACAGGCACAGTAATCAAATCTCTCTGGATTATCAGGAAGATTCTGTTCTGTGTCTCCATCACTAACTTGTTTTCCATCATCAGACAGGATCAGGTAAGAATTTGCTGTATCAGGATCCAGAATCACGTCCACTGAGAGAAAGAGACACAATTTACACCCATTTTATCGTTACACAGTGTGTATTTGTCACAATGAGCTCCTGTGTGCCACGCCCCCCTCTCCATAAGTGAACACACACGGTCACCTGCCACGCCCCATTTCTGATCAGTTCTAATTAGCTCCAGCTGTCCTCTATATATATGTGAGTAAATGCGATCAGCTCATAGTGATGGGAGACTGGAATGCCAAAGTTGGAGATCAGACAGAAATGCCAACAGTTGGAAAATATGGTTTGGGAGACCGAAATGATGCCGGCGAACGCATGGTGGAATTCTGTAAGGCAAATGATTTGTTCATAGCCAACACCATGTTCCAACAACATAAACGTCGTCTATACACGTGGACTGCTCCAAACAAGCAGCACAGGAATCAAATTGACTACATATGCGGTAGACAGCGATGGAAAAGTTCGATAAAATCTGTAAAGACAAAATCTGGTGCAGACTGTGGAACAGATCACCAGCTTCTAGTGTGCCGAATTCAAGTGAGGCTACGAAAAAACAATCAAGTCAAGACATCACCCAGGTACAACGTCGACAATATACCAGTGGAATTCAGGAGCCGACTGAGTAGCAAATTTGAAATGTTAAACATGGACGAAGAACGAACTCCGGATGAATTATGGGACACCATGAAATCAATCGTACACGAAGAATGCGAACAAAATTTAGACAAAGTGAAGAAAAAAAGATGTCCCAAATGGATGACTGAAGAAACCCTGCAGATAGCTCTAAAGCGTAAGGCAGCCAAATCCAAAGGCGTCAGCACTGCAGAAGCCCAATACAACAGAGAGTTTCAAAGGGCAGTCCGCAAAGACAAGGAAGCCTACTACGATTCAATGTGCAGGGAAATGGAAGCTGAGTGCATGAAAGGAAGAACAAGATCCCCCTTCCAAAAGATCAGGCAATTCAAAAGAAAATTCAAGCCAAGAACGTGCATGCTAAGGGATGAAAATGGGAAGGTGTACAATGACGCTTCAGGCATCAAGGACCAATGGAAAGTGTACACGCAAACACTATACAAAAGTGTTCAACCTGACAGTTACTTAGAGATGCAAGATTATGAAGATGAGCCAGCCATACTAAAAGAAGAGGTGGAATCAGCGATTAAAGATATAGCCAGGAACAAGGCTCCTGGAATAGATGGAATTCCCATAGAGGTGCTGCAAGAATCCAAAGCCATAACAGAAGCAATGACAACACTGTGCCAGAAAATATGGACAACAAAGACATGGCCAAAAGAGTGGAAAAGGTCAATCATTATACCGCTACACAAGAAAGGAGATGTAGCTGACTGCTCTAATTATCGCACAATAGCTCTGATACCTCATGCAAGCAAGGTGCTGCTGAAGATCATTCAACGTAGACTCCAACCTTATACTGAACGAGAGCTACCAGACAATCAAGCAGGATTCAGAAAAGGCAGAGGTACAAGAGACATAATAGCGGACGTTCGGTGGATCATGGGAAAGTCAAAAGAACACCAAAAAGAAGTCTACATGTGCTTCATTGACTATCAGAAAGCATTTGATTGTGTAGATCATGAAAGACTGTGGACAACACTTCGGAACATGGGAGTACCAGAGCATTTGATAGTTCTGATGCGAAATTTATACAGTTCTTTCTCGTTTCTTATTACGCTTCGAACGCCTACGCAGCTCCAGTTGCATTATGGGATACATTAACGGACCGCAAGTGTGCAGCGCTTGCATACTCAAACATGGCTGCCCAATAAGTAGGTGATCCGGGTACTTCTCGTGTACCTCTTTGTGTATACTGTGTATTCGGACGTACTAACCGCTCTCGCGTCCTCATTTCGCGTACTATTGAGTATGGAAGTAAAGCGATTCCGGACGCAGCTCATGTCTGATGGTTCGTTACCATTTTGTATTTGTCTTGTTAGCCTAGATCACCTTGTTAGCCTAGTTTGCTTTGTTAGCCTAGATCACCTTGTTAGCCTAGATCACCTTGTTAGCCTAGATCACCTTGTTAGCCTAGTTTGCTTTGTTAGCCTAGATCACCTTGTTAGCCTAGATCACCTTGTTAGCCTAGATCACCTTGTTAGCCTAGTTTGCTTTGTTAGCCTAGATCACCTTGTTAGCCTAGATCACCTTGTTAGCCTAGATCACCTTGTTAGCCTAGTTTGCTTTGTTAGCCTAGATCACCTTGTTAGCCTAGATCACCTTGTTAGCCTATTCTGCTTTGTTAGCCTAGATCACCTTGTTAGCCTAGTCTGCTTTGTTAGCCTAGATCACCTTGTTAGCCTAGTCTGCTTTGTTAGCCTAGATCACCTTGTTAGCCTAGTCTGCTTTGTTAGCCTAGATCACCTTGTTAGCCTAGTTTGCTTTGTTAGCCTACATCACCTTGTTAGCCTAGTCTGCTTTGTTAGCCTAGATCACCTTGTTAGCCTAGTTTGCTTTGTTAGCCTAGATCACCTTGTTAGCCTAGTTTGCTTTGTTAGCCTAGATCACCTTGTTAGCCTAGTTTGCTTTATTAGCCTAGATCACCTTGTTAGCCTAGTCTGCTTTGTTAGCCTAGATCACCTTGTAAGCCTAGTTTGCTTTGTTAGCCTAGTTTGCCTTGTTAGCCTAGTTTGCCTTGTTAGCCTAGTTTGCCTTGTTAGCCTAGTTTGCCTTGTTAGCCTAGTTTGCTTTGTTAGCCTAGACCGCCATGTTAGCCTAGATCGCCTTGTCAACCTAGTTCGCTTTGTTAGCCTATTTCGCTTTGTTAGCCTATTTCGCTTTGTAAGCCTATTTCGCTTTGTTAGCCTAGTACACCTTGTTAGCCTAGATCGCCTTGTTAGCCAAGTTCACATTGTTAGCGTAGTTCGCCTTGTTAGCCTAGATCGCCTTGTTAGCCTAGATCGCCTTGTTAGCCTAGATCGCCTTGTTATCCTAGAGCGCCTTGTTAGCCTATTTCGCTTTGTTAGCCTAGATCGTCTTGTTATGATCCGCCAAAGAGCCGACACCGCAACCGAACGGGACAAAAACCAAGAAAAAGAAGAAGAGCCTAGATCGCCTTGTTAGCCTAGTTCGCCTTGTTAGCCTAGTTCGCCTTGTTAGCCTAGATCGCCTTGTTAGCCTAGATCGCCTTGTTAGCCTAGTTCGCCTTGTTAGCCTAGTTCGCCTTGTTAGCCTAGTTCGCCTTGTTAGCCTAGATCGCCTTGTTAGCCTATTCTGCTTTGTTAGCCTAGTTTGTCTTGTTAGCCTAGATCAACTTGTTAGCCTAGTTCGCCTTGTTAGCCTATTTTGCTTTGTTAGCCTAGATCGCCTTGTTAGCCTAGACATTGTTAGCCTAATTCGCCTTGTTAGCCTAGATTGCCTGTTTAGCCTAGATCGCCTTGTTAGCCTAGATCGCCTTGTTAGCCTAGATCGCTTTGTTTAGTCCTTTTCACTGTGTTTTGTCTTTTTTTTGTTTTTAATAAATATTAGTTTGGTTACATCTCTGCGTGTGTGTCTGCCCCCTTTTGTCTTGTCTTAGCCCCCGCGTGACATAATCGAGTCCCTCTTAGGACGCAGCGAGATGTTTTTTGTTCCAGGGTTCCCTGACTTTGACTCCATGAGGTGTCCTCAGACTTTTCCGCTCTGTAGGCCAGCTCCTTATGATGGAAGCGACTCTTGGGTCGAGGGCTTCCTTCAGAGCCAGCTCTACCTGCAGGACATTCTTGACCCTCAGCCTACTGAAACACAGAAGGTGTTGTTTATGATGTCTCGGCTGAGGGGCAATGCTCCAGAATGGGCTAGGCAGCTCTGGTCTAAGAAGGGAGTTGAGCTGAACTCGGTTAAGGTGTTTGAGGTCCTCATGAGAGTTAAATTTACAGAAAAGAACCCTATGAGTTATATGAGGTATAGGAAGTTTGCGAAACCTCCCGTACCCATTGGAGACGCTCCACGCAGCAAAGTGCCCACTGCAGCTCATGCCCGGCATCCAGTGCCTGCTGGGGATACTCAACTTTCCCCAGTACCCACTGCAGATGTGGTCCGGGTGCCAGTGCCCTCTCAAAATGCTCGTGACCGTCCCATGTCTGTTAGGAGCCATTCAGGACTGTGAGTTTAGTTTTGTTCCTTGTAATGACCCCAAAGGCTCCAGGGGTCCTTCTGTTTTTCCGCCGGCTCCTGTTCCGTGTGGTCGAGTGTATGTCCGTCCTCTGCCAGTTCGGTTAGTTTCTAGTTTCTCTGACTGTCCTAAGGGTAATTTAGCAGTTCAAAAGACCGTAGATGCTGTGTTGGTAGTTTCAGGCTCTCCAGCCATCCAGTCAGAGTCAAGCAATTCCAAGTTTTCACCAGTTAACTCTCCAGGGTCCAAGCAGCTGATTCAAGACGCCACACCAGGGTCCAAGTTGTTTGTTTGTTTATTAGGATTTTAACGTCATGTTTTTACACTTTTGGTTACATTCATGACAGGAACGGTAGTTACTCATTACACAAGGTTCATCAATTCACAAGTTTATATCAAGCACAGTCTTACACAATTTAGTATCTTCAATTCACCTCACTTGCATGTCTTTGGACTGTGGGAGGAAACCGGAGCACCCGGAGTAAACCCACGCAGACACGGGGAGAACATGTAAACTCCACACATAAAGGACCCGGACCGCCCCACCTGGGGTTCGAACCCAGGACCTTCTTGCTGTGAGGCGACAGTGCTACCAGGGTCCAAGCAGCTGATTCAAGACGCCTCAACAGGGTCCAAGCAGCTGATTCAAGACGCCTCAACAGGTTCCAAGCAGCTGATTCAAGATGCCTCACCAGGTTCCAAGCAGCTGATTCAAGATGCCTCACCAGGGTCCAAGCAGCTGATTCAAGACGCCCCAGCAGCTGATTCATCGGCGGCCTGCGTTCCAGCGCTTTTGTCATGCCTGCCTCGGAACTTTATGAATGACTTTAAATTTCCCGCGCAGGGCCCAGGACCTTATTTTTTTCTTCCAATAGTAGTGCCTTTAGGGGGAGGCTTCTGTCACAACGAGCTCCTGTGTGCCACGCCCCCTCTCCATAAGCACACACGGTCTCCTGCCACGCCCCATTTCTGATTAGTTCCTTTGGACTAATTAGCTCCAGCTGCCCTCTATATAAGAGGTGAGCTGGAGAACAGACGCTGGACTCTATTTTGCGATTATTTTGATTTGCTTTGTTTCTCTGACTTTGGAAGTGACTCTGTCTGATGGTTGGTGACCATTTTGTATTTGTCTTGTACCCTCTAGTTTGCATTGTTAGCCTATTTTGCTTTGTTAGCCTAGTTCGCCTGTTTAGCCTAGTTCGTCTTGTTTAGTCCTTTTCACTGTGTTTTGTCTTTTTTGTTTTTAATAAATATTAGTTTGGTTACATCTCTGCGTGTGTGTCCGCCCCCTTTTGGCTTGTCTTAGCCATGACAGTATTATTGAAGAAATTTCATCATGTGATGAGTGAGAGCTCACAAACCTGCATATTGTTGAATTCTCTTCAGTTCTGGTTGGAATAAAATAAAGAACAAAATTATTTACTGCTATAAATCATTTCTGTTAGAAACTGGATTATTTTAAAGTGATTATAAAGCACAATATAAAGCTGGAACATGAACATTAACCAACACACAGTTAAAAATAACAGCAAGTAACAGCAGCTTCAACTTATAATTAAACTATTACCAGATAAATGTAAGTCATAAGTAATTTCTCTGCTTAAACTCACAAGATTGTACAGATAATGATCACTTACCCATACTGACAACCTTCTTCATTTCTTCATCAACACATTCCTGAAGCTGAGACAGAGCTCTCCTCAGAGTCTCCACATTCAGATCAGGCTGAATACTGACGTCAGTCCAGTTGTTGGTGGGTAGAGGTCTGCACAGGGACGAGTAAATCTACAGTACAGCAGGAGAGAGGAGAAATCCCTCAGCATGACTAGTGCTGTCCTGTCATGTGCTGTATTACTATTATGAAACAGAGGGACTCTGACCTGTATGAGGTGGAGATGATCCTCAGTGTTGGAGATCTGCTCCAGCTCAGTGTTTCTCCTCTTTAGCTCAGTGATTTCCTGCTCCAGATCTTTAATGAACTCTTCAGCCTGACGCTCTGCTGCTCTCTGCTTCTCTTCCATCACCTTCAGCATCTCAGCCTGGTTTCTCTCAATGCTGCGTATCAGAGCTCTAAAGATCTCCATGCTGTCAGCTTTCTCCTTCTCTGTGTTTTTCTACCAGATGAAACATCAAGTCATTTATGTAGTGTTATTACAAAAAGCAGTTCTTCTCATGTATGTTCGGAAATGAGGACTAGTCGAGTAGAGAAAGACTTTACTTACTTTATTTAGTTCTGTAGAATGTTTGATTTCTTTGATCTTCTTCAGTCGGTCCTGGATCATCTGCTCAACTTCTGCTTTTGTTGCTCCCAGCTGAGTCTGTAAAATATACAAGTTGTGTTTACAGAAATGATTGGAATTCTGTAGAAGTGGTACTAATGTAATTATACTTCTAAACTGCACTCACTTTTCATATAAAATGGTTTATTGGATTAGGAAAAATCTAGAATAAGAAATATTAGGCGCTCAGGTGGTGCAGCGGTAAAACACACTAGCACACCAGAGCTGACATTCCACACTCATAGGTTCGAAACTCAGCTTTGCCAACTGGCTGGGCACCTACATGAACAATGATTGGCTGTTGATTATACAGATGGGAGCTGGATAAAGGACTCTCTCTTATGGCTGATGCAATTACAACCTCTGCTGGCTGATTGATGCCGCCTGCACAGAGACGGGGAAAGAGTGTGTAGGTCAGGGTGTGGCTCTCTGTACTCAAAGCTGATCCGCATATGCATCCGCCTAGTGCAGGTAAAAAGATAGAAATCTCAAGATTTGGCCTCAGTAACCACCATCCTTACCATGTGTTTATAATTGTACCGATTTTTTACTTCCTAATATATCTTACTGGATATAAATATGTAGGTGTGTAATTTTAAAGCCAATTTCTGATTTATGAAATCAAACATTAATAAAAATTAAAACATTTACCTCATTAGTGTATTTGGAAAGTTTATCTCTGTGTTATTCTTGATAAATATCAAGATGGCGCTGCAGATGGCGACACTGGTTAGGAGCTCCGTAGTGCTTTGTTTGTTTTTGTTTGTTTGTTATGGCACATGTGATCCAAACAAACTCCAATACAGCGCAGAAGATCTGCTGAACATCAGGCAGCTCATGCTACCAGGTATATTTCCTGATTTTTCATTTTCGGACAGTTTTTTGGACATTTTGGTCAGCGGAGCGGCTGCGCTCCTGAGCAGACGCAGGTGGACGCGCAGACGTGGGAAGCGCGCAGGAGCGCTCGTCAAACTCCGACAGCGCGGACTTCGTACACCGCTACCCAGCATCCACATGACAAACCTTCGCTCTTTAGGAAATAAAATGGACGAACTTTCACTGTTAGACCGTACCAACCAGGGTTATTATCGTTAACGAAAACAAACGAAATAACGAAAACTGAAATTGAAAAAACATTTTCGTTAACTGAAATAAATAAAAACGGTAATTAAAAGAAAAAACGATAACTAACTGAAACTGTATTGTGTGTTTACAAAACTAACTAAAACGTACTAAAATTATAGAGAGAATAGCCTTCGTTTTCGTGTTTGTCAATTTATTTATGAGCCTTGTGAACTAATATGAAATCGATGTTTTCCACTCGAGCAGTTTTACGTCAGCTGCCGGCACCGTACGGTACCTCATGCGGCCTTTCCCAATCCGTTCCATTTTCACTAACACTCAACTACAGAGTGACACTCCACGTGAACGCATAAACGGAGGCGGAGTGGAGAGGGGGAGTGAGTAGGGAGCGGATTGAGATTGCTCCCTGACGGCACTTAATGTTTACATTTTCTGCTCACCACGCTAGTCTGCAAAATGATGACAGCAAAAGTTAAGTTGATGTTTTTCTCAGATTGAGCTCCCTAATATGTGTCTCATGAATTAGTTTATGTTATTATTAGGGCTGTCGTAATCGCGATTAACGCGTTAAATTTTTAATCGCGATAAAAAAAATTCTCAAGATGAAAAATTTTAATCAAACTATTTATATTGAGCTGTTTGTGCCATGTAAATATGTGTATCTGTGGTTAATTGCATTTCTTAAAAGTGCATGAAGCAGAACGCTGATTAAGAACAAAATAAACACAGCCAGACAAGGTCAATTCAGAGATCTTCCCTACACACTTGCTCCCTGCGCCCTATAGTACACTTAACATTCTTAAAGGGCCAGACAATATATTTGTAATTCACATTACATGACCGGTGAGACGTTAGAAAACAACATCCTTTTTCTTAGAATAACCCCTTTTTTTAAGGAAAAATAATTCTTGTGTGAATTACAAGGGCAGGAAAAACTACAGCAGATACAAAAGGTGCACCGGGGCCCATGGCAGGGGGGCCTCTACGACATGAACTCAACCACTCACCTCTCTGCCCCCCCACATTGGCTGCACTCGCCAGGTCGTAATTATTATGTTACAATATTTTCGTTAAGTAAAATTAAAAGATCTAAAACAATGCAGTAAAAATACCAGATGCAGGAATCTGGACTTGAAGTGTAACTTCTGAGTGACTTTTAAATAATTCTGATCAGCATCTGCAATTTGTTGAGGGGGCCCAACATTTTTTATCGCGTGACGGCCCTAATTATTATGTTCATGTGTGTCCTTAGTCTATTGACTATTTTCAGCAGCAGTATTACACACATTTTGCACTTACAGTGGGGCCAAAAAGTATTTAGTCAGCCACTGATTGTGCAGGTTCTCCTACTTAGAAAGATGAGAGAGGTCTGTAATTTTCATCATAGCTACACTTCAACTCTGAGAGACAAAATGAGAAAAACATTGTAGGATTTTTAAAGAATTTATTTGTAAATTATGGTGGAAAATAAGTATTTGGTCAATAACAAAAGTTCAACTCAATACTTTGTAACATAACCTTTGTTGGCAATGACAGAGGTCAAACGTTTCCTGTAAGTCTTCACCAGGTTTGCACACACTGTAGCTGGTATTTTGGCCCATTCCTCCATGCAGATCTCCTCTAGAGCAGTGATGTTTTGGGGCTGTCGCTGGGCAACACAGACTTTCAACTCCCTCCACAAATTTTCTATGGGGTTGAGGTTTGGAGACTGGCTAGGCCACTCCAGGACCTTGAAATGCTTTTTACGGAGCCACTCCTTCGTTGCCCGAGCGGTGTGTTTGGGATCATCGTCATGCTGGAAGACCCAGCCACGTTCCATCTTCAATGCTCTCACTGATGGAAGGAGGTTTTGGCTTAAAATCTCACGATACATGGCCCCGTTCATTCTTCCCTTAACACGGATCAGTCGTCCTGTCCCCTTTGCAGAAAAACAGCCCCAAAGCATGATGTTTCCACCCCCATGCTTCACAGTAGGTATGGTGTTCTTGGGATGCAACTCAGCATTCTTCTTCCTCCAAACACGACGAGTTGAGTTTTTACCAGAAGGTTCCATTTTGTTTTCATCTGACCACATGATATTCTCCCAATCCTCTTCTGGATCATCCTTATGCTCTCTGGCAAACTTCAGACGGGCCTGGACATGTACTGGCTTAAGCAGGGGGCGTAGTGTGTTACTGATGGTAGCCTTTGTTACTTTGGTCCCAGCTCTCTGCAGGTCATTCATCAGGTCCCTGCGTGTAGTTCTGGGATTTTTGCTCACCGTTCTCATGATCATTTTGACCTCACGGGATGAGATCTTGCGTGGGGCCCCAGATCGAGGGAGATTATCAATGGTCTTGTATGTCTTCCATTTTCTTACAATTGCTCCCACAGTTGATTTATTTACACCAACCTGCTTGCCTATTGTAGATTCACTCTTCCCAGCCTGGTGCAGGTCTACAATTTTCTTCCTGGTGTCCTTCGACAGCTCTTTGGTCTTGGCCATGGTTGAGTTTGGAGTCTGACTGTTTGAGGCTGTGGACAGGTGTCTTTTATACAGATAACGAGGTCAAACA
The DNA here is from genome assembly GCF_030014385.1 of Trichomycterus rosablanca. Classification (NCBI taxonomy): domain Eukaryota; kingdom Metazoa; phylum Chordata; class Actinopteri; order Siluriformes; family Trichomycteridae; genus Trichomycterus; species Trichomycterus rosablanca. The sequence continues at coordinate 53,654,307 of NC_085991.1, read as the reverse complement.
GGTGCCATTAATACAGGTAACGAGTGGAGGACAGAAGAGCTTCTTAAAGAAGAAGTTACAGGTCTGTGAGAGCCAGAAATCTTGCTTGTTTGTGGGTGACCAAATACTTATTTTGCACCATAATTTACAAATAAATTCTTTAAAAATCCTACAATGTGATTTCCTGGATTTTTTTTTTTCTCATTTTGTCTCTCATAGTTGAAGTGCACCTATGATGAAAATTACAGACCTCTCTCATCTTTCTAAGTAGGAGAACCTGCACAATCAGTGGCTGACTAAATACTTTTTGGCCCCACTGTAAGGCTGCTATCTTGTGGACTGTTACAGTTTTTGTGGACAGTTGGTTGTTCAACAGTAATTGAATAAATTTTTTAAATGGTATCTTTTGTTGAGTTTTTATTACACAATACTTACTCTGACCTTTTTGAATCCTGCACCTGAAAAAAAACCCAAAGTATGAAAAAACTAAAACTAATACTAAAACTAATAAAAACTAAACTAAAACTAAGCATTAAAAAAATAATAAAAATAATAAAAACTAGCAAACCCACTCTAAAAACTAATTAAAACTAACTGAATTAGAGAAACAAAAATCAAAACGAAATAAAACTAAACTATTTTGAAAAATCCAAAACTATTATAACCTTGGTACCAACAAGGACTTTTCTCTCTCTCTGCTGTACTGTGCTTCACCGAGACCTGGCTCACCGATTCCGTCCCGGACAGCGCGCTCCACCTGCACGGCTTTCATCTCCACCGAGCGGACCGCGACGCGGAGTTTTCCGGCAAGAAAAAAGGTGGCGGAATTTGCTTTTATATCAACCAAGGCTGGTGTACAGATGTCACAGTGTTAATAAGAACATGCAGCCCTAAACTGGAATCACTTTTCTTGAACTGTAGACCGTTTTATTGTCCGCGGGAGTTTTCATCAGTTGTGCTTGTTGCTGTTTACATTCCACCTCAAGCGTGCGCTGATCAGATCCTCAGCCTGGAGCACAAACACACAGACTCTGTTTTCATCATTTTAGGGGACTTTAACAGAGCAAAACTTAACAACAAACTACCTAAATACAGACAGCATGTTACCTGCCCCACCAGGGAGAGCAACATTTTAGATAAGATAAGATAAGATAAGATAAGATAATCCTTTATTAGTCCCACAGTGGGGAAATTCACAGTGTTGCAGCAGCGAAGGGACAGTAAAGCACTCAGTACAAAAAATAGACAATAAAAAGTACAGTGTATAACAATAATAATAATAAAAATTCAGAAAAACTATTTACAAATAATTACAAATAATTGCACATGGGAAAAAAATATTGCACATATTGCACATTGTAATAATTACACATGGGGGGAAAAAAGTTGCACATTGTTATGAATAATGAATAATTTAAAGTGTGTGTGTGTGATCTGCCTGGAGCAGTGCTGGTTGTACAGTCTTACAGCAGCAGGAAGGAAGGACCTGCGGTACCGCTCTTTCCCACATTTGGGGTGAAGCAGCCGGTCACTGAAGGAGCTACCCAGCTTGGCTAACAACCTCCTGTCTCCCAACGCCTGCACTGGGTCTAAGGGGCTCCCCAGGACAGAGCCGGCCCTCTTAATAAGTTTGTCTAGTCTCTTCCTGTCCGCTGTAGAGATGCTGCTGCCCCAACATACCACTTCATAAAAGATGGCTGATGCCACCACTGTATCAAAAAAAGTCCTCAGGAGTGCCCCCCGCACTCCAAATGACCTCAGTCTCCTGAGTAGGTAGAGTCTGACTGCTACACTGTATTTAAAGGTGCTTATCGCTCTGTCCCCCGTGCAGCACTGGGACTATCTGACCACTGTTTAGTTCATCTTCTCCCGACCTACAGACAGAAGCTCAAGTGTGCCAAACCTGTAGTCAGCACGGTGAAGAAATGGACTAATGAGGCTAAAGAAAGGCTTCAGAACTGCATGGAATTAACAGACTGGTGTGTGTTTGATGATGCCACAAGCAGCCTGGACGAATACACGGACACTGTGACCTCTTACATCAGCTTTTGTAAAGACAGCTGTGTTCCCACCAGGACTCGCATTAAATATAATAATGACAAGCCCTGGTTTAATGCCAAATTGAAACAGCTGCGCCGGTCTAAGGAGGTAGCATACAGAAATGGAAATTGGGCGCTGTACAACCAGGCAAGGAACACCCAAACCAAAGAGATCAAGGCTGCAAAGAAGAACTACCCCACAAGCTAAGCAGCATGATGTCCACAAATGAGCCATCAACCGCCTGGAGGTGTCTGCAGAACATCACCAGCTACAAAAGGCCACCTACACAGACAATGGGAGATCGTCAACTGGCCGACGACCTTAACAGATTCTACTGCAGATTTGAAAAGCCCAGCAACGAGCTCCCATCCAACACCACTTCACACCCATCTGACTATCAGCCACCCATCCAGCCTGCCCTGAAGATCTGCGAGGAAGACATGCTGAGACTTTTTAAAAAACAGAAAGTCAAGAAGGCCCCAGGTCCTGATGGAATCTCTCCCTCCTGCCTGAGGACCTGTGCAGACCAGCTTGCACCTGTCTTCACTAAGATCTTCAACAGATCACTGGAGCTGTGTGTGGTTCCATCCTGTTTTAAATGCTCCACAATAATACCCATTTCCAAAAAGACAACTACCACAGGACTAAATGACTACAGACCTGTTGCCCTGACCTCTGTGGTCATGAAGTCCTTTAAAAGACTGGTTCTCAACCACATTAAGGAAATCACGGACCCCCTGCTAGACCCCCTGCAATTTGCCTATCGGGCCAACCGGTCGGTGGACGATGCAGTGAACATGGGTCTCCACTTCATCCTCCAACACCTTGATCACCCAGGAACTTATGCAAGAATTCTGTTCCTGGACTTCAGCTCAGCCTTCAACACAATTATTCCAGGACAATTACACAGCAAACTGACTGAACTCAGCGTACCAGCCTCCACCTGCCAGTGGATAACTGACTTTCTTACTGGCAGAAAACAGCAGGTGAGGCTGGGAAAGTGTACTTCAGGGACCCGAACCATAAACTTTACAGTGTACACACTTTAGAGTGTAATCACAATATTTTAATGTTTTATTACAAAAAAATTAAACAATCAACGTCAAACCATTGCTTTTCTATCTGATCTATAATAAATACGTATACGTATAAATGCATCTGTATCAATTACCCTTTTAAACATATTAACATTTAGCCATTGTAATCTCTCACTGCCCACACAAAACAGAATAATAGCAGGCTAAACACTTCAATATATTTTAAAAGTTAACTAGTTAGTTTATAGTTAAAGCTATTTCTTAAAAGTGTCTGAACGTGTACGATTAGTTAGGCCTGTAATAAAGAATTAAGTTCTATACGGTAACAAAAAAATATTAATGTAAATGTTAATGTTGCGATGACGGTGTTGTAAAAAAATGTAAAATAAGTCCAAACAATCGAGTGGTTTAACGAGAACGCTACTTTAAATCACACAAGCTCAGTGCAAAACAAGACGAGCACAGTCATAAAAGGTCAATTCCGAAATCTTCCCTACACACTCCCTGCGCCCTATAGTGCACTTAACATTCTTAAAGGGCCAGACAATATATTTATAATTCACATTACACGACAGGTGAGACGTTAGAAAATAACATTCTTTTTTCTTAATATAGTGCTTTTATTTAGGAAAAAATAGTTCTTACACGGGCAGGAAAAACTACAGCAGACACAAAAGTCAGAACAGGGGATCGGGCGTAACGTTATTATTACTGTTTGCTCCTTATTCTCAGTTTTCAGGGTAGACCTGAAGCAGAAATTTGGCGCTTCACATTTTTAAAATACCGTCACCATTTTTAAATACCGCGGTATACGGTAATACCGTCATACCGCCCAACCCTATCAATCACAGACATTTACAGAAGCTTTTTAAATCCTCTTTACCAGAGGTGCAAATAAATCTGGAGCTCAATCTTTAAGATCTCTCACCTTCTTCTCTGCACTCTCCTCCTCTATAGGAACTGTGTTGTGGTTCTTGTGTTCTGTTTCAGTGCAGAACTGACACACACACATCTGGTCGTCTCTACAGAACATCTCCAGAGGTCTCTCATGTTTCTGACAGATAATAATAATAATAATACATTTTATTTATAACGCACTTTACATTTGAAAACAAATCTCAAAGTGCTACAGAAAAACAGTAATATAAAACATGAAATATAAAACAAATATAAACATAGCATTATGAGACATACATCATAAAATCAGCGTTAATTTAACAGTCATAACATCTGTTAAAAAGAAAAGTTTTTAGACCCTTTTTAAAACTCTCAATCGTCTGTGGTGCCCTCAGATGGTCAGGAAGGGCATTCCATAGACGAGGAGCAGCAGAACAGAAAGCCCGATCACCCATGGTACTTAGTTTAGTTCTGGGAATGTGGAGAAGATTTGATTTTGCAGAACGGAGGGATCGCAATGAAATTTTAGGGGTAAGAAGTTCTTTCATGTAGGGCGGTGCATTTCCATAGATGCACTGATATGTAAGGAGAGAAATTTTATATTCTATCCTTGCAGAGACAGGGAGCCAGTGGAGTGAAAGAAGGATAGGTGTGATGTGCTCGTGTTTCCGTACTCTCAGCAGGATCCGTGCAGCACTATTCTGGATATACTGTAATCTCTGGAGACTCTTGGTAGAAATCCCGATGAGAAGTGCATTGCAGTAATCCAGCCTGGAGGAAACAAATGCGTGAACCAGCTTTTCAGCATCTGAGACGGTGATGGTAGGACGAAGTTTGGCAATGTTTCTGAGATGATAAAAGGAGGTCTTGCATAGATGTTTAATATTGGCTTCAAAAGTGAGTTGAGGGTCGAATTTTATGCCAAGATTGATAACCGTTGAAGAGGGAGAAATAGTATGACCAGCCAGTGTAATACTGGTTATAGGGGATGACTGGGTCTGGAGTGAGGTGCCAACCAACATCACTTCAGTTTTTGCACTATTTAGCTGAAGAAAGTTGTGTTTCATCCACAAACTTATCTCCTCCAGGCAGGCAGAGAGTATTGAAAGAGATGCTGATGAAGATGATGATGAGGGAGCACCAGAATGGAGGGAATTTGTGTCAATTTTCATGTAAAGTTGTATATCATCAGCGTAGCAGTGAAATGAAACTCCATAGCGTTTTATAATTTGGCCAAGGGGAAGCATGTATAGGGTGAAAAGGACGGGGCCCAGGACTGACCCCTGGGGGACTCCGCATGTCACAGCATATGACTGGGACCTTGCATTTCCAATAGAGATGTACTCTGTTCTGTCGGTAAGATAGGACTGAAACCAAGCCAGGGCAGCATCAGTGAGTCCAATGGTGTGGTATAACCGGCGTAAGAGCATACCATGGTCAATGGTGTCAAATGCTGCCGATAAATACAGGAGGACAAGCAGAGAAGGTGAGCCAGCGTCAGCCATCATCAGAAGGTCATTGGTAACTTTAACCAAGGCCGTTTCTGTGCTATGAGCAGAGCGGAAACCAGACTGAAATTTTTCAAAAAGGTTGTTGTGTTTAAGGTGATCCTGGAGATAAGTGTCAACTACTTTTTCCAATACCTTAGAGACAAAAGGAAGATTGGAGATAGGCCTATAATTTGCCAAAACTTCAGGATCAAGTGCTGGTTTTTTTAGAAGTGGTCTAATTATGGCAGTTTTTAATGAAGGTGGAACATAGCCAGCTTGGAGGGAGAAATTTACTACAGTTGTAATCAGAGGACTTATAGTAACGGTGTGCACTTTTACTAAAGCAGTAGGAAAGGGGTCCAGGGCACAGGTGGAGGATTTCATCTTCCTGATAATGTCTTCAATCTGTTGTTGTGAGACTTCTGGGAAACAGTTAAGGGGCTGGGAAACCTCTGCCTGTGTATAAAAAAGAGTCTGCACTTGTAGAGAGTTGGTACTAGAGAGATCAGAGCGGATTGAGTCAATTTTTGTTTTGAAATAAGTCATAAAGTTATTACAGCGCTCTTCTGTAGCTGTAGTGATTGAGGGGACCTGTGGGTTGAGGAGATAATTGATAGTGGAGAATAACTGTTTAGAATTCCCTGGACTGTTGTTAATGATGCTTGAATAGAATTGTGAGCGAGCCTCTCTAAGGGACCTTGAGTATGCCTTCTGATGTTCCCGATAGGCCAACTTGTGGACGGTGAGGCCGGAGGCTTTGTAGCAGCGCTCGAGGGCACGCCCAGCTGTCTTCATTTTCCGTAGTTCATTAGTGAACCAGGGGGCTGAGCAGGAGAAGGTGACTGTCTTGGTTTTAACAGGAGCATGGAGATCCAAAATGTTGCTTAGTGTTCTATTATAGAAATCCACTGCATCACTGACTGATGTAAAGTTTCCAGGAGGATTTGAATGAAGAAGATGCCGTAGATCAGCTGTCATGGTTTCTTGGTTAATATTTTTCAAATTCCTAAAACAAATTTGGCGTTTGGGCCTAAGGAGAGGTGTAAGAAATGGCAGATCCATAGACACCACCTTATGATCGGACACACCCAGATCATAAACAGATAGTCTGCTGACAGTGGCGGAACCAGTAATAACTAAATCAAGAGTGTGCCCCCTAGTATGTGTGGGGACATTAACAAGCTGCTTGAGATTAAAACAGTCAATTGTTTGCAGAAATTCAACTGCTGAGCAACAGGAGGGTGTGTCAACATGAATGTTAAAGTCCCCTAGTATTATAATGTTGGCAGAAGAAGTACAGAATGATGAGAGAAGGTTGTACATCTCAGAGAAGAAAGAATGGTTATATTTAGGAGGTCGATAAATGAGCAAAATTGTCACAGGGAAAGGGGGTTTACATCTGAATGCCAAACATTCAAAAGAAGACAGCTCGGGTAGAGGCAAAGTAAACAGATCCAAATCACTCCGGTAGATAACAGCCAGGCCACCACCACGACCAGTGCTACGGGATTTCTGAACATAACAATAACCAGGAGGACACGTCTCATTTAAAACAGAAAAAACCTCTGGTTGATGCCAGGTTTCTGTGAGACACATTAAATCCAGATATTTGTCCAGGATATGGTCGTGTATAAAATGAGATTTGTTTGTTAATGATTGCACATTAAACAGTTCAATTTTGAGATTAGATGATGCAGTGAATCTCGGTATCGGTCGAAGCAGATGAAAGTCCACTCCGCGTTTCCCATCCCACTCCGTGGACAGCGTTGTCATGGAGACTACATCGCTACTCGTGTGCAAGGCAGCAGTGCTCTGATGACGTGTTAGCGGAGCGACAGTGCGCATGGCTGACCAGAAGGCCGGAATAGCGTTACCGTTTCGAAGATAAACAAGCTTTCTCCGGGAGCCCCTGTGAATGTAACGAGGCCGGCGAAGGAGTCCAAGCTGTTTGATGACTAGAATACACGATGGAGTAGTGTAATTGTTGAACTTCATCAGCTGGTCAACGGAATAGTTCAACATTGTGCCGATCCCAGGAAAACTCATCCACCGTTCGCCACCAGCCGCAGACGCGATGCACAGTAGAAGGCACAAAAAGTATCAAAAGAACAAATAAAAGTATCAAAAGTAAATAAAAGAAATAGAGCCACAAGTAAAAAGATGAAAATGAGAAAGAAAAAACGATAAAATTACAATAAAATACGGTAACGGTAGCGGCAGCCAAATGCGCCAGCGTCCACCATCACCATGACAACTCAGTGCAAACCTTAGATGTAATCCTCCAGGTTCTCCACAGGATCTATTAGTTTGTGTTTCCTGAATGAAGAAACTTTCTCATGAGGTTCCAGGTGAGTCTTGCAGTAAGAGACCATACAGATCAGACAGGACTTCAGAGCTTCACGTTTCTTCTCACTGCAGACCTCACAGAACACCAGTGATTTAGTAGGTTCTCTTGCAGTGCTGCTTGATTTGACCTGAACTGGCTTCCTAAACTGAGCAGCCAGTCCAGAGATGAAGGTGTTAACATGTAGTTCAGGTCTTTTGGGAAAATCCATCTTACATACTGGACACTGGCAGTGTGAACTGGTGTCCCAGCACTCTTTGATACAGTTCATGCAGAAGTTGTGTCCACATGGAGTAGAGACTGGATCAGTGAACACATCCAGACAGATGCAGCACTGGAGCTGATCTTCAGACAGGAAACTGCTGGAGGAAGCCATGACTGATAGAGAAGATACAGAGACACCATAATGATTCATATATTCATTTATTCATTGTCTATGTAACCACCCATCATATTCTGGGTCACAGTGGGTACAATTAACTGGACATTAGGCAGTAAATACCCCAGAAAGGTCACCAGTCCATCACAGAGCAAGCAAGCAAACACACACACACACACACACACACACACACACCTAATGGTAATTAGTTTGAATGCAGGTCTTTGTACTGTGGGAGGAAACTGGATCACCAGAAAAGAACCTGCAAACTCCACACAGAAGAACCCGCTTGCTGTAATGACAGATTGTACATCAGGCTGTGTGGGTGTGTTCTGTACAATCATTCTTCTGGTTTTTCTGGTTTGATACATAACAGGTATGAATGTTCACGTAAATATGAGGTGTAACTCTACTAGACGTCATTTAGTTTGTAGACGGTAGTTTTAACTGCTGCATTTATTGTAAAGCTCAGAGAATAAGGCAACACAAATTGTAATGAAAAATAAAGAATAAAATATATCTGGTGAAATAAAACCTGATTAAAACTATTATTTATGTCCCACCTGGTAGCACCAATGAAAGATAATTTAATCAGACTGTTCTAGACAGAGAGAGTTTCTGTATTACAAGTGTTTATAAACCACTGATTATAAACATCAAGAAATCAACATTTTATCATCAACTTTACTGCGTCACATTTGTTATAAGATGTTTTATTTACAGTAAAGTCTTGCTGTTTTTCATTTGTATGAACATTTCAAGTCAAAATACTACGCTGTCCCAAATTGAGTCCACTTCCCTTACAATGTGCACTATATAAAACAATTCCCTGTAATTCTAGTGCACTTGATGTTAAATCGAGTTACATATGAGACACGACCGCAGATCATTTCTATACGCTGTGTTTCCTCATTCTACCAACATAAAGAAAACAAACTGTGGAACTTCCCCAAAACTTCGTTATAGCACTGCTCCACTTTACCTCCCCTGCTGCACTTTTTACCTTTTTACCCCCTTTATTATTTACCTGCAGTGATTGTAGCTGCTTGAAGGCTGTAGAAGCTTCAGACTGGAGACTTTAAGCTGCTGAAAGAAAATAAGTTTCGTTTCACCTGGGTGACGTCATGAGGACACGCCCACTGTTTGTACCACATTTACACATTTTAACCACCAGGTGGCAGAAATTCACCCAAACACATACAGTGCTGTGATAAAGTAATTGCCCCCTCACTGCTCTCTGTTATTGTACATGTGTAGTGATGTGAGTGACTCTAAGATAAAGAGCAGTTAGATGTGTTAGTGTTTTCAGTGAGAGAGAAACTCCAGATATGATGCAGGAAACTGAAATTCTATTTAAAACTTACAAACAGCTCACAGTTCACAAATAGCAGGTTTTAGTCTAGCTTAGTTTAGTAAATACAGGATTATTAGTTTATAAAATGTGTTTGTGTTTATGTGTGTGTGATCCAAAGGAAAAGAAAAACAGGTAGAAATGTACACATTAGTATAGCAGTACTGATACATTAGTAAATTCTACACAAATGCTGTACAGTTGTGGTGAACATTATTGACACTCCTGAATATTAAGTACAACATGTAAAATATCTCCTGAAATAAAGTGTTTAGTGAAGCTGCTTGTATTATAAACTCATAAGTTGGCAGGAATTAAAAAAGACAAAATTAAATTTGATGCAAAGAAACAATTAACGGCATCATTTGATCAGCTTGAAGCAAAGAGCAAAATCAGACTAACCTGTGATTCATTAGAAATTACACTCACCTGTCCCACCTTGTCAGTGATCACATGACTTTAATTAGCCTATGAATGGTGGCTTTGATGCTTAAAAAGGCTCATTTAATTCCCTGTTCCTTGTTCACAATGGTAAAGAGATGTGAGCTGTCTGAGCAAACCAGAAATGCTATTATCACTAACACAAGTAGTCTACAGGGTACAAGATCTTCAACAGTTTGAAATGTTATCAAGAGGTCTGCTACAGTCGAGAACCTTCCAACGACATCCAAAGAACTTCAAGCTGACCTGGCGACATCTGGATGGATGGTTTCATAATGTATGATATGCCTTACACTAAAGAAAACAGTGCTCTGTGGGTGAAAGTCCAATAGGACCCCACTGCTTAAAGGAAGGAATAAGAAAAGAGCGTCTGAACTTTGCCAGAACGTACAAAGACAAACCACAATTATTTGGAAAAATCATCTATAAATAGATGAAACCAAATTAGAGCTCTTTGGCGATGAATACCAGTCCTGATCTCAGTCCACTAGAAAATGTTCAGAGCTGAAATCAAAAGTCAATTCAAAAGTGTGAGAGAACTTCAGTGGATAAAACTACCAGCAGACAGGAACAAGATGCTCACAGATGTTTGGAGACAGATGTCACTGATGCCAAACATTGTGTAAATAAATTTTAGGGAAGAGCACCTTTAATCCTGTCCATGTGATATGTTTCTTCTTTCTTTATTGTTTTGAAATGACTGCATGTGCATTGACAGGACAAGTTTTTGTTGGATGTGTTGTATGCAGTGTTTATTCTAATTTATATAATAAAATCACCTGATCAGCTGTAATGTGATTGTGATTTATTTACTACAAAATCAAGCTGCTCCCTGATCTGAAGTTATTTTCTCCACCACTTGAATGTTCGTGTTTTCTATTATAAGAGAAGACATTTGTACTGTGGTCCTGGTGTTACTAAAACTCATCAGATTTCTCCTGTTAATTTATTTTACATATTAAATTTCTATAGAAAACGGCTGTGGTGAGATATAAAAGATAAAAGTTTCCTGGCATTCCACACCAGCAGAACATCAAACCAGAGCAAGTCTACACTGTAAAAAAAAAAAAAAGCGTAAAAAAACGGTATTTTTCTGGCAGCAGGGGCGCCAGAGAATGTCTGTAAAAAAACGGGAAAAAACTGTAAAATTTAAAACAGAGATAAACTGTAATTTACCATAATTAACATCTATCACTGTAATTTTACAGGAAATTGTCCTATAATTTCATGAAATCTCCTACTTTCAACATATATTAATTGTTAGAAGAGTGTCATACACCTCTAAAAAACAGAATAATTATCTTTATAAATGATAAAGAAAAGTTTAAGTACAGATAATTACTACTGTTATCACAAAATATTAGCATATAAAAAAAAAAAAAACATGTCATTTTACTTAGGAAAAGCCCAATTTTAAATTAACTGTCAGAGGTATTGCAAAAAATATCTGTTAAATTGTCTTTTTTTATTATCTAAATACATTAATAAACTGTCAAAATAAAAGCATTTTCTTTCTCTAAAACACAAGTTAACTGTACTTTTAAACTGTTATTTTTCATTTTAAAAAATATACAAAATACAAAAATTTTAAGTAGGTTAAGATTTGTCTGCATAATACTTACTGTGATATTTTGCAGCTGTTACATGTTATATAGAACTTTAGAACATATATAGAACTTTATAAATGCAGTATATAAATAGCTTTTGTTAATTTCAGCTTCAAAATCCACCACAGTTCAGCTATTTTGACCCAAATAATTTTCACACAAATGAACAGTAAGTGTAGAAACAAGGAGGTTTTAATGTTATGGCTGATCAGTGTAAGAATCAGATGTCTAACACAATACAGCATACAATAAGTGCAATCAGAATTCATTTCAATGGAAAATGTTTAACAAAGCAGCATACAGTTAAGTGAAATGTCTGCAAAACATGGGCATGAAACACTTATAAATCTGAATTATGTACAAAAGTCAGTGCCAACATTGAAGTTTTCAGAAAGTGCAACCACAGTGGAATGTTGATAAACAGTACGTCACAAGTGTAATACTCAGTATGGACTACATCTCACTGAACAGCTTGGTATTTAGTAATTGAGCTTTATGAGACAGTTTGTTAGCATCTAGTTCCAGAAACAGTTTTTGGAGAACATCAAAAGTGTCTGTAGGAGGATAACTCAAGTTCTAAATCATAAGGTTATAAATATATAAGGCATAAATCAGCCCGAACTGCAAAGGCAAGGAACACACTGCCCAAGTCTTCTAGAACCACACCACCTAATACCACTCCAGTATTGGCAGGGGGGTCCATGGCTTCAGCTCCCTCAACTCTAGTCACATAGATCCCCAGAACAGTCTCCTCAATCCCCTGTTCAGTTGCAGCCATATCACCATCCTACAATGGAACAGAGGGGGAAAATCACTTTCTTAAACTTAACAGTACACAAATTTCCATTTAGGACTTAACATATCTGACATCTCACTTCAACTTATATTTGAACTCAGACGTACACTCGCCCGAAAAGATGGGGTGGTTGCTGTAACAACTCAGAGGAAGCTTGTGCTTACCTTCACCCTCCTAGCGCTGATGGTATTGCGTGATTGGAGGAATCCTAAACTGTAGATGAAATTGGATACTATTAAAATTATATATAAATAAAAAATTACTAAAGAAAACTAAAGGAAATCAAAATCAGCAAGACAAATATTTATAAAGAAATACCAGCTTAAATAAGAAAATAGACATAAAATACATAAAACTAAAAAGTAAGTAAAAGAACCAAACAGAATAAATAATAAGAATTTCCACATTTTTTCTTCTTCACTTAATCTAAACTTAACTTCAGTTAGTTCAGTCAAAAGTAGCTCAATATTCTTCAATTTAGCATAAAATGTAGAAAAAAAAGTTACCAGTAAAAGGTCAGTCCAACTGCAAATACACATTTCCAACCATCTGTAAACAGAAGATACAAAACATCAGTTGTTTTGTTGTAAATAACTAAAATATTATTTCTATAGTAAATACTTTAACATTACAAATTCATTGATTATCCGATACTGTTCACATGTGTGTGCTTTCGAGGATAACAGTCACAAAACTCAGGTTTGTAATGATACTAACGTTACAGAATCATTTTGTTTTTAAGTTTGTGCAGAACGTGAGCGCCAAACGAAAAGCATGAAGTTCCCCTCAGGCTCGAGCTGCCTGCTCACATCTTAGCTAGCTAGCTTATGTGCTCATGTTTTTTAATGCACTGGCACAGCAAATATTACACATCTTTTTATTTTCTTCTAATATACTTCTGCATTAAGTAATTTAAGCCATTTTTACCTTTCGGGGAAGAATCTTACTGCCACAAGTTGAGAATACTGGCTGTTGAACTTGACTAGCTTAGCACTAGCTAGCACCACGGCAGTGCAACGTTATCACACACAGCGCAACCGGACTTAATATACAGTCAGCCAACAGCAATCTATTAAAATCTGCCTCAAGACTTTAATATGATTCACAGAAACTCTGAAAAGATGTTAATAAATAAATCACTATAAGCAGGTCCGCCGTTAGCGTTAACATTTTTAAACAAATAAAGCATGTACAGCAATAAAACTTGAATATTATTCAACTAAAGAGCTATATTAAACAATATAATAAGATAAACATCATGATTAGCATGCAATTAGACATATGGAAAAAGATTTTGTAAAGCTTCACATTACCTGAGACGCCATTGAAACACAATGTGCCTTCACGATGTATTGCGTAATACCCGGTGCGTCATATCCGGTTTCACCTGATAAACTTATCGCATTAAGTAGTTCCAGGGAAATAAAGCAACTAAGTTAAGTGAACTAATAAACACAATGCAGTCATGTTTAAATCTAAAATGTAATTGATTTGTGTCACACCAGCATATATTCTTTATGCAAAACCAACAGGCACTCAAAAGTGTGTAACTGGGAGGTTAGAGCATCGTTTTATATCTGTGGTGCTCTGGTTGGAATGTGCACCCAACATGTTGCACAGATGGACTGTAATACATTTTTCTGTGAATTGGGGAATGTGGGGATGGGTAAATTATGCTTGATTTAAATATTATAAATGTGAGAATAAATCACAGTTAATAACATTTTAAATTTGACTATGGTTTTACACAGTTTGTATAAATGCACTTATTTAACAATTCAATCTTTAAATTAATACAAATGCATAAATAAAGTAAAAGTTAAAATCTGTTTAAATTGTATTGTTGCCTGTCTAATAAGGTAGGCAATACCTTTGTTTTTCCAATTTATGTATATAAAGTAGTGGTTAAGAAATGCAAAATTACAAAATATTTCTTTCTTTGCTCACATATTTTTTTTGCAATTGTACTTTTTTAAATGCATTATTAACAGTATTTTTATTTATTTGACAGTGATATATCGGTATAACAAAAGGTTTTTTTTGAAAATTACAGAAGATTCTGCTATTTTTGTCAATGAAGATTACTTTATTTTTACAGTTAGTTTTGTTAAAAGTGGCATCTAAAAACTTTAAAAAACAGATTTTTTATGTATTTCATTTATACAGGTTTTTTATGGTAAATCACATGACACTTTTCAATATACAGTTTATTCTTGTAATTTTACAAAAAAATTCTGTCTTTTATGAATACAGGGAAAAACTGTAAAAATGTACTGGGAAAACCTGTAAAAAAATGTTTCTTTTTTACAGTCTAGCATCATGGTACCAGAGAAAGTAGGTTACCAAACAGATGAGCTGGCAAGTCTGTGAGGGACAAACCAATCTATAGAAACACTCCCACCTGAAGCAAATTAACACTCAACAAGGTGCATGTGACTTGTCTCTTAAAAGGAACTGACATGTTAATCATCTGAGCCCCCATGCCTCATCAAATTTAGGAAGGCAAAAGATCAGAATTACAGAAGGATTCTGTAACTGATTTAAATAACAGAAACCACAAGTTAAAATCCATCAATAAAGAACTGTTCTGTTACTGTACTGATACGACTCCCTCCCAGCTTCCAAATACATACAGTGGATGAACCAGAGTGAATACATGAGTGAACGTGTGAAAATATTTCAATAATCAAACAACAGCTACAATCTGAGAATAATAGTGTACATGTACATGCACTGAGAGAGACACTACAGCAGATTTAACAAAAAACAGTCAATAAGAAATGTTTTACAATATGTAAATTCTCTTTTTCATGAAATATACATGAAACACTTCACAAATCTTGTATTGTAATTCTGCTGCTTTCTTCAAGTCTTCATGACTTGGTGAGATTATTCTGCATGGTTGCTGGTTATTGGTTGCCACGGTGTTGTGAGATGGTTTGCCATCATGGTGCATGTGTGCTGATAGCTAATTGCTATAATATCCCATGAAGTTGCTGGGTGTAACAAAGTGGTTGCTAGTCAGTCAGTACAGTGCTGCTAGTTGGTCGTGATGGTACATTTACATTTTCAGCATTTAGCAGACGCCTTTATCCAAAGCGACTTACACAATGAGCAATTGAGGGTTAAGGGCCTTGCTCAGGGACCCAACAGTGGCAACTTGGTGGTGGCGGGGCTTGAACCGGCAACCTTCTGTTTACTAATCCAGTACCTTCACCACTGAGCTATCACTGGCCGGTATTTTAATGGTATTTTAATGTTAAACATAATGGTATTTTATTGTTGTTACCAGTGTGTTTCTAGAGTGTTGCTATGGTATTGTAGGTGTTTGCTATAATGTCCCCTGATCTTAATAGGTGTTGTGAGTGTACTTACACAGTCAAGTCAGAAAGTCTGCACACCCCTTTCACCTTCTCCACGTTTTATTATGTTACAGACTCATTCTATACAGATTGATTCTATTTTTTTTGTCATACAATTCTACACAAAATCACCCACAATGACAAAGTGAAAGCAGCTATTAAACATTTGTGCTCATTTATTAAAAATCAAAATGTAAAATATCATATGTACATAAGTGTGCACACCCTGTGATACGACACCCAAAAGTGAGCTGAGGTGCATTTTGTTTTCACTGATCCTGCTTGAGATGTTTCTACAGTTTAACTGGAGTCCACTGGTGGTCAATTCAATTGATTTGACATGATTGGGGATTGCCAACACCTGCCTATAAAAGGTTCCACAGTTGACGGTGCATATCAGAGCAAACTCCAAGCCATGGGGTCAAAGGAATTACCTGCAGACCTCAGAAACAGGATTGTATCAAGGCACAGATCTGGAGAAGGGTACAGAGACATTGCTGCAGCTTTACACGTCCCAAAGAGCACAGTGGCCTCCATCATTCATAAATGGAAGAAGTTTGGAACCACCAAAAATCTTCCTAGACCTGGCCGCCCAGCCGAACTGAGCGATCGGGGAAGACGGCCTTGGCCAGGGAGGTGAGCAGGAACCTGAGGGTCATGTCCAGAAACAAGAGTGCAGGTGAAGGTGTGAGGGGTGTGCAGACTTTCCGGCTTGACTGTATCACGCTAACATGAGAGGGTGCACTAACTTTTGCAAATAATTCGTTTTTATAGAAATAAAATACAAAGAAGAGAAAGAAGAAGAAACAAGTAGAGGAACATAAATCAGACAGTGGTGTTGCACATTGCATTGCATTCACTAATTAGGTTTGAACTTGACTAACAGGGCAGATGATCAGTGGTGCTGAATTTTTACCTCCATCATTGGAACAGGGACAGAAGTATGGACAGAGTTTCTCAGTGAAAGACTGACCAGTGAAAGAGTAGATATGAGACTCATTCTCAACATCATAGAAGGAGACCAAACCTTCCTCATAATCCACAAACACCCCCACCTTCTGAGGAGCCTGTTTCAGTGAGAGGAGGACACGAGGAGAATCCAGAGCCTCATATTCAGTTTTATTTCTCAGAAACACAGACCAATATCCATTTTCAGGACTTACTGTAATCTCCCCCTTCCTGTTACTGGACTCTCTGGTCACTCCTGAATCCCACTTAGTCTTCCCTTTAACCTGAACCTCATAGTAAAATCTCCCTGAGGAGAATCCCTCCTTTCCCAGCACACAGACACAGTAATCAAATCTCTCTGGATTATCAGGAAGATTCTGTCGTTGGTCTCCATGTGTAACTTGTTTTCCATCATCAGACAGGATGAGTTTAGGATGAGATGTATCAGGATCCAGAATCACGTCCACTGAGAGAAAGAGACACAATTTACACCCATTTTATCGTTACACAGTGTGTATCTGTCACAATGAGCTCCTGTGTGCCACGCCCCCCTCTCCTCCCCCCCCCTCTCCATAAGTGAACACACACGGTCTCCTGCCACGCCCCCCTCTCCTCCCCCCCCTCTCCATAAGTGAACACACACGGTCTCCTGCCACACCCCCCTCTCCATAAGTGATCACACACGGTCTCCTGCCACGCCTCCCTCTCCATAAGTGATCACACACGGTCTCCTGCCACGCCCCCCTCTCCATAAGTGATCACACACGGTCTCCTGCCACGCCTCCCTCTCCATAAGTGATCACACACGGTCTCCTGCCACGCCCCCCTCTCCATAAGTGAACACACGGTCTCCTGCCACACCCCCCTCTCCTCCCCCCCCTCTCCATAAGTGATCACACACGGTCTCCTGCCACGCCTCCCTCTCCATAAGTGATCACACACGGTCTCCTGCCACGCCCCCCTCTCCATAAGTGAACACACACGGTCTCCTGCCACACCCCCCTCTCCTCCCCCCCCTCTCCATAAGTGAACACACACGGTCTCCTGCCACACCCCCCTCTCCTCCCCCCCCTCTCCATAAGTGATCACACACGGTCTCCTGCCACGCCCCCCTCTCCATAAGTGAACACACACGGTCTCCTGCCACACCCCCCTCTCCTCCCCCCCCTCTCCATAAGTGAACACACACGGTCTCCTGCCACACCCCCCTCTCCTCCCCCCCCTCTCCATAAGTGAACACACACGGTCTCCTGCCACGCCTCCCTCTCCATAAGTGATCACACACGGTCTCCTGCCACGCCCCCCTCTCCATAAGTGAACACACACGGTCTCCTGCCACACCCCCCTCTCCTCCCCCCCCTCTCCATAAGTGAACACACACGGTCTCCTGCCACACCCCCCTCTCCTCCCCCCCCTCTCCATAAGTGATCACACACGGTCTCCTGCCACGCCCCCCTCTCCATAAGTGAACACACACGGTCTCCTGCCACACCCCCCTCTCCTCCCCCCCCTCTCCATAAGTGAACACACACGGTCTCCTGCCACGCCCCCCTCTCCTCCCCCCCCTCTCCATAAGTGATCACACACGGTCTCCTGCCACGCCCCCCTCTCCATAAGTGAACACACACGGTCTCCTGCCACACCCCCCTCTCCTCCCCCCCCTCTCCATAAGTGATCACACACGGTCTCCTGCCACGCCCCCCTCTCCATAAGTGAACACACACGGTCTCCTGCCACACCCCCCTCTCCTCCCCCCCCTCTCCATAAGTGAACACACACGGTCTCCTGCCACACCCCCCTCTCCTCCCCCCCCTCTCCATAAGTGATCACACACGGTCTCCTGCCACGCCCCCCTCTCCATAAGTGAACACACACGGTCTCCTGCCACGCCCCCCTCTCCATAAGTGAACACACACGGTCTCCTGCCACACCCCCCTCTCCTCCCCCCCCTCTCCATAAGTGAACACACACGGTCTCCTGCCACACCCCCCTCTCCTCCCCCCCCTCTCCATAAGTGATCACACACGGTCTCCTGCCACGCCTCCCTCTCCATAAGTGATCACACACGGTCTCCTGCCACGCCCCCCTCTCCATAAGTGAACACACACGGTCTCCTGCCACACCCCCCTCTCCTCCCCCCCCTCTCCATAAGTGAACACACACGGTCTCCTGCCACGCCCCAATTCTGATCAGTTCTAATTAGCTCCAGCTGCTGCTCTCTATATAAGAGGTGAGATGGAGAGCGGGTGCTGGACTCCATTTTGATTTGCTTTGTTTCTCTGACTTTGGACGTGACTCTGTCTGATGGTTGGTGACCATTTTGTTTTTGTCTTGTAACATCTAGATCACCTTGTTAGCCTAGATCAACTTGTTAGCCTAGATCGCCTTGTTAGCCTAGATCACCTTGTTAGCCTAGATCACCTTGTTAGCCTAGATCAACTTGTTAGCCTAGATCGCCTTGTTAGCCTAGATCACCTTGTTAGCCTAGATCGCCTTGTTAGCCTAGATCGCCTTGTTAGCCTAGATCACCTTGTTAGCCTAGATCACCTTGTTAGCCTAGATCAACTTGTTAGCCTAGATCGCCTTGTTAGCCTAGATCACCTTGTTAGCCTAGATCGCCTTGTTAGCCTAGATCGCCTTGTTAGCCTAGATCACCTTGTTAGCCTAGATCACCTTGTTAGCCTAGATCAACTTGTTAGCCTAGATCGCCTTGTTAGCCTAGATCACCTTGTTAGCCTAGATCGCCTTGTTAGCCTAGATCGCCTTGTTAGCCTAGATCACCTTGTTAGCCTAGATCACCTTGTTAGCCTAGATCAACTTGTTAGCCTAGATCGCCTTGTTAGCCTAGATCACCTTGTTAGCCTAGATCGCCTTGTTAGCCTAGATCGCCTTGTTAGCCTAGATCGCCTTGTTAGCCTAGTTCGCCTTGTTAGCCTAGATCACCTTGTTAGCCTAGTTCGCTTTGTTAGCCTAGATCACCTTGTTAGCCTAGATCGCCATGTTAGCCTAGTTCACCTTGTTAGCCTAGATCAACTTGTTAGCCTAGATCGCCTTGTTAGCCTAGTTCGCCTTGTTAGCCTAGATCACCTTGTTAGCCTAGATCACCTTGTTAGCCTAGATCACCTTGTTAGCCTAGATCGCCTTGTTAGCCTAGATCACCTTGTTAGCCTAGATCACCTTGTTAGCCTAGATCAACTTGTTAGCCTAGATCGCCTTGTTAGCCTAGATCACCTTGTTAGCCTAGATCGCCTTGTTAGCCTAGATCGCCTTGTTAGCCTAGATCGCCTTGTTAGCCTAGATCGCCTTGTTAGCCTAGATCGCCTTGTTAGCCTAGATCAACTTGTTAGCCTAGTTCGCCTTGTTAGCCTAGATCACCTTGTTAGCCTAGTTCGCCTTGTTAGCCTAGTTCGCCTTGTTAGCCTAGATCACCTTGTTAGCCTAGATCAACTTGTTAGCCTAGATCGCCTTGTTAGCCTAGATCGCCTTGTTAGCCTAGATCGCCTTGTTAGCCTAGATCGCCTTGTTAGCCTAGTTCGCCTTGTTAGCCTAGATCGCCTTGTTAGCCTAGTTCGCCTTGTTAGCCTAGTTCGCCTTGTTAGCCTAGATCGCCTTGTTAGCCTAGTTTGCTTTGTTAGCCTAGTTCGCCTTGTTAGCCTAGATCGCCTTGTTAGCCTAGTTTGCCTTGTTAGCCTAGTTTGCCTTGTTAGCCTAGTTTGCCTTGTTAGCCTAGTTTGCCTTGTTAGCCTAGTTTGCTTTGTTAGCCTAGACCGCCATGTTAGCCTAGATCGCCTTGTCAGCCTAGTTCGCTTTGTTAGCCTATTTCGCTTTGTTAGCCTATTTCGCTTTGTAAGCCTATTTCGCTTTGTTAGCCTAGTACACCTTGTTAGCCTAGTTTGCTTTGTTAGCCTAGTTTGCTTTCTTAGCCTAGTTTGCTTTGTTAGCCTAGTTCGCCTAGTTAGCCTAGTTCGCCTTGTTAGCCTAGATCACTTTGTTAGCCTAGATCACCTTGTTAGCCTAGATCACCTTGTTAGCCTAGTTTGCTTTGTTAGCCTAGATCACCTGGTTAGCCTAGTTCGCCTTGTTAGCCTAGATCACTTTGTTAGCCTAGTTCGCCTTGTTAGCCTAGATCGCCTTGTTAGCCTAGTTTGCT
Source organism: Trichomycterus rosablanca (assembly GCF_030014385.1). NCBI lineage: Eukaryota > Metazoa > Chordata > Actinopteri > Siluriformes > Trichomycteridae > Trichomycterus > Trichomycterus rosablanca. Next base: position 53,633,486 of record NC_085991.1, on the reverse strand, counting down.
TTGTTAGCCTAGTTCGCCTTGTTAGCCTAGATCGCCTTGTTAGCCTAGTTTGCTTTGTTAGCCTAGATCGCCTGGTTAGCCTAGTTCGCCTTGTTAGCCTAGATCGCCTTGTTAGCCTAGTTCGCATTGTTAGCCTAGATCGCGTTGTTAGCCTGGTTTGCCTTGTTAGCCTAGTTTGCATTGTTAGCCTAGATCGCTTTGTTAGCCTAGATCGCCTTGTTAGCTTAGTTTGCCTTGTTAGCCTAGTTTGCCTTGTTAGCCTAGTTTGCCTTGTTAGCCTAGTTTGCTTTGTTAGCCTAGACCGCCATGTTAGCCTAGATCGCCTTGTCAGCCTAGTTCGCTTTGTTAGCCTATTTCGCTTTGTTAGCCTATTTCGCTTTGTAAGCCTATTTCGCTTTGTTAGCCTAGTACACCTTGTTAGCCTAGATCGCCTTGTTAGCCAAGTTCACATTGTTAGCGTAGTTCGCCTTGTTAGCCTAGATCGCCTTGTTAGCCTAGATCGCCTTGTTAGCCTAGAGCGCCTTGTTAGCCTATTTCGCTTTGTTAGCCTAGATCGTCTTGTTATGATCCGCCAAAGAGCCGACACCGCAACCGAACGGGACAAAAACCAAGGAAAAGAAGAAGAGCCTAGATCGCCTTGTTAGCCTAGATCGCCTTGTTAGCCTAGTTCGCCTTGTTAGCCTAGTTCGCCTTGTTAGCCTAGATCGCCTTGTTAGCCTATTCTGCTTTGTTAGCCTAGTTTGTCTTGTTAGCCTAGATCAACTTGTTAGCCTAGTTCGCCTTGTTAGCCTATTTTGCTTTGTTAGCCTAGATCGCCTTGTTAGCCTAAACATTGTTAGCCTAGTTCGCCTTGTTAGCCTAGATTGCCTGTTTAGCCTAGTTCGCCTTGTTAGCCTAGATCGCCTTGTTAGCCTAGATCGCCTTGTTGCCTAGATCGCTTTGTTAGCCTGTTTAGCCTAGATCGCCTTGTTTAGTCCTTTTCACTGTGTTTTGTCTTTTTTTGTTTTTAATAAATATTAGTTTGGTTACATCTCTGCGTGTGTGTCCGCCCCCTTTTGTCTTGTCTTAGCCCCCGCGTGACATAATAGAGTCCCTCTTAGGACGCAGCGAGATGTTTTTTGTTCCAGGGTTCCCTGACTTTGACTCTATGAGGTGTCCTCAGACTTTTCCGCTCTGTAGGCCAGCTCCTTATGATGGAAGCGACCCTTGAGTCGAGGGCTTCCTTCAGAGCCAGCTCTACCTGCAGGACATTCTTGACCCTCAGCCTACTGAAACACAGAAGGTGTTTATGATGTCTCGGCTGAGGGGCAATGCTCCAGAATGGGCTAGGCAGCTCTGGTCTGAGAAGGGAGTTGAGCTGAACTCGGTTAAGGTGTTTGAGGTCCTCATGAGAGTCAAAATTTACAGAAAAGAACCCTATGAGTTTGGTATAGGGAAGTTTGCGAAACCTCCCGTACCCATTGGAGACGCTCCACGCAGCAAAGTGCCCACTGCAGCTCATGCCCGGCATCCAGTGCCTGCTGCGGATACTCAACTTTCCCCAGAACCCACTGCAGATGTGGTCCGGGTGCCAGTGCCCTCTCAAAATGCTCGTGACCGTCCCATGTCTGTTAGGAGCCATTCAGGACTGTGAGTTTAGTTTTGTTCATTGTAATGACCCCAAAGGCTCCAGGGGTCCTTCTGTTTTTCCGCCGGCTCCTGTTCCATGTGGTCGAGTGTATGTCCGTCCTCTGCCAGTTCGGTTAGTTTCTAGTTTCTCTGACTGTCCTAAGGGTAATTTAGCAGTTCAAAAGACCATAGATGCTGTGTTGGTAGTTTCAGGCTCTCCAGCCATCCAGTCAGACTCAAGCAATTCCAAGTTTTCACCAGTTAACTCTCCAGGGTCCAAACAGCTGATTAAAGACGCCTCACCAGGTTTTCTGTCGGCGGCCTGCGTTCCAGCGCTTTTGTCATGCCTGCCTCGGAACTTTATGAATGACTTTAAATTTCCCGCGCAGGGCCCAGGACCTCTTTTTGGTTTGTTTGGTTGTTTTTTTTCTACCAGGAGTAGTGCCTTTAGGGGTGGTTTCTGTCACAATGAGCTCGTGTGTCACGTCCCCTCTCCGTGAGCACACATGGTCTCCTGCCACGCCCCATTTCTGATTAGTTTCTTTGGACTAATTAGCATTAGCTGCCCTCTATATAAGAGGTGAGCAGGAGAACAGACACTGGACTCTATTTTGCGATTATTTTGATTTGCTTTGTTTCTCTGACTTTGGAAGTGACTCTGTCTGATGGTTGGTGACCATTTTGTATTTGTCTTGTACCCTCTAGTTTGTTTTGTTAGCCTAGTTCGCCTGTTTAGCCTACTTCGCTTTGTTTAGTCCTTTTCACTGTGTTTTGTCTTGTCTTTTTGTTTTTAATGAATATTAGTTTGGTAACATCTCTGCGTGTGTGCGCCCCCTTTTGTCTTGTCTTAGCCCCCGCATGACAGTATTAATGAAGAAATCTAGATTTCATCATGTGATGAGTGAGAGCTCACAAACCTGCATATTGTTGAATTCTCTTCAGTTCTGGGTGGAATAAAATAAAGAACAAAATTATTTACTGTTAGAAATCATTTCTGTTAAAAACTGGATTATTTTAACGTGATGATTATAAAGCACAATATGAAGCTGAACATGAACATTAACCAACACACAGTGTGGTGACCAACACTCATAAGAGCTTTAATAGAGAATTAAAGATCACCAGACTAGCTTTTCTAACAACGGCAAACTGTGTTATTAATGTAAAGCACATTAAAACAATAACAGCAGCTTCAGTTAAACTATTACCAGGTAAATGTAAGTCAAAAGCAATTCCATTCCTCAAACTCACAAGATCGTACAGATAATGATCACTTACCCATACTGACAACCTTCTTCATTTCTTCATCAACACATTCCTGAAGCTGAGACAGAGCTCTCCTCAGAGTCTCCACATTCAGATGAGGCTGAATACTGACATCAGTCCAGTTGTTGGTAGGTGGAGGTCTGCACAGGGACGGGTAAATCTACAGTACAGCAGGAGAGAGGAGAAATCCCTCAGCATCACCAGTGCTGTCCTGTCATGTGCTGCATTACTATTATGAAACAGAGGGACTCTGACCTGTAGGAGATGGAGATGATCCTCAGTGTTGGAGATCTGCTCCAGCTCAGTGTTTCTTCTCTTTAGCTCAGTGATTTCCTGCTCCAGATCTTTAATGAACTCGTCAGCCTGATGCTCTACTGCTCTCTGCTTCTCTTCCATCACCTTCAGCAGCTCAGCCTGGTTTCTCTCAATGTAGCTCATCAGAGATCTGAAGATCTCTATGCTGTCAGCTTTCTCCTTCTCTGTGTTTTTCTACCAGGAGAAACATCAAGTCATTTATTTATTTATTTATTTATTTAAGTGTTATTAGAAATAGCGGCTCTTCTCATGTATGTTCGGAAATGAGGACTAGTCGAGTAGAGAAAGACTTTACTTACTTTATTAAGTTCTGTAGAATGTTTGATTTCTTTTATCTTCTTCAGTCGGTCCTGGATCATCTGCTCAACTTCTGCTTTTGTCACTCCCAGCTGAGTCTGTAAAATATACAAGAATAAGAAATATTAGGCGCTGAGGTAGCGCAGCGGTAAAACACACTAGCACACCAGAGCTGACATTTTACTCTTATTGGTTTAAAACTCAGCTTTGCCAGCTGGCTGGGCACCTACATGAACAACAACTGACTGTTGTTCATACAGATGGGAGCCGGATAAAGGACTCCCTCATGGCTGATGCAAGAGTGTGTTGATCAGGGTGTGGCTCTCCATACACAAAGCTGATCCACATACAGTGCCTTGCAAAAGTATTCAGCCCCCTTGAACTTTTCAACCTTTTGCCACATTTCAGGCTTCAAACATAACGATATGAAATTGTAATTTTTTGTGAAGAATCAACAACAAGTGGGACACAATCGTGAAGTGGAACGAAATTTATTGGATATTTTAAACTTTTTTTAGAAATAAAAAACTGAAAAGTGGGGCGTGCAATATTATTCAGCCCCCTTGCGTTAATACTTTGTAGCGCCACCTTTTGCTGCGATTACAGCTGCAAGTCGCTTGGGGTATGTCTCTATCAGTTTTGCACATCGAGAGACAGACATTTTTGCCCATTCTTCCTTGCAAAACAGCTCGAGCTCAGTGAGGTTGGATGGAGAGCGTTTGTGAACAGCAGTTTTCAGCTCTTTCCACAGATTCTCGATGGGATTCAGGTCTGGACTTTGACTTGGCCATTCTAACACCTGGATACGTTTATTTGTGAAGCATTCCATTGTAGATTTTGCTTTATGTTTTGGATCATTGTCTTGTTGGAAGATAAATCACCGTCCCAGTCTCAGGTCTTTTGCAGACTGCCACAGGTTTTCTTCCAGAATGGTCCTGTATTTGGCTCCATCCATCTTCCCATCAATTTTAACCATCTTCCCTGTCCCTGCTGAAGAAAAGCAGGCCCAAACCATGATGCTGCCACCACCATGTTTGACAGTGGGGATGGTGTGTTCAGGGTGATGAGCTGTGTTGCTTTTACACCAAACATAACGTTTTGCATTGTGGCCAAAAAGTTCGATTTTGGTTTCATCTGACCAGAGCACCTTCTTCCACATGTTTGGTGTGTCTCCCAGGTGACTTTTTATAGATATCTTTGAGAAATGGCTTTCTTCTTGCCACTCTTCCATAAAGGCCAGATTTGTGCAGTGTACGACTGATTGTGTCCTATGGACAGAGTCTCCCACCTCAGCTGTAGATCTCTGCAGTTCATTCAGAGTGATCATGGGCCTCTTGGCTGCATCTCTGATCAGTCTTCTCCTTGTTTGAGCTGAAAGTTTAGAGGGACGGCCGGGTCTTGGTAGATTTGCAGTGGTCTGATACTCCTTCCATTTCAATATGATCGCTTGCACAGTGCTCCTTGAGATGTTTAAAGCTTGGGAAATCTTTTTGTATCCAAATCCGGCTTTAAACTTCTCCACAACAGTATCTCGGACCTGCCTGGTGTGTTCCTTGGTCTTCATGATGCTCTCTGCGCTTTAAACAGAACTCTGAGACTGTCACAGAGCAGGTGCATTTATACGGAGACTTGATTACACACAGGTGGATTCTATTTATCACCATCAGTCATTTAGGTCAACATTGGATCATTCAGAGATCCTCACTGAACTTCTGGAGTGAGTTTGCTGCACTGAAAGTAAAGGGGCTGAATAATATTGCACGCCCCACTTTTTAGTTTTTTATTTCTAAAAAAAGTTTAAAATATCCAATAAATTTCGTTCCACTTCACGATTGTGTCCCACTTGTTGTTGATTCTTCACAAAAAATTACAATTTCATATCGTTATGTTTGAAGCCTGAAATGTGGCAAAAGGTTGAAAAGTTCAAGGGGGCTGAATACTTTTGCAAGGCACTGTATGCACCCGCCTAGTGCAGGTGAAAAGATGCAGTCTGCTACTGCACACGTGTCGGAGGGGCCATGTGTCCCCTCAATCAGAGCGGGAATCAGCTTTAGTGGAGAGAAAGCATATTTCAATCGGGCAATTGGATGCAGTAAATTTAAGAGAAAATGCATAAAACAATTTATACACTGATTCGCCATAAGATTAAAACCACCTCCTTGTTTCTACACTCACTGTCCATTTTATCAGCTCCACTTACCATATAGAAGCACTTTGTAGTTCCACAATTACTAACTGTAGTCCATCTGTTTCTCTGCATGCTTGTTAGCCCCCTTTCATGCTGTTCTTCAATGGTCAGGATCCCCACAGGACCCAGACAGAGCAGGTATTATTTAGGTGGTGGATGATTCTCAGCACTGCAGTGACACTGACATGGTGGTGGTGTGTTCATGTGTGTTGTGCTGGTATGAGTGGATCAGACCAAAAATATCCAGCCAACAGCGCCCCGTGGGCAGCACCCTGTGACCACTGATGAAGGTCTAGAAGATGACCGACTCAAACAGCAGCAATAGATAAGCGATCGTCTCTGACTTTACATCTACAAGGTGGACCAACTAGGTAGGAGTGTCTAATAGAGTGGATAGTGAGTGGACACGATTTTTCAAAACTTCAGCAGCGCTGCTGTGTCTTATCCACTCATATGAGCACAACAAAGCATGAAAAGAAACATGGACTACAGTCAGTAATTGTAGAACAACAAGGTGCTTCTATATGGTAAGTGGAGCTGATAACATGGACAGTGAGTGTAGAAACAAGGAGGTGGTTTTAATGTTAAGGTTGATCGGTGCATTTGCTTCTTAATATATTTAACTGGATATAAATATGTAGGTGTGTAATTTTAAAGCCGTTGTCTGATTTATGAAATCAAACACTAAAAAAATAAAAACATTTACCTCATTAGTATATTTGGAAAGTTTACCTCTGTGTTATTCCATATTTATACACCAGCAAAACTGTAAGTATAGAAGAACCATCTAAAAGGTCTTTAACACTCAGGTGGAGGGAAAAATACAAATTAAATATAAACACTGTTAATAAGAATTTTGGTTTGAATGTTTTTAATTTAAGACTAAATTAAACAAACATTTTCAGAAGCTTTACCAGAGATTCAAATAAATCAATGTATAAGGTCTCTCACCTTCTTCTCTGCACTCTCCTCCTCTATAGGAACTGTGTTGTGGTTCTTGTGGTCTGTTTTAGTGCAGAACTGACACACACACGTCTGGTCGTCTCTACAGAACATCTCCAGAGGTCTCTCATGTTTCTGACAGATGTAATCCTCCAGGTTCTCCACAGGATCTATTAGTTTGTGTTTCTTTAATGAAGAAACTTTCTCATGAGGTTCCAGGTGAGTCTTGCAGTAAGAGGCCACACAGATCAGACAGGACTTCAGAGCTTCTCGTTTCTTCTCACTGCAGACCTCACAGTACACCAGAGATTTGGTAGGTTTTCCTGCAGTGCTGCTTGATTTGACCTGAACTGGCTTCCTGAATTGAGCAGCCAGACCAGAGATGAAGGTGTTAACATGTAGTTCAGGTCTTCTGGGAAAATCCATCTTACATACTGGACACTGGCAGTGTGAACTGGTGTCCCAGCACTCTTTGATACAGTTCATGCAGAAGTTGTGTCCACATGGAGTAGAGACTGGATCAGTGTACACATCCAGACAGATGGAGCACTGGAGCTGATCTTCAGACAGGAAGCTGCTGGAGGAAGCCATGACTGATAGAGAAGATACAGAGACACCATAATGATTCATATATTCATTTATTCATTGTCTATTTTACCACCCATCCTATTCTGGGTCACAGTGGGTACAATTAACTGGGTAAAAGGTAGGAAACACCCCAGACAGGTCACCAGTCCATTACAGGGCAAACACACACACACACACACACACACCCCTAACAGCAAATAGTTTGCTTTGTTACTGTGTGACAGTGTGGTAAACCAGCTGTACAGCCGAGAACAGGAGGAATTGGACCGTATAGTTAGGACTGCACAGAGGATTGTGGATACCAAGCTCCCAAAACTGGACACAGTTTATAACATCATCAGTTTATAACATCATCAAAGACTCAACCCACCCAGGTAACAGACTGTTTGTCCCATCGGGAAAAAGATTCATGACAATTAAGACCCGAACAAACAGACTGAGGAACTTAAGAAGCTTTTTCCCCAGAGCTGTAGCCTTTATTACACCTCCACCCCCCCCCACCTCAAACCCAGACACACACCCATAGCTGCTGAGACAGCAAATCAAACTGTTTTGAACCCTGCCCTCCCCAAACTGCTATTTAATGCACAGATCACTTCACATATGTACTATTACATCTTACTATTACTATATACACCGATCAGCCATTACATTAAAACCACCTCCTTGTTTCTACACTCACTGTCCATTTTATAGAAGCACTTTGTAGATCTACAATTACTGACTGTAGTCTATCTGTTTCTCTGCATGCTTTGTTAGCCCCCTTTCATGCTGTTCTTCAATGGTCAGGACCCCCACAGGACCACCACAGAGCAGCTATTATTTAGGTGGTGGATCATTCTCAGCACTGCAGTGACACTGACATGGTGGTGGTGTGTTAGTGTGTGTTGTGCTGATATAAGTGGATCAGACACAGCAGCGCTACTGGAGTTTTTAAACACCTCACTGTCACTGCTGGACTAAGAATAGTCCACCAACCAAAAATATCCATGATTACTGATGGTCTAGAAGATGAGCGACTCAAACAGCAGCAATAGATGAGCAATCGTCTCTGACTTTACATCTACAAGGTGGACCAACTAGGTAGGAGTGTCTAATAGAGTGGACAGTGAGTGGACACAGTATTTAAAAACTCCAGCAGCGCTGCTGTGTCTGATCCAGTCATACCAACACAACACACACTAACACACCACCACCATGTCAGTGTCACTGCAGTGCTGAGAATGATCCAGCACCTAAATAATACCTGCTCTGTGGTGGTCATGTGGGGGTCCTGATCATTGAAGAACAGGGTGAAAGGAGGCTAACAAAGCATGTAGAGAAACAGATGGACTACAGTCAGTAATTGGAGCTGATAAAACAGACAGTGAGTGTTGAAACAAGGAGGTGGTTTTAATGTTATGGCTGATCAGTGTATACTCTACATATATACTATTTGTGCAATAATAATTATTATTATTACTACCTGTTTGTGCTGTACCAAGTTCTTTTATATATATTTTGTACTTTTTATATATCTTATCTTATCTTAGTTTGAATGCAGGTCTTTAGGGGGAAACTGGATGGTGCTGTACATTGTGCTGTACATTGACATTTTCGGCTTTTAGCTGATGCTTTTATCCAACGTGACTTACATTTGTGACAGTATACAACCTAAGCAATTAAGGGTGAAGGGCCTTGTTTAAGGGCCCAACAGTAGCAACCTGGCAGAGGTGTGATTACTAGTCCAGCACCTTAACCACTAGGCTACAATTACCCAGAGAGAGCTTCTGTAAGCAAAGTGAAAACCAAACACTTACACTGATGAACTTACAGATTGTACATCAGGATGTGTGGATGTGCTCTGTGATATGATGTCTCTGGTTTCTCTAACTTTTACTGTATACATAACAGGTATGAATGCATTTATTATAGAGCACAGAGAACAACAGGTAACAAGAACAAACAGGACAAATAAACAATAAAATATATTGGATAAAAAACTGATTTAAACTATTATTTACGTTTCACTTGGTGGTAGAAACACACAGAGCCAGTGAAAGTGAAACTCCAATGTAATCAATCAGACTGAACTGTTCTAAACTGAGCTTCTGTATTACAAGAGCTTATAAACCACTGATTATAAACATCCAGATATCAACATTTTATCATCTACTTTACTGCGTCACATTTGTTATAAGATGTTTTATTTACATGATTTACAAGCCTTGCTGTTGAGCTCACACTGATGTGTCTCAAATCATGACCACTTCCCTTTCCAAACGCACTATATAGAAAGTAATTCACAGTGGCTCTAGTGCACTAGATGTTAAACCATGTGAGATACGAGACACGACCACATACTATTTCTTTATGCTGGGAGATAAAATGAACACAAACATGCTGCTTGTTTACTGTCCTGCTGTCTCGGTTAGTTTATTTAGTAACTGAATTGTTTGTAATTCTAGCTGTACAATCATCTGTATCAGTATTAACACTTAATAAACATTTCATTCTTCCGTCTTCTCAGACGCATCCTGTGGAACTTCCCCAACATTTCCTTATAGCACAGTTCCACTTTACCTCCCTTCTTGCCCCTTTATTATTTACCTGCTTATTTAGCTGACTGAAGGCTGTAGAAGCTTCAAACTGGAGATTTTGAGCTGCTGAAACAAAGTCACTTCTGATTAGGAAACACGTTTCCACTTTACTTTCGTTTCTGCTGAGTGACGTCATGAAAACACGCCCCTCAGTTTGTACAGCAGTTACACAGTTTAACCACCAGATGGCAGAAATTTACCCACTTTTACCAGCAGTAAGTGGAAGCAGTTTGTATAATCTGAGTTTAGTGTTTATTATCACTATGATGAGATTTAGCAGCTACATTTACTGCAAAACAGCCTGAACTCAGACACACTGTTGATTTCAGATCTCACCACAGCACAACTCTACAACCACCGGCTAAACTAAATACTGCTGACACCAAAGTGTAGTCATGATTTATCAGCCATAACATTAAAACCACTTACTTTATTTTATCAGCTTCACTTACCACATAAAAGCACTTTGTAGTTCTACAATTACTGACTGTAGCCCATCTGTTTCTCTGCATGCTTTTTACCCTGCTTTCATGCTGTTCTTCAATGGTCAGTACCCGCACAGAGCAGGTATTATTTAGGTGGTGGATCATTCTCAGCACTGCAGTGACACTGACATGGTGGTGGTGTGTTAGTGTGTGTTGTGCTGGAGTTTTTAAACACCTCACTGTCACTGCTGGACTAAGAATCATCCACCAACCAAAAACATCCATCCAACAGCGCCCCGTGGGCAGCGTCCTGTGACCACTGATAAAGGTCTAGAAGATGACCGATGGACTACAGTCAGTAATTGTAGAACTACAAAGTGCTTCTCTATGGTAAAGTTCATATGCGTGTAAAGGCAGGCGAGCGAATACTTTTGGCAACATAGTGTTCCTTGCTCCATACCTGTTGCTTTTATAACTTGACTGTGGGTTTCCTGAAAATATGACACAGTTTGTTGGGTCAAAACAGCAACTAGATGATTAATTTAGTGGTCAGTAAAGTTCTTTATTATTTAACTTCTGTTACATGAAGAACCTGTCAAAGAAATGAGGCGGGTGGGCAGCTTAGAACAAGCTGGGAGGCAAGCCATATCCTAGTGGTTAGGGTACTGTACTAGTAATTAAAAGGTCACTGGTTCAAGCCTCACCACTGCGAGGTTGCTGCTGTTGGGCCCTTGAGCAAGGCCCTTAAACCTCAATTGCTCAGATTGTATACTGTACCTGTACTGTATATCCACATATACCAAGTCATGATTCCTCAATAGACAGTCGAGAACCTTTATTATATACATGGTGGAATTAAAACGTTTTATATTTTATGTACTTATGACAGTAGAATCAGCCACAGACATACAGTCGACCCTTGAGTTACGGACGGTCTACCATGCAAACATTTCGGGTTTTGAACGATCTTCTTTAACTTAACGTACGAACAAATTTCGGATTACGAACAGAAATTCGTGACATCACGATAAAGTTGACTCCAAGCGTCTCTCTCATATACAGTAAGTGAACATTCGCACAGCGGACGGTGTTTTTCTGGTGTTTTCAATATTAAAATGTCCCCAAATTGTTACGATTGGCAGAGCCAATAAAAGGTTTTTTGGAGGAACCACCAGGCGAACACCACACCACAGACACAGAGATTAGTTAGTTAGATTTATTGAAAATACAGGAGGAAAAACACGCCGGGGCAGGAGCACAGGAACGGTCAACGAGGAAACCAGGAGGCAGGGATCGTGGTAGGTGGGACTGCCGGCTGGGGACCAGAAGGCTGGGAAGGAGGCAGGAGGAGCTTTGGAGACACAGCACTGGAACCCGAAGGCTGAGGTGAAGACCGGAGGAACTGGCAGGAACGCTGGAGAAAGGAAGGAGGCGAGAAACCCAGGAACCAGGAGAAAACGAGGCGGGGGTCAGGAACACTGGAAGCATGGGATCCAGGAAAAAGCACAAAGTTCAATTATCAAAAGTTCAATTATCAAAAGTTCAATATCAAAAGTTCAAAAAGGTAACCAGGAGAGCTGAGCAGTTCACGCTGACATCAACAGACGATCTGGTGGAGATTGAGAGAAACTGGGGGTTTTTAACTGCTGGTAGATGAGAAGTAGATAGGAAGCAGGTGTGACTAATTAGCCACGGTGGAGATCTATTGGTTAGCTCCAGAACCAATTAAGCTGGTGCAGTTGCAATAAGCGCCACCAGGAGTCACCAAAACACCCTGGGTTGAGCCAGAAGAGAAGTGAGCACAGCAGTGACTCCTAACACAAATAAGATGCAGAGAGAGCGCATAGCTGAGAAAATGAACAAATCTATTACATTTGTTGTTGTATAATTACTCCTGCCAGTAGGTGTCACTGTGTATCAGACAGAGGGGACAGTGAGTGAGAGAGAAGAAGGAACTCGGCTCAGTAAAGTATTCTTTCTTTCAAGAAATTATACATACAAAATACAACACTACTGAAATAAAGAAGAGAAATATTAGAGTTACTGTTGTTTCTGATAGATACATTTTATAAAAAAGAAGGAAATGTATGATGGTGTATGTGATATGATGTGTGTGTTTTATGTACAGTACTACTGTGTATCTTTGTTCATTATTATTTATTACAGGAATGTTTATTCTATAATTTAAGATTTAAGGAAAATATACTTGTGTTTATAACTAAAAAGAGCATTTAAAACATTAGAGAGGTTAGGGGTAAGAAGGGGGTTTGGGAGGTCTGGCACGGATTAATTCTATTTACATTATTTCTTATGGGAAAAATAGGTTTAACATACGAACATTTTGAACAATTTAAGAACAGCCCTTCAGAACCAATTAAGTTCGTAAGTCAAGGGTCGACTGTATAAAATGTCTCAGTCATATACCATGAAACCGTCAGAGTGAAAAATTGTTGGTCATACCGCCCAGCCCTGTATTCAGGTGATTCTATAGAGCAGTGGTTCTCAAACTGTGGTACGCTGTACGCGAAGCAGCACGAGGTGGTACGCCAGATAGTCTTGGAAAAGTAATTACCGAAAAATGCACCGAAAAAATAAAATAATTTAATAATTATAAATAAAAAAATAATATGAAATAAAATTTGTAAATTACTAATAAAATCTGTTTCAAAGTTCTTATAATTCTGTTTTAATAAAATCAGTTTAATTAAAACAAATTGTATTCAAACTAATGTGTACTTCATTACGTCTATCCTTCACGTTCACGCTGTCCATCTCGAAATTTCCCAAACGTTATCAGTAGCTCTCTCGCTTTTGTCAGAATCGATGGTTAAAAACGAGTGCTTCCAGTAAGACTATTATATCGTGGCTGAAGGTAGCAGATGCCAGGAGCAGTGAGCCCAACCCTGGTAAATCACACACACCTGTTGAGCAGGAGGAAGATAATTCACTGCCCGCCCTTGCAACATTCAGTGCTAATTTAGACACAGACAGCACTGCTGGTGTTAGCAAACGCCGAAAAAGTGCTACAAGACGGTACGACGCAAGTTATTTCAGTTTGGGATTCACATTTAGTGGAACGGAGGAAGAACCAAGACCACAATGTGTTGTGTGCTGTGAAATTCTCAGCAATGAGAGAATGAAACCAGCACATATAAGAGAGTGTGTGTGTAACCAGCAGCATCTCTCTCTGGTATGAGAGTTGTAACATCTCAGAAATAAAGGCCCTTGAGCAAAGTGGTTAGGACAGCAGAAAAGACCATAGGGGCCAGACTCCCACCTATTGCCCTCGGGTAAAAGGTCCAGTAGTCTACGCTGCAACACGGACCGTTTCAGAAGTAGTTTGTACCCGACTGCCATCAGACTTCTGAACAGAACAAATTAACCCAAATCTGATAAATATTTCATCTATGGGTATAACATGTGCAATATCCTTATATCTTAACATGCAATAACGAAATGTGCAATAAAAAAATGTGCAATAATTATCATTATGTATGACCACTGTGAATTTTTCTGCATGTGCAATACTTAACTACAATGTGCAATTTTCATAATGTCAGTATTATTATTAGTACTATTTAACTTTTGATGTACCTTTTTAATCCTACATATTTTTCTTCATTACTATTTTATGTATATATATATATATATATATATATATATATATATATATATATATATATATATATATATATATAATGTTTTAAACCTGCAGTGTTTTTAACGTGAACCGATGCACGTAATTTCGTTTTTTCTGTTCACTTTGGTGTACAGTAAAATGACAATAAAGTGAATCTTGAATCTTGAAAGACATTTAAGCACTAAACATGCACATTTAAAAGATAAATCAGTGAATTGGAAATGGTAAGTGGTAACTGCATTTATACAACAGTTAGTTCCGACCTTACAATCTGATTGGTTGAGAAGCGTTCTAACCGTGTTGATATTGGTGATAACAGCACGGCCTTTTCACACCACAGCTGTATTACTCCGCTGACGCGTTGCCAGTAACGACAAGCTTCGTGCACACAAGTCGCCGGTTGTTTTGTAGGCCTATTTGTGCTCATACACATCCAGAAATTGATCAAATGGATCATTTTCAGATAATATTCGACCTAAATTCTATCTTTTAATTCTTAATTAATTTTATTTTTAGCTTTTTTTTTTTCTTTTCCTTTCATCTTCGCTTATTCATATTCGCTTATTATTTTTATTCCAAACTAGCGTTACAGTGTAGTGTTAAACTTTATGCCTTTTTCAGCCTACTGTGTTGACAGGGTAGGAATTTTTACCGTTGCATAGCAGCAACTCATTCGTTGTGGAACTACTTTTTGTCGGAAGGTATTGTCAATATTAAAGCATATTCAATATGAAATTCAGGGCTTCTTTTATTTATTTTCTTTCTTTATTTTGTAAAAACGGTTGTACAAAGGCAATAGAACACTTGAGGTCGTGTGTTATTCGCGATAACACACTCCCTCTCATGTTCTATTGCTTAATTTTTTTTTAGATTAGATTGGATACAACTTTACTGTCATTACACATGTACAAGTACAAGGCAACGAAATGCAGTTTAGCATCTAACCAGAAGTGCAATAAGCAGAAAGTGCAGGATATACGGTATCTATGATATACATTATTTACAGTGGGTAAATAGCAGTGGTATGATCTATAAACTATAAACTATACTATGAACAAGATATGTAGCTAAAAACAATATACCTACTAAGGTGCAGATTAATATTAAGGTGCTATGCAGGTTAAAGTGATTAAGGTGCTATGGACATGATCAAGGAATGTGTACGTAAAAACATGGTAAACAGATGTATACAGTATTTATGGGATTTATGTACAAATACACACACACACACACACACACACACACACACACACACACACACACCTAATTAATGTGTGCCATATGTGGAAACAGCTGGTACTTGGACGTTTTGGTTTAATAATTGGTGGTACTTGGTCTAAAAAGTTTGAGAGCCACTGCTATAGAGCAGTGAGGAGCCTCCAAGCGGACAAATGCCAAACCAGTGGGAAGTTACTGATGCTGGTCACTACAGAACGTCAACACAGTTTGGTCAGCAGATGGCAGCCCTGGAACGCCACCGTTCCGCGCGTCTCTCTCTCTCTCTCTCTCTCTCTCTCTCTCTCTCCTCTCTCCTCTCTCGGTTCTCGAGCTCACGGTAGACGAGCCACCGACGTGTTCCGCGCGCACAGCCTCTCCGTTCTCCGTTGTTCTACAGACCGAGGCACGAACCGGCGCGCGTGTCATGGCGCACATCGCGGCCACCCTGCTGTGGATGTGGGTGCACGGATCTGTGCTCTGTAGCGCCGGGGCTGATGATGTTTCCGTCCTGAACCGGAGGAGCGCGCACCACGGTCTCGGTCTCGGCGGGACTCAGCAGCACATGAGCGGAGCTACTGTACCGGATTCTCCGCGGAGGTTGGCGAGGTCGGCGGGAGCGGACAGGGTGTCCGTACTGAGCAGCTCGTTCGTGCTGAAGGGGGACGCTGCGCACAACCAGGCGATGGTGCACTGGACCGGAGAGAACAGCAGCGTGAGTCGCGAACACACACACACACACACACACACACCGTGCATACACACACACACACACACACACACACACACACACACACACACACACCGTGCAAACACAGCGGTACTTCCACCGGTCACACTGTGCAAACAAACTGCTACTTACAAGAGTCGCACAATGTCACCACAACCGCGCTTCCATCTGCCACACCATGCACACACACACACACACACACGCACGCACACACACACACACACTGGCACTTCCACCTGTCACACCATGCACACACACCAGTATTTTTACCACTTACACCACGCAAACCCACCACAAAAACACCCAGGTACCCGTACCTGTCTCACAATGCAACTACACCGTACTTCCACCTGTCACACCATGCAGACACACCAGGACAACATACCAGTACTTCCACCTGTCACACCATTCACACACACACACACTCGTACTACCACTGATCACACCATGAAAATCCACCATGCAAACAAACAGGTACTTTAACCTGTCGAACCATGCAAACACAACAGTATTTTACCACTCACACCGTGCAAATCCACCATGCAAACACACCGGCACTCCCACCTGTCACACAATGCAACTACACCGGTACTTCTACCCATCACACCATGCAAATCCACCACGAAAATACACTGGTACCTTCACCTGTCGCACCATGCACACACACCGGTACTTCCACCTGTCACACCATGAAAATTCACCATGCGAACACACCGGTACCTTCACCTGTCACACGATGCAACTACACCGACACTTCCACCCGGCACAGCATGCAAACACACCGGTACTCCCACCAATCACACCATGCAAACACAACAGTATTTTACAACTCACACCATGCAAATCCACCATGAAAACACACCGGTACTTCCACTGAGCACACCATGCAAACACACCGGTACCTTCACCTGTCACACCATGCAAACACACCGGCATTTCCACCTGTCGCACAATGCAACTACACTGGTACTTCAATGACTCTCATCCCATGCAAATCCAACACGAAAACACACAGGTACCTTCACCTGTCGCACCATGCAAACACACCAGTATTTTTAACATGCACAGCATGCAAACACACCGGCACTTCCACCTGCCACACAATGCAAACACACCAGTATTTTTAACGTGCACATAATGCAAAACAAAGGTACTTCCACCACCAATTCCACCAATGCAAACACACCACGAAAACACACAGGTACCTTCACCTGTCACACCACGAAAACACACAGGTACCTTCACCTGTCACACCACGAAAACACACAGGTACCTTCACCTGTCACACCACGAAAACACACAGGTACCTTCACCTGTCACACCATGCAAACACACCAACACTTCCACCTGTAACACCATGCAAACACACCGGTACTTCCATCTGCCACACCATGCGAACATACCAACACTTCCACCTGTAACACCTTGCAAACCCACCACGAAAACACACAGGTACCTTCACCTGTCACACCATGCACACACACTGGCACTTTCACCTGTCGCACCATGCAAACACACCAGCACTTCCACTGATCACACCCTGAAAATCCACCATGCAAACACACCGGTACCTTCACCTGTCACACGAAGCATCTACACCGACCCTTCCACCCGGCACAGCATTGCAAACACACCGGCACACTGGCGCTTCCACCCGTCACCTCATGAAAACACTTTTACTTTCACCTGACATGCAAACACAGCAGTACGTTTAACGTTCACACCATGCACATCACGCATTCACACTACTGGTACCTTCACCTGTCACACAGTGGAACCACACTGGCAGTTTTACCAGCCATGCCAACACATCGGTACTTTTATTATCACACCTCTCACACCGTACAGTGTTTGTTTGCTGGTTAAATCAGCACGGTGACCTACTGTTGTTACCCACAGCTTGCTAGAGAATGTGCATTGTGCACGTGCAGCCCTGGTGTTGTTTTTTACATTTGAATCTGCAGCTTTTAAAGAGCTTTTATTTAGCCTAACCTGCATTTACTTTATAACTTGTTTAGTGTGTGAGGTAAATTGACTGAGAATCACCTGGTTTCTGTTAGCATGTGGCTAATATAGACATTTTAAAGATTGCTTTTGAGTTTATTGTTTTGTTTGTACTGTAGAGGATGCTTGAGACAGGATATTTATTGTTAAACTGTTCTTTTAAAGGCCGTTTGGAAAATCTGTCATAAAAATGTAAAGTTATAGACCTGTCACCTTGATCTTCTTTAATGTAAGGACACCTGATTATGAGCTTATTAGTGTGATTGCTGAATTATTCCACCGTTTTTTGTCCGGCTTTCTTCGTCCACAGTTTTCGAAATATCGACCCCGTTCGCACTCCAAATAGTCCGGCCCCTTGAGGAATGGGCTACTTTTGGATCCGCCTGCCTGTTTGCCCGCCACGCCCGTTTTTTACCATTTTTTGGGCAAATTGTCTGGCTTTTTTCGTCCACAATTTTCCAAATATCGACACCATTCCAACTCTAAATTGTCCGACCCGTTAATGACACCAATGCTTGTTTTCAGCTTTTGGATCCGCCTGCACGTTCACCCGCCATGCCCTTTTATTTCTCCCATTCACTACTTCAAAAAGTTTGAGATATCAACGCCATTCCAACTTTAAATCGTCCGGCCCCTTGATGACACCCTGACATGCATACAGCATTTGGATACGCGGCCCCGACCACCCGCTACACTGCAATCACACTCGCATTTTCTTCAGGAAACGCACCTCTCTAGTTATTTATCCTATTCCAAAAACATGGATATTATTATTTACATTTTCAGTTACACAATGAGCTCAGAGACCAACAGTGGCAACTTGGTGGTGGCGGGGCTTGAACCAGCAGCCTTCTGTTTACTAGCCCAGTACCTTAACCACTGAGCTATCACTGCCCATATTATTATGCCACCCCTTTTGCAACCTGCACTGTTTTGAAGTGGTTTTTCACAGGATTTTGGAGTGTGTCTGTTGGAATTGGGTCCTTTGTGCCAAGTTCACACCAGACGACTTTAAAGTTGTTCAGATCTCTGTACAGTTCACACTACACGACTGGATCTTTTGTAATCGGGAGTCTTTCAAGTCTTTGTGGTTTTCACACTATGCGGCTGATTGGTGATAGGGCATCACACACTACACCAACTATCAACTACCAAACTACGTTTAGTCACGAAAACACATGCGAGAAAATCAGCATCTCTGGCGTGTTAGCGGACGGCCGGTTCCTCTTCTCATCATATAATAATAAACTCGCTGTATTCGGCTGAGTGTTTATTTTTTTAGGTGCCATATCAAATCAGTAGTAATTGTAGATGGTTTGGTTAAATGATATCTGGTTTGTTTCTTATGAGCCACCGTACTTGTATGCGTGTTGTAACTGTAACAAACTCTTCTGTGCTTGTATTGTGGCAATGGTTTGATGGACGTTTATACGTGAAGTGAGTGTGTTTTGACCCTTTGGGGCTTCCATAGTGCATGGAGTAGCGTGCTTGGCTAAAGCGATGACTCTAGCTGTCCGCCATTCGGTACCGTAACAGAAGAAGTTAATAAAGTGTTAAATGCTCCCGACAATTTGTGAATATAGCCTGTATTTATTTCTTTATTAAGCGAGTGCATCACTACGACGCTCGGTCACATAACTAAGCCAATCAGAGCGCTCGATACTGAGATGTCGTTCAGTTTTGTAACACGTAAACTCATAAAAGCTGTATGTTATGGTCCTGAAGTTTTCATGCTTGGATTTAAAGTTATTGTTTTGTAAACTGGAGTGATCCTCGACTCACACACCATATAAACAGTAAAATTCTACAGTAATCAACACAGCTCTGCTCCCACCGCCTCCTGAAACGCTCGCATTACAGACGTTACACTTCACTGTTGGACTCTCCGTTTACGACACCTTTGTGACCGCTGATGTAAAACGAAAAATCAGACTTAGGATCGGGCTTAGTAAAGCTGATACCGATCAGTTAAAAAATGCCTTGATCGGGCCCGATTCCGTTACTGTCAGGGGGAAAAAGTTTTTGGAGATACGTGTTTTTCATCGGACAGAGACGATATATGAAGTCAAGCGCCTCTGCTGGACAATTTTGGAACTTTCTGGCTGAGGAAACATAAGAATATGGATCGGCCTTTTTTTTACATAAAATAATGAAGTGTAAATATGGGTCCACTCTTACTGATGAACACTTGAAAGCTGCTTGAGAATCAGCATCAGCAGCTCCTGTCCAGACAACAGATGAAGCCACCCTCAAAAAAAAAAAACAGATTGCGATGACCTCTAGACTGAAATAGTAGCTCTCAAGCCACGGAAGTGTGGGCACCCCTGCTGTAGAAGATGACGTTAGCTTGCCTGCTAAATGGGACGCGTTATCTTAGCAGCACAGATAGCGCCCTGCCTCGCCTCCCTCCTCCAGAGTGAAACGGTTTACAACAACAGAGTCCAGTTCAATATCTTCAAACATTGTGTAACAGATTATTGGCACATGTGTAGTGGCAGCATGGTGCCCACGCCCCTCATTCACGATGTCCCGATCAGAACAAAGACGTGCTTCATGCAGAAAGACGTCCGCGCCTCCGGACACCACGGCATTCTTCATTAATTAGCCAGTTTATGCAAAGTTAATTGAATCTTCTGCTTCCTGTCTGGCGTGTCTTTGAAAATTTCTCTGGCGTGTTCACAGGAAGTGGACATAATAGCTGCTGTTTCTTCACTTTAATTGCAGTGAGACTTGTTAGACTTGTGTGAAGGCCAGAAACCGGCTGTGTGGGTGAATCTTTGTGCTTTTGCTCGCCCTGTTTTGTCCGTCCAGACGCTTTTCTCGCTCCTTCTTTTTATTCCGGGCTAAAAGAGAGTCCAGAATGCTCCGAAGGTGCAGCCACAATCAGTGTTTTGTTCAGTCGAAACTCAGAAAGCCTCTGGGAAGATCACTGTGTGTGTGTGTGTGTGTGTGTGTGTGTGTGTGTGTGTGTGCAAATGGCCTTGGTGTGGGAATACTGTGATGGAAGAAGGAAGGCGTGATGATAGAAATGCTGAAGAACAGAATGAAGTGGAAGAAAAACATTCACTGCTGACAGAAAACAGTTTTGCTGCTTGTTGAAGTGCTTTACAGCTCACTGGCATCAATCCATGATGTTTTCTTACCGTTCATATAAAGCCAGGTTTGTATTGCGATCATTATATGAGCTTATTTAAAAATATCTTGTCCAGTTTTGTGACATATCGTGAATATATGATGAGATTCTTTAACCACAGACCTGCGAATACACTGACATGTCACGTCACCAATTAACACCTTCAGATTCAAATAAGCAGTGGCGACATTGTGACATTTTGCGCCAACGCTTCGAACGCTGGCGACTTTTTTATCGGCTGTCTTTGGTCACCGCAGCACATCAACCGTCGGTGAGCAGTAGGACTGCCGCGATTGGTCGACCTAGTCTAAAAATGCGTCGACGTCAATATTTCAAATCGATGCATCATTTTTAAAACTATGCTTATAAATGATCCTTTTTAATTTCTACAAAGTTCATATGATTCCCTCAGCACTACCTGCCGTGTGCAGGACCTCAGTCGTATCTGGTCCAGTCACTGGTTGGCGGCATTAAGCACCGTCTTAAAAAATGCCGTCTGCAGCAGTCAGAGGCCGATTGTAGAGCTTTCAAAGAAAAGATCAAAGTTTTCCACGACCCAAATCATCCAAAGTTGATTTGATTTTGATTTGATTTACTTTATTGTCCCACTAGGGGAAATTTTACTTGGGCCACCCCAAGCTACATATCGTTTATACAAACATACAATGACACACGATGCAATACAAACATTGAAAGTAGTAAAAGTACATTAAAATACCTCCCCTACTCTGCTCACCTGTTAGAATTAAGAATAGTAATGGAAATTGGCACAAAAGAGTTTTTAAACCTATTAGAACTACACAATGGCATTCTGAATCTTCTTCCTGAAGGGAGAAGATGGTATTCTGAGAACATAACATGGTCAGGGTCAGAAGTCATATTCCTTGCCAGCCTCAGCACGGACCGCTCATAGACTGCACCCAGTGAGGAGTACTGATTGCCCCCAATGATTTTCCAGGCATTTTTGACAACACTAGCTAACTTATTCGTTAGTTGGGTTGAAAGGCCACCAAACCAGACAGGAATACCATAACTTGCAATGCTCTCTAATATGGTCTTATAAAACAAAATCATAATCCTTTGGTCCACTCCAAAGCTACGAAGTCTCCTCAGAAAGTAGTTGCAGTCTAGCACAGAGATACTCTACATGGGTTAACCATCCAAGTGAACTGTCAATATAAACCCCCAGATACTTGTAAGAAGACACCTGAGATATGGAATTGTTATAAATAACCACTGGACTGTGGTCACCAATTTTTTTGTGATCAAAGACAATCTCTTGTGTCTTCTTAATATTCAATTTGAGGAAATTAATGTCACACCATTCCACAAATCTCTGTACCTCAGCAAAGTAGTCATTAACACTGTCATTCAAGTTTGGTGATACTTAAAACTGGCACACAACTAAAAGCTGGTTTGTTTACTGTGCGGAGCTTTGATGGTACCACAGCAGTACCAGCGCCATGCTGCACGTCTATATTGTTTCATTAAGCTTCTTAATCACGGAGATCTTGGAATACCGTATTCCTTAGCGTGTTCAGTTAGACCGCCGCGCACTTTGCTGCGTTGGGCTCGCGATTTTTGCGGTTGCCGCGGCGCTCAAAGTGCAAAAAGCTTCTCGTGTGAATGCGCCGTAACACTCACCACTGTGCTTACATGGCTTACAATGTAAAGTAAGTGTTGAGTGAACGTGGAGAGTAGAATCTGGGCTCATTCTGTCGTTACTGTACGTTGGACTTAATGAGACGTGGCTACATCTAACTATTTTATTTCTGCTATAAGTTCAAGCACTTTGCTTTGTGTACGGACGCCATAAACACGTGCTGCGCTCTGTTTAATATGGACATAAACCCGGTTTACAATTAGTTCTGTGTTGGATTATTATGCCGTACAGTTTGTTGTTGAAATAAAAGAAGCTTAAATGAGATTCTGAATTAATTATTGTTTAGATTAATCGACTAATCAATAAATTAGTCTATAGATTAATCAGTAGAAAAATGGTCATTAGTGGCAGCCCTAGTGAGCAGGTCATGTTGTGTGTTCCACAACCACCAGACCATACACACCACCGGAGAAAGTCTTTCAACATGAGCCATTTAGTCTACAACAGCATACTCAGGTTAATTGTCTCACTAACAAGACTGTAGGAATTTGTGTCTATTTAAAAGAGCATTTGTAAGACCAGGCACTGCTTGTAGGCACTTTATAGTCCCATACATTTCATAAATGTTCAGTGGGGTTGAGGTCAGGGCTCTGTGGTGGAGACAGCAAGCGTTAGGATTTTGAGTTACCCAGAGTTCACAGCGAATGCCTCACGTAAGCATTGCAGCATTGTGTTGCCTTAAAACCAAACAAGGCTTGGACGGCTGTGATTCAGAACCTGTACAACTCAAAACCTGGTGTGAATTGATGGGACAGTGAACAAACTGTGAACAAATGTTTAATTTAAATCTCCATCTTGGTGTGAAATGAGGACTGTTCCCCACAAAGACAGATTATACTTTGAAATAAAGTTTGGATGGCGCTCAGATGGCACAGTAGTAAACTGCCAGCCCACTACTGCAGGGATCCTGGGTTTGAAGCCTCAGTGGTGATCTCAGTCTGTCGGTCGGGTATCTACTGTACATACAGACATGATGGGCAATTTCTGGAGGGTAGGCTGAAGTCCTGTGATAAATAAGCGTGCTGTCCGGGTGTTACTGTGTGTTACTGTGTTGTGCCTGGTGATTCCGGGGAAACGGACCAACCACGACCCTGACGAGGGTGAATTGGGGGTAAAACATGACTTTGGGAATGTCCAGCTCACTGCATATTAATGCTTTCACGAATCAGTCTGTTGTATCTCAAATCTCATTTATTGAACATCATGTGCACTAGAGAGTCTGTCTATTTTATTCTATGTAGTGCACTTTGAAAGGTAGCAGACACAATTTGAGACAGCAACGTTCCCGCTGGACTGTTTTATCCCCTCATAAAATCTTCCCAAAATTAGCAGCAAGGTTTTAATCATGTAAAAATGTTAAAAACTGTAACATTAAATGTTTTTGTGCACTAGAAGCTTCCCCACATGGTACTCCAGATGACCTTGGGATAATTGTTGCATCCACTACAGTAATAAGTACATTACTGTGTGTTTTCTATCTGTAATTTACATAATCTATTTTACAGAGTGTTAAAAAAGTGCATCTGTTTTTTTTTTTTTTTTATTACAAACCTGGAGTAGTGGAGTCCTTTTTACCCTGAGTTATTATAGTTATCTTAAGGTTATTATTGTTGATTGCTTATTTCTTCCACACCCGCCCCTAACAAAATAATGTGTGTATGATCCGCCCTGCACTGTAACATTTATAACATAAACTAATGGCCGCTATATGATAGGAGGTAAATGATAGCAGATTGTTTCACTTGACATCGTCTATAATGACATCGTCTCAGTGGTTATGACTTTAACTGGTAATCAGTTGCCACTAGTTTCCACTGTTGGGCCCCTGAGCATTGCAATGCTGCTAATGTAATATAAATGTTGTACATTTCCTTATGAAGGTATGTACAGTAGATGCAGCACGGCTTCAGTAGTGTTTAGCCGTAGTTATCTTGGATGTTACATGGTATTTTTTTTTACATGCCCACAACACAGTGGTACAAAATCCCCACAGATGTCGTACCTCAGCATGGAGTGGATTGAACAGAAGTGGAATCGAGTGAGTCTGAGTGCTTACAGATGATGCACTAGAGAGAGAAAGTCGACTAATCCTGACTCATCTGAGCTCTTATGATCTGAATTATTGGAATAAATTATATTTAATACACACTTCAACATTCTAGAGAGGTTTTATCCACCCACCTGTTCTTCCACCTTTCTATCCATCCACTAATTCATTTATCCATCAACTCATCCATCCATCTATTCATCCATCCACCCATCCATCTATTTGTTCATCCATCAACTCATCCATCCATCTGTTCATCCATCCACTCACATCCATTTATCCATCAACTCATCCATCCATCTACTTATTATTACATCCATCAACTCATCCATCCATCTGTTCATCCATCCATTCATCCTTCTACTCATCCATCCACTCATCCATCCACAAATCCATCCATCTGTTCATCCATCCACAAATCCATCCATCTGTTCATCCATATGTTCATCCATCCACCCATTGATTTATTCATCCATTTGTTCATCCATCCATCCACCCTTCTACTCATCCATCCATCTGTTCATCCATCCACTCACATCCATTTATCCATACGCATCCTACTATCTATAAATCCATTCATTCCTCCATCCATCCATCCATCCGTCCATCCTTCTACTTATTACTACGTACATCCATCCATTCATCTACTTATTATTACATCCATCCATCCATCTACTTATTATTCAAACATCCATCCATCCATCCATTTATCCATCCATCTACTTATTATTCAAACATCCATCCATCCCTCCATCCATCCATCCATCTACTTATTATTCAAACATCCATCCATCCCTCCATCCATCTACTTATTATTACGTACATCCATCCATCCATTTATATGCATCCTACTATCTATAAATTCATTCATACTTATCCATCCATCCATATTTATTCTACTACCTATAAATCCATCCATCAATTCATTCTTTTATCCATCCATCCTGTGTTGTCAAATTCCAGGACATCAGCAGTTTCTGAGAAATTTAGACCATCTCATCTAACATCCACATTCATGCTGCAGCTCACATCACATTTATAATTCTGGTGTTTTATGTGGCCGCGTGTCTGTGTGAGTTTTATTCGCCGTCCTGCTGCCTCGTGACTGAATGATTCATAATGACATGAATTAATTCAATCTTCAGCTTGTGATGAGTCAAAACAAACTGAAAAATACTGAGTCTCAGGCTAAATAATCCAATTATTGTTTTTATGGAAATTGAAACCTGCCTGTTTTACTCACACAGTAATAAATGTTTTTTTTTACATTCCAGAGGTGGTAAATTATATAAAACAGTGTATAAATCCATGAATAATGTGAGTGTGTCTCACACTTCACCCTGAATAAGAATTTGATCAGAGACTTGCTGGATGCTTGCTGGTACCTCCTACATACAATCAAAGACTCAGGTTCTGATGAGAAGCGGTTTTTGATCCGTTTGATTAGATTTTGAACTCGGTGGTCATGGTGCGTCCTCAGCAGGTAGAAACCTAGATTAGATCCGTCCACACTGCAGTACTGAGTCATCCTTCAATCTTCTTAGAGAGGAGTACAGAAGGAAAGAGGGAGTAGAAGATGGAGTCGTGGTGTCAGACATCTATTATGAAAAGGCTTTGAAGATACTCCTGGTTTTTCCTCTTCTCTGGTCAGGGTTTAGTGGGATGTGAGAGGATCTTCTGCTCAGGAGGGTTTGCTCTGCTTTTAATGGTCCTTGCATAACCCAGAAGATTAAAGGTTCTGTTGCATATTGAGCTCCACTTTTTGGAGTGTCTGAGCATCCATTCTTCGAAGCATATTGATGATTTTAACTCAGTATGACCCGCTGGTGCAACATCTGCTCTGAGACCAGTTTGGATGAACAGCTGGAGCTGGTAAAACACAGAACTCTTGTGCGTCCACGATTTTAAGGTTGCCTACATTAGACTACTAATAAAATTATGTTCTGATGGTAGTTTGAAGCTAAGAGACAGCACACATACAACCTTCAAATCTACTTTATTCAGATTGGGGTCTAAAAACACTGGACACAAGGTGGGAATGCCCTAGACAAGTGGGTAAATAAAGGACCCTAGACAGGGTATTGGTGTATTTAAGGGGCAAGAAGTCTTGCCAATCCGCAATCCTCCAGGCCACCCAAGGAGAACGGAGGTCCCTGCTGAGTCTGGTTCCTCTCAAGGTTTCTTCCTGTAATTTCAAGGGAGTTTTTCCTGCCACTGTCACCCTCGGCTTGCTCAACAGGGTTTTTTGTCTGTTGGTCCCGGATTCTGTAACGTGGCTTTGAGACAATATCTTTTGTGAAAAGTGCTATATAAATCAATTTGACTTGACTTGACATGTCCAGTTCCCCCATTGCATCATGCTTGACATCAGTGCCTGCCAAGATGGACTAGCCTACGCTCTACGTCTTCCTCCAAACACCTCAGCTGAACAGTAGAAGTCACTGTCACAGTGGGAACAAGGTGAAGGACTGGCACCGATCCAATCCCATCCAATACTCTGTATCGGTATCGGTCCAATATTGGCCCAAATCACTGGATCGGATATCGGAAGGAAAAAAACGTGTAATCCGATCTGATACTGTTGCTTAATGTAAATAATGTTTAATGTAAATAAGGCCATTGACTGCCCAACGTATCATTGGTACACAGCTTCCTACTATCGGAGACCTTCACCACCAGCGCTGTGTGCGCAGAGCACACAGCATCATCAGGGACCCCTACCACCCCAGCCACACACTGTATAACCTTCTGCCATCTGGGAAAAGATACAGGAGCATCCGTACCAGGACCCGTCGACTCAAAAACAGTTTTTTTCCCACTTCAGTTACTTTACTAAACGCTACACTATACCGCTAACTCCACCAACACCCTGGACTACACACTGGACCTATAATTTATCTTTTGCACCGTTAATAGCATTAACACTCCGGATTACACACTGGACTGTATTATTATTATTTATCATTAGCACCTGCACTTTACACAAACTTCATTCATATATATGTACAGTTATAGTTATTTTTCACCATCCTTATATAGTTATAGTTACAGCTGTATAGTTATTATTTACACATCTTTATTACTATTACTGATATTACTAATATATACCGAATTAATCTTTATTATTATTACTGTTATAATTATAATGTATACCTAGCTAGTCTTTATTATTATTAGTATTATTATTATAATACATACTCATTTTTACTCGTATGCTTATTGTTATTATTACTATTATGTATATAGTACTATGTACTTAGATATAATTCCGTATATGTAAATAGCTATCTGTCTGTCTGTCTGTCTGTCTGTCTGTCTGTCTGTCTGTCTGTCTATCTATCTATCTATCTATCTATCTATCTAAAGCAAATATTTATTTATTTATTTATTTATTTATTTATTTATTTATTTATTTTTGTCTTGACACCTCTACTGTGACCTGTTTTGGGACAGTTTTCCTGTCTCTCTTCACATAGCCCGTTCCTTTAGCTTCAACATGGGTGATTGAACTTAATTTCTCTCAATCTGTTGTTTGCTGCCGGCCCGGCATTGGTTACGTCTGTTGCTGATAACCGGTCTGTGGTTCTGGTTGTGCCTCGGGCTAATGCAGCCTAGCTTTTATCTTCCCGGTATTTTTTCTGTGGAGAATGTATGGCTAGCGGTTGGGTTCATGCAGGTCTTCTGCATTGCGTGAGCCTACTTGTACCTGTATGATTTTTTTTTTTTTTATGGAACTGTTATGTTACCTTACTTTCTCGTCTGGATCGTTCACCTGTGGATTATCTGCCTAGTCATGTGGCAGCTGCCTGATTTTAAGGAAATCTCTCGCGTTTACTCCTTGGCTGAACTTTATCATCTACGCTCTTCATATCGTCTCGACTCCACAATATACAATTTATGTCATTCCATTGGCATTACACGTTGGCCGTGTTACATCCATCGTGGCCGCAGACATCATCATTTTTTTACATCAGTCATCTGTCTCTGCTATTCCTTTTATTTATGGCTCGGTCCCTGCGCCCAGGAGTTGCCCATCCATGTCCATACATCCAGCGTGAGTGGACTACAGTGTTCTAAGTGAGGTTCAGTTGCCGCTCCATGTCAGATAAAGTCGTCCTTCTTGATGACCTCGGACAGCATCACCTGGACCTGCTCTTCCTGACCGAAAGCTGGCAATCGCATGGTGATTATTTTCATCTAAATGCGGCCACCCCACCCGGCTTAAAATATATAAACGACACCGTTTCCCTGTTAGCCACAGACGTCCTCTTCAAAATCCAGCAGGGTTCATTCATATAAAAACATGACAGAACTTTGCGTCAATTCTAATTGGTCCATCGCGTTTGATTGACATCAACCTCTTCCAGTTGTAGACACAAAGCCAGATGTGTCACGTGAACGAATGCTCGAACGTAAGTGAAACCAAAAATGCTGCTAGTGAAAATAAAAACAACAGTTGTGTATAAGTGATGTTGTAGCTTCTGTATTTATTCCTTTAGAATATTTGTTTCACAGTCTGAGCGTTGTTATTTAGATAGCTAGTTTACCCATGGTGCATTGAGACGTGTATTATTACTGCTTAGTTGTTTGAGAGGAGAAATGACGGTATCGGATAGGTATCGGTTTCGGCAGATACTCAATTTGCAGTATCAGTATCTGTATCGGACATAAAAAAGTGGTATCGAGTCAGCCCTAATTATGTGCTTCCAACCTTGTGGGAACAGATTTGGGAATCACCCTGATCTAAATGTAATTTATCTATACCTGTGTTTCTGAGAGGAACTCCACGATGACACGGTGAGAACCCTCCACAGACCAGAGATCAGAGCAGCAATCAAACCCATGTCCCCAGAACCCTGGAGCTGTGCAGCACCAACACCTCTACAGAACCACTTTACTTTATATTGCTATTTTGATCCTGTAAGCATGCTGGGCTCTACCTTTAGGAGGTCTGAGTCTGTGGGAATGAACACCGCTGTCGTCTCGGCATTCAAACTGGACCCAGTCCAACTGCTGGGAAGCCGTTCAGCCCGAGTCTTCATCTGCCAAGTACATGATGTGTGTTCAGTTTCTCCTTCCTTCTGCTCCTGCCAACACAACGTCCTACAGGATAAAGATCTACAACATGAAGATTCATTCATTCATCTACAGTAACCACTTCATCCTGATCAGGGTCACAGTGGGGCTCAGAGAGACTGGGTGTCAAAGTTTGGCGAGCTGAGAAACGTCCTGGACTTTTAGTTCTTTTACTGGTTCATTGTGACGGGTCAGCAATTTGGGCAAAAATATGTGGACACCCGAACATGATCTTGTTAGATGGGCATTAATATGAAGTTTCCCAGTCCCCTTTGCAGCTATAACAGTCTTATCTAGAAATGCTTTCAACATAATTTTGAATTGTGTCTGTGGAAATTTGTGCCTGTTCAGACAAAAGACGTGTGTGTGGTGAATTGATGTATGAATTCTTGGACCGGCTGCTTCTCCTGTATTGTAAAGTTTTAGTTTCTTTCCGACCCGGTTACTTTCTGAAGTTCATGTCAGTGATACTCGACACCTTTATTTACTAATTCATTTTTCAACCACTGTCACGTCCCGGTCATTTGTGTTAATTATGCCACACAGAGGAATTTTACACAGTTAATTCTGTAAACATCGAGTTCCAGCTTTACTAAAATGTTTGGTTTTGTATTAAACCACATGACTTGTTACTGTAAATAATGTATGATCATGGAAATAGATATAGATATGTCGTGGATATGTCATAGAAGAGTCATTGATATGTCAAAGAAAAGTCATGGATATGTCATGGAAAAGACATGGTAATGTCATGGATATGTGATGGAAATGTAATGGATATGTCATGGAAGAAAACATGGATATGTCATTTATATTGAATAGTCATGGATATGTCATGAAACAAAACATGGAAAGTCATGGATATGTCATTGATATGTCATGAAAAAACATGGACATGTCATGGAAGTGTCATGGAAAAGACATGGACATGTCATGGATATTTCATAGAAGAGTCATGGATATGTCATAGAAGAAAACGTATATGTCATGGAAATGTCATTAATATTGAATAGTTATGAATATGTCATAGAAAAAACATGGATATGTCATGGAAAAGTCATGGTAATATGGGAATGTCATGGAACAAAACATGGATATGTCATTAAAATGTCATGGATATGTTATGAAAAGACGGATATGTAATGGAAAAGTCACAGAAAAGACATGGGAATGTCATGGAACAAAACAGGGATATGTCATGGAACAGTCCCAGAGGTTTGTTGGTGACAGTGTGTCTGAACCCTGTACAGAAGAATAATGAACAGTATCTGACTGATGATTCAGCACGACTGTGTAAATCTCCTGTAGTTTATTTTATTTGTGGACACTTGGATACACGATCACTCCTCTGTGTTTCAGATAGAAACAGAGTTTTTATGTGTTAAATCTGTGGGACTTGGACGGCGGCGCTGGAACATCTGTGTGTTTTTATTTTGGACAGATTTGAAGGAGCTTTTTACATTTATATCCTTCTGAGACAATTCTGCTCACCAGATGGGGCATCCATAACTGTCTGAGAAACATAAAGCTACAGACTCTACGGCTAACTATATTACACACTGTATGGCCAAAAGTATGTGGACACACTTTTTATGATTGAATTCAGTTGTTTCTGCCACTTACACTGCTAACAGGTGTAAAAATGATCTGCTTTTAACATTGTGGCAGCAGTTTGTACCTTATTACTTGCTCTAATTTGCCCTGTCCCAACTTTTTTTGGAACGTGTTGCAGGCCTGAAATGCAGGAATGGATGTTGTTGACCAGACAAAACATGAAACATCTCAGGTCTTCAATGGAATTAAAGTCGATGTATTTGTAAGAAACACTGCATTTGTTTTTGTACTTTCCACGCTGTCCCAACTCTTTCTGATTTAGGATCTCATATTGAACTGCACACATGCTCTGTGAGCTCAGCATTATTCTCTCGGTGGAGCAGGCCCAGGACCAGGCCTGCTGACCTCATGCGGAAGGAATCCAGTTCCAGCGTCTCCTCTTTAACATGCTCCCTGTCTGCTCCCCGTCTGCTCCCCGTCTGCCCTCAGTCTTCTCCTAAATCATCTGCACATGTGATCAGATGTGATGAGAGCTTCACCTGGTTTATCTGGACTGAGATCATCCCTCCTTCAATCCCTAAATGTACACAAACGTGCGCTCGAGGAGCAGAGGTCTGGTGCAGCCATCAGGAACTGCTTTCATTTCACTGTTTATTTAAAGTTAATCTCTTCAGTCCGGTTTAAACCCTGATTTTTTTTATGATCCTTTGGCCGACAGTCACATGCAGAAGTTTGGAAACCTCGGTTATATTTCTCATCTACAGCAGGGGTTCTCAGGAGGTGTGTCACTCTTTCCTGGTCATATTTAACAACTTAATAAGATTAATTATTTCTGAATAGTGCCACAAGGTTTAGCACTGGCCACACGTTACAACTTTGATGTAATTCTGTAGGTTTCTCTGGATTTGTACATGTTCACCACTCACCATAATCATCCATGCTTAGAAATGTAGAAATGAATAATTCTACACGTGTGAGTTCTATTCTGTATGAGTAGTTTGTAAAGATCGACTGTCTATCTGTGTATTATGTGAACCTGTGGATGAGTAGATGGATGGATGGATGAATGGATGCATTAATGTATTGATGGATGGATGGACAGATGGATTGATGTAGAGATGAATGTATTGGCACTTGAGAAGTTTGTAGATGGATAGATTGATGGATGGATTGATGAATGGATTGATGGATGAATGGATGGATGGATGAATAAATGGATGGATGGGTAGATAGATGTACAGATGAATGGATTGATTGGCACTTAAGCAGTTTGTGGATGTATTGATGGATAGATGGATGTAAAGATGAATGGAATGTTTGGCACTTGAGAAGATGTATGGATGGATGGATTGATGGATGTACAGATTAATGGATGGATGGATTCTGGATGGATGATGGATGATGGATGGATGGATGGATGGATGGATTGATGGATGATGGATGGATGGATGATGGATGGGTAGATAGATGTACAGATTAATGGATGGATGGATTCTGGATGGATGAATTGATGAATGGATGAATGAATGGATGGGTAGATAGATGTACAGATGGATGGATGGATGGATTCTGGATGGATGAATTGATGGATGGATGAATGAATGGATGGGTAGATAGATGTAGAGATGGATGGATTGATGGATGGATGGATGAATGAATGGATGGGTAGATAGATGTACAGATGGATGGATGGATGGATTCTGGATGGATGAATTGATGGATGGATGAATGAATGGATGGGTAGATAGATGTAGAGATGGATGGATTGATGGATGGATGGATGAATGAATGGATGGGTAGATAGATGTACAGATGGATGGATTCTGGATGGATGAATTGATTGATGGATGAATGAATGGATGGGTAGATAGATGTACAGATGGATGGATTGATGGATGGATGGATGAATGAATGGATGGGTAGATAGATGTACAGATGGATGGATTGATTGGCACTCTGGGAAGTTTGAGGATGAATGGATGTGAGAAAGGAGTGAGATCACTTATGAACTTATCGTTTTAGGGTAGTGGTAGCTGTAGCTCAGCGATTTAGGTACTGGCCTAGTAATCTGAAGGTTACTGGTTCAAGCCCCACCGATTCCAAGTTTGCACTGTTGGACCACTGAGCAACCCTCAATTGATCAAAGTGTGTTCAGTCATAATTGAAAATGCTGAATACTGGAAGTGTGATGATTATGGAGGGTGGATGGATTGATGAGTGAGTAGATGAACGAATGGTCTGATGGGCAGTCGGTTAAGTGTATGATGGATGATTGAAAGGGTGAAGTAATATGTAAATGGGAAATACGTAGAGTTTATACCATCACTATTCAACACAGTGTGTGTGTGTGTGTGTGTGTGTGACTGGTCCTACTGATCCTCTGTGCTAGCCGGCTGTGTTAGCATGCTGTTAACACTTTGTTCTCTCTGTGGGCGCTCTTTGAAAACTGGCCAAGAAAGGTGTGTGAACCAGGTGTGTGTAGGTGTGTGTG
This sequence comes from Trichomycterus rosablanca, assembly GCF_030014385.1. Classification (NCBI taxonomy): domain Eukaryota; kingdom Metazoa; phylum Chordata; class Actinopteri; order Siluriformes; family Trichomycteridae; genus Trichomycterus; species Trichomycterus rosablanca. The sequence goes on along the minus strand of NC_085991.1, from coordinate 53,599,725 downwards.
TGTGTGTGTGTGTGTGTGTGTGTGTATAGGTTTGACTGGATTCCTGAATGCGACTCCTTTCATGATTCTTATTGTTCTCACACACAAACACACACACACACACAATGGAACCCTTTAACTGTGTTTTTCCCATGCAGTATGAACTGTAGTATAGTCCTGTGTGTGTGTGTGTGTGTGTGTGTGTGTGTGTGTGTGTGTGTGTGTGTGTGTGTGTGTGTGTGTTAGCAGTTAGCGGACGTCCCGTTTTCGGCGCTCTCTCGGGAGACATCCCCGTAATCGTCGTGCTTCCAGCAGCGTCTGTGTTCTCAGATCGCGGGATCACACCAGCTGTGCATTAATAAAACATTTCATCTCCACAACCAATCGCTTACAGAGCAGCGACGTTAATCATCGACCCGCTAACGCACAGAGAAACCCGGGTTCCATCAGCGCTGTCGGGTTCCAAACTTCACCTCTGGTGGCTGACGATTGATCCGAACCGAGAGCTGACATGACAGATAAGGACGTTCGTATCGCCAAAGGAAATTATTAAAACCACCTCCTTGTTTCTACACTTACTGTCCATGTTATCAGCTCCACTTACCATATAGAAGCACTTTGTAGTTCTACAATTACTGACTGTAGTCCATCTGTTTCTCTGCATGCTTTGTTACCCCCTTTCATGTTGTTTTTCAATAATCAGGACCCCCACAGGACCCCCACAGAGCAGGTATTATTTAGGTGGTGGATCATTCTCAGCACTGCAGTGACACTGACATGGTGGTGGTGTGTTAGTGTGTGTTGTGCTGGTATGAGTGGATCAGACACAGCAGCGCTGCTGGAGTTTTTAAACACCTCACTGTCACTGCTGGACTGCGAACAGTCCACCAACCGAAAATATGCAGCCAACAGCGCCCCGTGGGCAGCGTCCTGTGACCACTGATGAAGGTCTAGAAGATGAACGACTCAAACAGCAGCAATAGATGAGCGATCGTTCCTCAGTTCACTCTTTAGCTGGTCCACATTTTGGCCCCTTGACCAGGAGCGTCTCCTCCGGGGTTTGTTCCTCGGTTCAGCGTTCAGGGGTGGTCCACGTTTTGGCACCTGAACCCCGCTATTAACAGTGTGTGTACAGGAGTAACGTAGCAACAGGCGTTCTTGGCCGGAGCTCGGTTAATGATGCCATCGTTTCCTCCTCCTCCTCACACCATTCAACAAAAACACTGGCTGATTGTTTCATCTGAACCCGTCGCCGCTTTCGTTCCACCGGCGTCGGGGTTGTTCACGCCCGTGTTTGTGCCACACGGATCGTTCAGGGGTCTCGACTCTCGGCGAACGATCACCCATGGAGGATCAGTACTTGATCTAATGATATTCTGTGTTTGATAAATATGTTAAATATGAAGCCTGTGGACACTTTGACACCTGATCATGAGCTTGACGGACGTCCCGTCCAAAAACAATAAGCATTTAAATTGTGGACGGTGTTTCTCCAGAGTATCTTGTTCACCGTTTGGGTCTTCGTGCTTCTCGATGGCTCGTTCGTTGTTCTTCTAATTGTTTCTGCCCGTCCTCCTCCTCCTTTACCTCCAACTCTTCTAGCCGTAACTGCTTCTTTTCATGATGTGTCAGAAATAAAAGACCTTCAGTTTGGAATCAGAGGTCGAGGATCCATTTGTTTGTCGTCTTTGCCACAAAAGTCTTCAGTTCAAGGGCATCGATCTTGTGGAACTTTTCTTGATTTATATCGAGGGCAGCTGGTAAGGTCGCTGGTTCAAGCCCCACCACGTCCAGGTTGCTGCTGTTGGGCCCTTGAGCAAGGCCCTCATCCCTCAATTGCTTAGACTGTACACTGTCATAGTAATGTAAGTCGCTTTGGATGCAGACGTCCGCTAAATGCCGAAAATGTAAATGTATATTTCTTTTCTGAGTAGGTTCTGTGAAACCTTTCTACAACACTTTGGAGCGTCTGTGGGAATTTGTGCCCCCTTAGTCTGATGTTGGGAGAGAAGAGAAGGTCTGACTCATCCCAGAAGTCTTGAGTGTTCACCAGGATATGGCAGAAACAACTACATTCAATCATGAGGAGGGTGTCCACACACTTTTGGACATGTAGTGCATTTCCAATGGAATTCTAATGGAAAGTTCTACAGAACCTTAAACACAACGAGAAGAAGGTCAATGCCCGTCGATTTTTGGTGCCGAAGAGGTTTGAGAGACCTCGGTGGCACAGACGATGTACAGATGGATCTACATGTTTGGCATTTAGAAGATGCCTTTATGCAAAGTTTACTGTCTAAGCAACTGAGGGTTAAGGGCCTTGCTCAAGGGCCCAACACTGACAACCTGGCAGTGGTGGGGCTTGAACCAGCGACCTTTCGGTTACTAGTCCAGTACCCTAAACAAGATACTCTGGAGAAACACGGCGCAGTATCACACTCAAGCAGTCGCTGGCGCTTCATTTCACCTGCCAGTGGCTGAGACTTACATCATCACTAGACCAGACAGTGGACCGCCCTCACTAAAGCACCGTTTACCCTCTACAGCGCCTAATATTATTAAACGATTCCGGAAGTTTGGAGCACAAAGAGTGTCCCGTGACCTTCACTCCATCAGAAGGAAGGAGTTTGCTAGTTCGGGAAGCTTTTTGGCGGGAAACCGGACCAGAGAACGTAGCGGATCGAGGTTCTCCGGCTCCCGTCCGTCCCGCCGTCCGCTAGGCTCTATAACGAGGCTTTTAACACTGACGGTACAGATTTGAGTGATGAAGTCGCTGATGATAAAACGCCTGTCGAGCCTCAAGCTGCGCACCCTGATGGCTAATTCAACCCAATTAGCATAATCACCATATGCTAATTTAATTAGGCTAACACCTCGTCTCTGTACGATGGGGTGAAGACGCTCGCCCGTCAAACCCGTCTGAAGTACCCACGTGCTTTATTGTTATGGCATCATACACACACAGGGGGACGCCCTGAATGAGCGTAAGTATGTGGACACCCATCGCTTTAGGGAAGGCCCCTTCCTGCCCCGTCATCATCACACCCCCGAGCTCAAAAATACTCACACAGCACCTTAATGGCTTCGTTTTATGATGTAGAAGGTTCTGTTATGTGGTTTTACTTTGTGTCCTGGCCTCCCGGTTCTGTAGTGACATCACTCCTGCTAAATATAATCCAACACACACACACACACACACTCACACACACACACTCACACACACACACACACACACCGTGACAGCAGCTGTGTAATCCTAAACGCCACCCACAAGCATGAGCATCAATATACCAACTGGTAATGTAATCAGTGTGTGTGTGTGTGTGTGTGTGTGTGTGTATTCCTCTGTGTGTATGTATGTCTCTCTGTGTGTGTATGTGTGTGTATGTGCCTCTGTGTGTGTATATGTGTGCCTCTGTGTATGAGTGTGTGTATGTGTAAGCATGTACAGTATGTGTGCCATTGTGTATGTGTGTATGTATGCATGTCTGTGTATATGTGTGTGTATGTATGTGTGTGTACCTCTTTGTGTATGTGTGTGTGCCTTTGTGTATGTGTGTATGTATGTGTGTATGCATGCATGTGTGTGTATGTGTGTGCGTGCCTCTGTGTATGTGTACCTTTGTGTGTATGTGTGCCTCTGTGTATGAGTGTGTATATGTGTGTGTGTGTGCCTCTGTGTATCTGTGTGTGTGTATATGTGTGTGTGTACCTCTGTGTGTATATGTGTGTGTGTGCCTCTGTGTCTCTGTGTATGAGTGTGTATATATGTGTATATGTGTGTGTATATGTGTGTGCGTGCCTCTGTGTATGTGTACCTTTGTGTGTATGTGTGCCTCTGTGTATGAGTGTGTATATGTGTGTGTGTGTGTGCCTCTGTGTATCTGTGTGTGTGTATATGTGTGTGTGTACCTCTGTGTGTATATGTGTGTGTGTGCCTCTGTGTCTCTGTGTATGAGTGTGTATATATGTGTATATGTGTGTGTATATGTGTGTGCGTGCCTCTGTGTATGTGTACCTTTGTGTGTATGTGTGCCTCTGTGTATCTGTGTGTGTGTATATATGTGTGTGTGTACCTCTGTGTGTATATGTGTGTGTGTGCCTCTGTGTCTCTGTATGAGTGTGTATATGTGTGTGTGTGTGTGTGTGTGCCTCTGTGTATGTGTGTATATGTGTGTGTGTGTGCAGCTTATATAACAGTGTAAATTTATTCTTCCCTCAAAATAACTCAATATACAGCCATTAATGTCTAAACCACCAGCAATAAAAGTGAGTACACCCCTAAGAGACTACACCCCTAAATGTCCAAATTGAGCACTGCTTGTCATTTTCCCTCCAAAATGTCATGTGACTCGTTAGTGTTACTAGGTCTCAGGTGTGCATAGGGAGCAGGTGTGTTCAATTTAGTAGTACAGCTCTCACACTCTCTCATACTGGTCACTGAAAGTTCCAACATGGCACCTCATGGCAAAGAACTCTCTGAGGATCTTAAAAGACGAATTGTTGCGCTACATGAAGATGGCCAAGGCTACAAGAAGATTGCCAACACCCTGAAACTGAGCTGCAGCACAGTGGCCAAGATCATCCAGCGTTTTAAAAGAGCAGGGTCCACTCAGAACAGACCTCGCGTTGGTCGTCCAAAGAAGCTGAGTGCACGTGCTCAGCGTCACATCCAACTGCTGTCTTTGAAAGATAGGCGCAGGAGCGCTGTCAGCATTGCTGCAGAGATTGAAAAGGTGGGGGGTCAGCCTGTCAGTGCTCAGACCATACGCCGCACACTACATCAAATTGGTCTGCATGGCTGTCACCCCAGAAGGAAGCCTCTTCTGAAGTCTCTACACAAGAAAGCCCGCAAACAGTTTGCTGAAGACATGTCAACAAAGGACATGGATTACTGGAACCATGTCCTATGGTCTGATGAGACCAAGATTAATTTGTTTGGTTCAGATGGTCTCAAGCATGTGTGGCGGCAATCAGGTGAGGAGTACAAAGATAAGTGTGTCATGCCTACAGTCAAGCATGGTGGTGGGAATGCCATGGTCTGGGGCTGCATGAGTGCAGCAGGTGTTGGGGAGTTACATTTCATTGAGGGACACATGAACTCCAATATGTACTGTGAAATACTGAAGCAGAGCATGATCCCCTCCCTCCGGAAACTGGGTCGCAGGGCAGTGTTCCAGCATGATAATGACCCCAAACACACCTCTAAGACGACCACTGCTTTATTGAAGAGGCTGAGGGTAAAGGTGATGGACTGGCCAAGCATGTCTCCAGACCTAAACCCAATAGAACATCTTTGGGGCATCCTCAAGCGGAAGGTGGAGGAGCGCAAAGTCTCGAATATCCGCCAGCTCCGTGATGTCGTCATGGAGGAGTGGAAAAGCATTCCAGTGGCAACCTGTGAAGCTCTGGTAAACTCCATGCCCAGGAGAGTTAACCCTGTAAGACCCAAAAATAGAAAAAAGAGCAAAAAAAAATTTTTCACCTCTCTTATGATGTTAAAGGAGGCCTCTGATGCAGAAATTGAAGGGTTTTCAAATTTTTTATGTTTTAGTTAGTTTTTACAGAAATGTTGCAATATTGCAACGTTGGGCCTGGATGGGAGCAGAATTCATGTATTTGCACTCACGCTGTCAAAACAAATATACTGAACAACTAAGGGTTGATTTGCACTGTGGATTGCTTACAAAGCTCTATAACAGTAAATATCATAATTAATAATCACACAGCAGTCATACTTTTATGAATCTAAATTTATTGGGCAAAAAAAAAAAATAACAGAATGAAAACTTCGGTGCGGACCCAGGACGCGCTGGTGGAACCCGGATTAATGGGAGACGACGGCGATAACCTCTTGTGTTTATGTACAGTGGTACTCCAAAAAGCAGTTCCTTTCATCTGAAAAGCATAGACGCACACCACACTTCCTGCAGAGGGTATTGGTGTAGCCTTTATCGCAGTGTCTGCATGGTCCGAGTTTCCAGAGTTTGTCTTTCTTCTGTGACTCTGACACTGTGAGGTTGTTGACAAAATGCAATGATGTTAACAGAGATTGGCATCTATTGTGTGACATCACATCCGTTTCGGGGGTGTACCGTGTGTCTGTCTCCCAATACATACGGACTCCAGACATTTGCATCAGGCCCATCTTCAGGTACATGCCAATCATTTGCTCAATTTCCTTGTTATTGGTATTTAGACATGTGCCGTTCTTTTGGAGGCTGTACTCATTTGTGTTGTCTGTCAGAGCCTGGATCATGTCTTCTGACACAAACCTCTGGAAGTACTCCAGGGGTGTGTGGAGGGAAACAGCACCACTGGTGACATCTGGATCGGAGAAATCAGTACATGGACTGTACATGAAATCTTTTTTCAGCCAGCGATATCGGTCCCGGGGCATAGTTTGATGAGTTGTTTGGCTTGGTTTGGTTGCCTCAACGTCCTCATCATCATCAGCTGGGCAATCAGTGGGTGTCTGATTCTGTTCGTCCACTGGACCTGCATCCTCATCCACCTCCTCGTCACTTGATTTGCTGGTGTCTGATTCTATTTCAAAGTCACTCTCTCCGGTTTGGACAGCTTCAATGACGTCTTTCACAGTGTAAACACGTTTCCTTGCTCGTAGCATTCTGGAATGGAAATAATAGTGGGAAGAGTTAGAGAATGCTAAAGTCTGAATCATTTCAATGCAAATGAATGCTAATTATGTGATACATTCCACTCAAGTCACACAATACTGTGTGATCACTTAGATCAACATACTAAAAGGAACACCCAGACCACTTTGATTAGAACAATGCACCATACTTACAACCCCCCAGACCACTTACATCCACTCAGTCAAGAATATTCACACCTGTCCCCACACCCATACAATAACCATCCTACATGACCAGTGTCTGGCTTTAGATATTTGAGCAAACAAAGCCCAGAAAAACAGCTGTATATGTATTTTTACAGATAAAATACAGCTATAAAATACTGCTACTGGAAGAGCTTGAAATACCACAACAATAAAACATGTTTTCATTCAGAATTAATCAAATCTGTTCTAAACAGATAAAAAAAACATTTAGAAATTGCAATTAATGAAATACATTATATTTCTAGTAGTAATAAGTAAGTATTTCACAATATGTGAACATTTGAGAAGTGCTATGTCCCCATGCATTGTGCAAGGTGCATATGCCATTTTGACTACCATCCTTACCCAACGTTGTAAAACTACAACAAAGACATAACAAGCTGAAAATCTAAGTTGGTGCATGCATTCAACAATAATTTAGTAATTACATGTTCTAGACATTCTAATAATAGCAAAAAAAAAAAATAATTCAGGGATTTTACTTACTTCAGTGTTGAGATATCCACTTTAGTGAAAGAGGGAGATGTGCATCCAGCAAAGTTTGCAAGTTGTATGACTTCATGGCCTGATGGTCAGACCTATTTACAAATTTACCATCCAATGACATTGCAAGGCTAAAAAAAACATTTGCAGGTTTGATTTTGGTACTGCTAAAAGTGACGTTATAATTTTGCAACAGTGGGCCTTACAGGGTTAAATCCGTTATCTGATATACAATCTAGCGCACTGTGTAGGGAACATAAATCAATTGTCTAATATATTGTCTAGAGCACCATGTAGTGAACATGAATGCGTTATCTGATATACAATCTAGTGCACTATGTAGGGAACATAACCAATTGTCTAATTCACAATCTAGTGCACTATGTAGGGAACATAAATCCATGATCTGATATACAATCTAGTGCACTATGTAGGGTACATTAATGTGTTTGTAACGCGAACAGTTAGCTTAATAGCCCAGTTAGCAGCTCATAAATGTTCTGTTATCACCCATAATCCATTGGTGTGTGCGAGAGGTTTTTTATTTCTTTTTTTCCTTTGGAGGTTCTTGCATTTTTCTTCTTCTTGTTCTTACCTCCCTGAAATGAGTTTTTGCAACTTGGGATGTCTGCTTTGTAGTGTTAAACTTTATATTCGTTATGGAACTACTTTTTGGCGGAAGGTATTGTCAATATTAAAGCATATTTAATATGAAATTCAGGGCTTCTTTGATTTATTTTCTTTCTTTATTTTGTAAAAACTGTTGTATAAAAGCAATAGAACACTTGAGGTCGTGTGTTCCTCTTCCTCTTGTGTTCTATTGCTTAATTATTATATAGAATATACACAGACAGATGAGCATTACACAAGCAATGCAATAAAAATAATAATGATCAAATAAATGGCAAATAATACTTTTTATTTTGACTTTTCAAGGCAAGGCAAGGCAAGTTTATTTGTATAGCACCTTTCATACACAGTGGCAATTCAAAGTGCTTTACATAAGGAAAAAAAAAGTTAATTAAAAGCATTAAAACATTCCTGAGATCTAGAACCTCAGAAAGATTTCTTGCAAACATTTAGTTACAATTAAGAGAACATGAAATTCAAACAAGAGAGATAAAAATTAAGAACATGAAAAATTAAAAGAAAATGTTGTAAAATATACCCTACAATTTAGAATGTACACTACTCTACGTATAAAAAGAATTATTAAGAGCATGAAAAACTAAAAGAAATATGGTAAAATGAGGGTAATAGCAAAAATTTTGATCTCAATCATAGGCACCTGGATTTAAACATTTCTACATTTGCGGAACATCTAATATCTCCTGGCAGTCTGTTCCAGTTATATGCAGCCCAACAGCTAAATGCTGCTTCACCATGTTTAGTTTGGACTCTGGGCTCAACTAGCTGACCTGAGTCCATGGATCTAAGAGATCTACTGGGTTTATATTCTCTAAACATTTCTGAGATGTATTCTGGGCCGAACCCATTCAGTGATTTATAGACCAGTAGCAGCACTTTAAATTCTATTCTGTAACTAACTGGAAGCCAGTGTAGAGATTTTAGAACTGGAGTGATGTGCTCAGTACTCTTCGTCTTAGTTAAAACTCTAGCAGCAGCGTTCTGAATGAGCTGTAACTGTTTAATGGTCTTTTTGGGAAGTCCAGTTAAGAGACCATTACAATAGTCCACCCTACTGGAGATAAAAGCATGGATCAGCTTCTCTAGGTCTTGTTGGCACACTAGACCCTTGATTTTGGCTATATTTCTAAGATGGTAGAAGGCTGTTTTGGTGATGGTTTTAATATGGCTGGTGAATGTAAGATCTGAGTCTATTAGAACGCCAAGATTTCGGACTTGGTCTTTGGTTTTTAGAGCCCGGGAACTGAGGTGCTCACTGACACTAGACCTCTTTTCTTTGCTGCCAAACACCACAATCTCTGTTTTGTCCTTATTTAACTGTAAAAAATTCTGGCTCATCCAGTTATTGATGTCCTCCAGACACTGACACAGTGAATCTATTGGGCTGTAATCATCTGGTGAGAGAGCCAGATATATCTGTGTGTCATCTGCATAACTATGGTAATCAATGTTGTTTGCCTGTAGCATTTGGCCTAATGGCAGCATATAAAGATTGAACAGAAGAGGTCCGAGAACTGATCCCTGGGGGATTCCACATGTCATAGCCACCCTGTCAGATTCACAGCTGCCAATAGTGACGAAGTAACTCCGGTCTTCTAAATAAGACCTGAACCAATTAAGGACTGTTCCGGAAAGTCCAACACAGTTTTCCAACCTGTCCAGCAGTATTCTATGATCTACAGTGTCAAAGGCAGCACTAAGATCCAGTAAAACCAGAACTGATATTTTACCCGAGTCAGTATTCAGCCGTAGATCATTTAACACTTTTATGAGAGCCGTTTCAGTGCTGTGGTGAGCTCGAAAGCCTGACTGAAATCTGTCAAAATAACCACTGGAATTCAAAAAACTGCTGACTTGATTGTAAACAACTTTCTCAACGATCTTAGCTATGAAAGGAAGATTTGAGATCGGCCTGTAGTTGTTTAATACAGACGCATCCAGAGTTCTCTTTTTTAAGAGTGGCTTAATGGCAGCTGTTTTCAGTGACTTTGGGAAAACGCCTGATGCTAGTGAGCCATTCACTATTTGTTGCAAATCAGTTTTTACAGAGTTAAAAATAGTTTAAAAAAATTCAGATGGCAGTATGTCGAGACAACATGTCGAGGATTTAAGATGCTGAACTGTTTTCTCCAGAGTTTTTTGGTCTATTGTATTAAATTGTGACATAATAGTCATGTTATTTCTAGGTGTCTGTAGGGGCAGCATGGTTTCATCATTTGACTGAGTGGCGTTGATGGTCAGTCTAATAGTTTTGATTGTTTTCACAGAAGAAATGAGCAAATTCATTACATTTCTCTGTGGACAGAAGTTCTGGGGTGATCTGTTTTGGAGGATTTGTAAGCTTGTCGACCACGTTGAATAGAGTGCGGGTGTTGTTGATGTTCCTGTTAATGATCTTAGAGAAGTGCAGCAGTCTAGCCCTGCCTAACTCCGAGTTAAAACTACAAAGGCTTTGTTTATAGAGATCATAGTGGATTTGAAGTTTAGTTTTCCTCCACTTACGTTCAGCTCTCCTGCATTCTTTTTTCAGAGCTATTACCATCATTGTGTTACGCCATGGTGCTTTCTGTTTGCTCAACGTTTTCATGACTTTTACCGGGGCAACCACATCCATGACAGTCAATATTTTCACGTTAAAGTTATCCAGGAGTTCCATCAACTGACTCTGCAATTAAAGTTGGTGATATAGCTATGGCCTCCATAAACTGAGAACTAGTACTTTCATTTATATTCCTTTTCTTAACAGAAACAGAGCTAGTTTGAGCATCTGGAGTGATCAGCATTTCAAAGAAGACACAAAAATGATCAGAGAGGGCCAAGTCCTTGACCATAACAGAAGAAATGTTAAGACCTTTAGAAATAACTAGATCCAGAGTGTGCCCTCGAGTATGTGTAGGCCCTTTCACATGTTGCAGTAGACCAAACGTGTCAAAAAGTCCAAAAAGTTCTTTGGTGTTATTGTCCTTGTTATTATCTAAGTGGATGTTAAAATCCCCAGTTATGATGAAAAAGCTGTACTCAGTGGAGATAACTGACAGTAGTTCAGTAAATTCATCTTTAAAATGTGCAGAGTATCTTGGAGGTTTATAAATGGTTAAAAATAAAATTTTGGGAGTACCCTTCAAAATAAAACAGAGGTATTCAAAAGACATAAAATTGCCAAGCACAGTCTCTTTGCACTGGAATACATCTTTAAATAAGGCAGCTACTCCTCCACCTTTCCTACCACTTCGACACACATTCATAAAACTGAAGTTTGCTGGTGCTGTTTCATTAAGAACAGTAGCACTGCTGCCTTCTGCTAACCATGTTTCAGTTAGAAACAGAAAATCTAAACTGTAGGATAGAATTATGTCATTCACTAAAAATTATTTGTTGGCTAGAGATCTAATATTAAGCAGAGCTAGCTTTAAAGGAACCACAGGAGCCCCTGGGGCAGCCCGAGGTTGTCGTGGTACAGGTAAGAGGTTAGACTGGTTGACTTGATATGCTGAATGCGTTCTATTCTTTCTATTTCTAATCAACACAGGAATAGAAAACATTTCAGGCATACTGGGTCCAAGCTTACTCTCCAAACTGTTGTCAGTATCATATCTGCTATAGCAAGGACCCTGAACACATCACAACGAGTTATCATTGTTTTGTATTCTGCAGCCGCTATCAGTAGCACTCGCTGAACATTCTGAACTCTGTACAGCCAGAGGAGATGAAGTACAAGGCTGCTGCTGACAGTGCTGAAGTGGCCTCAGAGCACGAGGAGGAAGGGGGGGAAGGGGAAGGGGTGCCCTGGGCTTTTTGGGTGAAACCTGTGGACTGGCTGAGATGGAGTGTGAGAATTTTGTCCCAACACACACCAGTTTCTCCATTTTCTCTGTGAAATCCATATGTGGAGGTGATGTTGTTGAGAGAGAGAAATTGGAGGATGACTGTGATGTCTCTGCTGTTGACTGCTGTGTCACTGCCTGATGATGAAGGTCGTAATAGCTTTCGTCAAGAGTCAGAAACTCAGCCTGAGCTGTGTTTTCTAGTGATGGGGATTGTATGTTTGATGGTCCTTCATGTATTGTGTCGAGTCAGTCCAACAAGCAGATGGGTGGCAAAGAGCAAAATGGAGGTTGTCCTTTAGTGCCTTCACTCCAGTCTTGCTTAGGTGGGTGCCATCTGGGTAAAAAAATTCTCTGCGCCCCCAGAATAAATAAAAATTGTCAATATAATCCATACCTTTCAAATTGCAGGTTCTGCTTAGCCACGTGTTGAGGTTGAGTATCCGTGAAAACATATTAGATCCTCGGGCTGGGAGAGGCCCACTGATGAACTTCTGAGCAGTCAGCTTCTCAAATGTATTAAACAGTTCAGTGAAGTTGTTCTTTAAGATTTCTGACTCCTCTCTGCGAATGTCACTTCTGCCCACGTGCAGAATAATTCGGTCGATCGCTCCATGCTGGGAGAGGATGTTGGGAAGTTCCTCATTTAATTCCGAGACAGTCACGTTTGGGAGACAGCATGTTAGCATTGATCTGCTGCCTATATTCTTGATGGCAGAGTCACCGACGATCAGAGTTTTCGGAGCGTTCTCTGCGTCAGGCGAGGGCCTCTGCTTAATCAGCCTCGTGTTTTTGCTAGCCTGCTTTGAGATCCCCTTTATAGTCAGCTTCGCTGGTTTTGATTCGTTACCATTACAGCTGGGGGTAACCTCGATCAGATTTCTGAGCGGTTCAAAACGATTCAGCAAAGGGATTGGTTTTTGTTGCGACCCTGCTATTTTCCCACGGGTTGCAATTGTGCTAGCTTTTGGAATAGTTTTAGCTTTCCGAGCCCATGATGAACAGTCTGGCGTGGAAGACATTAAGACAGCCACCTGCTGCTTTTGTGCTTTTGGTTTTGCTCCAAGTTTGTGCCACCGACTTATTCTCTCACATGGCTCGTTTCTGTTCCCCTGTTTTGATTGACTTCTGTCAAGCTTTGGGAAGTCTGTTAAGCTGTCTAGCCTTAGTTTAGCTGGTTGTTCTGTGTTAGATTTTGACTCACCCTCGAGTGATCTGGAACCATTTCTCCTATCCGTTCCAGGTAGGATTGTGAGCATTTTTGTCTCCAGCACAGCGATTTTCCGTAGGAGTCTGTAGCAGTTGGAGCAGCACGAAGAACCCGCTGTAGTGATAGGAGCCATGGTAGTCCTGATAACTGTGCCCGAGTTCAGTCTGACGGCTAGTGGAAAACTCCGTTAACTAAATGTCTAGTTTAATGTATTTCTGTAATTCTGTGCCTTTCCAGCCGATCTATTGTCGGTGCCTGCTGATTGAGCTCTATATTTTAGAAATAAAAGATAAAAAATAACTAAAATAACTAAAAACTAAAAGCAAGCGGAGAGCAGACAGAAAGCGTGCAGCCAGAGCGAGCGTCAAGGACAAAATTTTCAGTGCAAAAACATCACAGAATACATAAAAAAACTCCATGTAATACTAGCATATTTTTCCATACACCACCCTCCATCATCTCTTCCAGTCTTGTCATTTCCAACTGTAACTCTGCTTCTGCTTACAATATCTCTGGTCAAGGAGAGCCGTGGACCATCCGCCTCCTATGACACGCATCAGTCAGGTCAAAAAGGATGCTAGTGTTTCTTGATACAGACAAACATATTCCAACTGGTTACAAGGGCATTCTTAGGTGGTTCTATGGCATATCTGGTAATTACTAGTGTGTTGCTAGATGGTTGCTACGGTAATCTATATGGTTGAAGGGAGTTGCTGGTTGTTCCCTTAAGATTGCTTGGGTGTTGCTAAGTCACGGCCACAATATCCTATGCAGCTTCAATCAGGTTACTAGTTGGTTACTGTGGTGTTTTAATATGCCACATGGTTAAAATACTGTTATTAGCTGGTTGCCATTGTATTCTACGTGATCCAGTTAGTTGGTAGGTTTCTCCTATTTGGTTGTTATTATTTTGCAAATAATTTTCATTAATTAATTTTAATTAAAAATAAAATACAAATGAGAGAAAGAAGAAGAAACAAATAGAAGAATATTAATCAGACAGTGGTGTTGCACATTGCATTTACTTATTAAGTTTGAACCTGACTAACAGGGCAGATGATCAGTGGTTCTGAATTTTCACCATCATTAAAACTGGAACTGAAGTATGGATAGAGTTTCTCAGTAAAAGACTGACCAGTGAAAGAGTAGATATGAGACTCATTCTCAACATCATAGAAGGAGACCAAACCCTCCTCATAATCCACAAACACCCCCACCTTCTGAGGAGCCTGTTTCAAGGAGAGGGGGACACGAGGAGAATCCAGAGCCTTATATTCAGTTTTATTTCTCAGCCACACAGACCAATATCCATTTTCAGGATTTTCTGTATAATCCCCCTTCCTGTTACTGGACTCTCTGGTCACTCCTAAATACCACTCAGTGTGCCCTTTAACCTGAACCTCATAATAAAATCTCCCTGAGGAGAATCCCTCCTTTCCCAGCAAACTGACACAGTAATCAAATCTCTCTGGATTATCAGGAAGAGTCTGTTGTTTGTCTCCATGTGTAACTTCTTTTCCATCCTCAGACAGGATCAGGTAAGAATTTGCTGTATCAGGATCCAGAATCACGTCCACTGAGAGAAAGAGACAATTTACACCCATTTTATCGTTACACAGTGTGTATTAATGAAGAAATCTAGATTTCATCATTTGATGAGTGAGAGCTCACAAACCTGCATATTGTTGAATTTTCTTCAGTTCTGGTTGGAATAAAATAAAGAACAAAATTATTTACTGCTAGAAATCATTTCTGTTAGAAACTGGATTATTTTAAAGTGATGATTATAAAGCACAATATGAAGCTGGAACATGAACATTAACCAACACACAGTGTGGTGACCAACATTCATAGGAGCTTTAATAGAAAATTAACTGGCTTTTCTAACAGCGGCGCACTGTGTTATTGATGTGAAGCACATTAAAACAATAACAGTAACAGCTGTTTTGAGGAGAAAGGATAAGAACCCAGAATGCGGAGAACAACTTAAATGTTTTATTTAACAAAGATAAATAACAAAATTGGCAAAAAACGGAAACAAAAAACAAATCGAGCGAACCCCGATTGAAGCTGCAGGCACAGCAGGCAACTGGAACAAAAAGAGAAACTAGAAAAACCAAAAAAAAGAAGGAAAAACACAAAAAGGCACTTGAGTGGAGCCGTGAACCCCGATAACCGGTGTGCGAGGTGGTTGCTTTGCCCACTGTGCTATTAGAAAAACTAAAAGAACCTCGCGCTTATAAAGCGTGGTAGTACTGTACGCCGGACAAGCGAGTCAGAGAAAAGCGAAACCGAAACTCGCAGTAATGCGGTTCGGGTTTTCGGATCGGTCGTGTCACCAGACGCTGATAGCTGGTTCTGGGAAGAGCCGATCTGTAGAAAAACAAAAGGAGAAAAAACACGTTAGTCACGGGGCGATTCGAACCGGCGTTGTGGGGGATCAGAGGCAACAACTTTACCCACTCGGCTACACCGGCCGTAGGAAGCCCGTTAAACAATTGGCTAAAGAACGCGGTATTATTTAGTAGCGCTGCTAAGACTAGCCACCTGCTAACGAAGCAAGGAGGGGCTAGTGGAAACGGCAAAAATAACAACAGCGCGAGGGCTGCGCGAGGGCTGCGCGACGTCGCACCAACTTTCCCTAAGTGAGGAAAAACAAAAAGTCCCTTGCTACCTCAGCCTTGCAGCTTACAAGCCCGACTGTCCTGGAGACGCCCGGGGGTACCTTCTTTCCCTAGAAAGGTGAGTGCTCATGCAACCCACAGCAAAGCAAACAAAAGGTGCGACAACCGGCGTCTGCGCGATGCCTGCTTAAATAAGGCGAGGCACAGCTGTAAGTTGTCAGCCCTAATTAACAGGCCTCCTATTTGAGGCCTTTGTTTGTGATGTTCTGTAACTCCTGCGACGCCAGAAACTGGGGGTAAGTTCACCAGCCGCCGCAGGAACCCTAATAACAGCAGCTTCAGTTAAACTATTACCAGGTACATGTAAGTCATAAGTAATTCCTTTTCTCAAACTCACAAGATCTTACAGATAGTAATCACTTACCCATACTGACAACCTTCTTCATTACTTCATCAACACGTTCCTGAAGCTGAGACAGCGCTCTCCTCAGAGTCTCCACATCCAGATGAGGCTGAATACTGACATCAGTCCAGTTGTTGGTGGGTGGAGGTCTGCACAGGGACGGGTAAATCTACAGTACAGCAGGAGAGAGGAGAAATCCCTCAGCATGACCAGTGCTGTCCTGTCATGTGCTGCATTACTATAATGAAACAGAGGGACTTTGACCTGTAGGTAATGGAGATGATTCTCAGTGTTGGAGATCTGCTTCAGCTCAGTGTTTCTTTTCTTCAGCTCAGTGATTTCCTGCTCCAGATCTTTAATGAACTCTTCAGCCTGACGCTCTGCTGCTCTCTGCTTCTCCTCCATCACCTTCAGCATCTCAGCCTGGTTTCTCTCAATGCTGCGTATCAGAGCTCTGAAGATCTCCATGCTGTCAGCTTTCTTCTTCTCTGTGTTCTTCTACCAGGAGAAACATCAAGTCATTTATGTAGTGTTATTAGAAATAGCAGTTCTTCTCATGTATGTTTGGAAACGAGGACTAGTCGAGTAATGAAAGGCTTTTCTTACTTTATTAAGTTCTACAGAATGTTTGATTTCTTTGATCTTCTTCAGTCGGTCCTGGATCATCTGCTCAACTTCTGCTTTTGTTGCTCCCAACTGAGTCTGTAAATATACAAGCTGTGTTTACAGAAATGATTGGAATTCTGCAGAAGTGGTACTAATATAATTATACTTCTAAACTGGTCTCACTTTCATATAAAATGGTTTATTGGATTAAAGATTTAGAAACATCTAGAATAGGAAATAATAGGCACTCAGGTGGCGTAACGGTAAAACACGCTAGCACACCAGAGCTGACATTTCACACTCATTGGTTTAAAACTCAGCTTTGCCAACTGGCTGGGCACCTACATGAACAATGACTGACTGTTGTTTATACAGATGGGAGCTTGATAAAGGACTCATGGCTGATGCAATTACGATCTCTGCTGGCTGATTGATCCTGCCTGCACAGAGACGGGGAAAGAGTGTGTTGATCAGGGTGTGGCTCTCCATACACAAAGCTGATCCGCATATGCACCCGCCTAGTGCAGTTGAAAAGATGCAGTTGGCAACTGCACACGTGTCGGAATCAGATTTAGTGGAGATAAAGCATAGTTCAATAAGTCAAGTATACATGCTCTATATACAGTGTATCACAAAAGTGAGTACACCCCTCACATTTCTGCAGATATTTAAGTATATCTTTTCATGGGACAACACTGACAAAATGACACTTTGACACAATGAAAAGTAGTCTGTGTGCAGCTTATATAACAATGTAAATTTATTCTTCCCTCAAAATAACTCAATATACAGCCATTAATGTCTAAACCACCGGCAACAAAAGTGAGTACACCCCTAAGAGACTACACCCCTAAATGTCCAAATTGAGCACTGCTTGTCATTTTCCCTCCAAAATGTCATGTGACTTGTTAGTGTTACTAGGTCTCAGGTGTGCATAGGGAGCAGGTGTGTTCAATTTAGTAGTACAGCTCTCACACTCTCTCATACTGGTCACTGAAAGTTCCAACATGGCACCTCATGGCAAAGAACTCTCTGAGGATCTTAAAAGACGAATTGTTGCGCTACATGAAGATGGCCAAGGCTACAAGAAGATTGCCAACACCCTGAAACTGAGCTGCAGCACAGTGGCCAAGATCATCCAGCGTTTTAAAAGAGCAGGGTCCACTCAGAACAGACCTTGCGCTGGTTGTCCAAAGAAGCTGAGTGCACGTGCTCAGCGTCACATCCAACTGCTGAGATTGAAAAGGTGGGGGGTCAGCCTGTCAGTGCTCAGACCATACGCCGCACACTACATCAAATTGGTCTGCATGGCTGTCACCCCAGAAGGAAGCCTCTTCTGAAGTCTCTACACAAGAAAGCCCGCAAACAGTTTGCTGAAGACATGTCAACAAAGGACATGGATTACTGGAACCATGTCCTATGGTCTGATGAGACCAAGAATAATTTGTTTGGTTCAGATGGTCTCAAGCATGTGTGGCGGCAATCAGGTGAGGAGTACAAAGATAAGTGTGTCATGCCTACAGTCAAGCATGGTGGTGGGAATGCCATGGTCTGGGGCTGCATGAGTGCAGCAGGTGTTGGGGAGTTACATTTCATTGAGGGACACATGAACTCCAATATGTACTGTGAAATACTGAAGCAGAGCATGATCCCCTCCCTCCGAAAACTGGGTCGCAGGGCAGTGTTCCAGCATGATAATGACCCCAAACACACCTCTAAGACGACCACTGCTTTATTGAAGAGGCTGAGGGTAAAGGTGATGGACTGGCCAAACATGTCTCCAGACCTAAACCCAATAGAACATCTTTGGGGCATCCTCAAGCGGAAGGTGGAGGAGCGCAAAGTCTCGAATATCCGCCAGCTCCGTGATGTCGTCATGGAGGAGTGGAAAAGCATTCCAGTGGCAACCTGTGAAGCTCTGGTAAACTCCATGCCCAGGAGAGTTAAGGCAGTTCTGGGAAATAATGGTGGCCACACAAAATATTGACACTTCAGGAACTTTCACTAAGGGGTGTACTCACTTTTGTTGCCGGTGGTTTAGACATTAATGGCTGTATATTGAGTTATTTTGAGGGAAGAATAAATTTACACTGTTATATAAGCTGCACACAGACTACTTTTCATTGTGTCAAAGTGTAATTTTGTCAGTGTTGTCCCATGAAAAGATATACTTAAATATCTGCAGAAATGTGAGGGGTGTACTCACTTTTGTGATACACTGTATATACACATATCTATCTATCTATCTATTTATCTATATATATATATATATATACTGTATATATATATATATATATATATATATATATATATATATATATATATATATATATATATATATATAAAAGATATATGAGATATACACTGCCTGGCCAAACAAATAGGTCACACTCTAATATTTGGTTGGAAGGCCTTTAGCTTGTATTACGGCACGCATTCACTGTGGCATCGTTTCCACAAGCTTCTGCAATGTCACAACATTTATTTCTGTCCAGAGTTGCATTAATTTTTCCCCAAGATCTTGTATTGATGATGGGAGATTTGGACCACTGCACAAAGTCTTCTCCAGCACATCCCAAAGATTCTCAATGGGGTTCAGGTCTGGACTCTGTGGTGGCCAATTCATGAGTGAAAATGATGTCTCATGCTCCCTGAACCACTCTTTCACAAATTGAGCCCGATGAATCCTGGCATCGTTATCTTGGAATATGCCCATGCCATCAGTTGGCTGACCTCATTGTTTGGGCACATAACGTTGCTGAACCTAGACCTGACCGACTGCAGCAATCCCAGATCATAGCACTGCCCCCACAGGCTTGTATGGTAGGCACTAGGCATGATGGATGCATCACTTCAGCCGCCTCTCTTCTTACCCTGATGCGCCCATCACTCTGGAACAGGGAAAATCTGGATTCATCAGACCACATGACCTTCTTCCATTGCTCCAGAGTCCAATCTTTATGCTTCCTAGCATATTAAAGTCATTTTGCCGGTTAGCCTCACTGACAAGTGGTTTTCCTAAGGCTACACAGCTGTTTAGTCCCAATCCCTTGAGTTCCCTCCGCATTGTACGTGTGGAAATGCTCTTACTTTCACTATTAAACATCTCTCTGAGTTCTACTGGAGTTTTTCTACCATCTGATTTCACCAAACGTTTAAGTGATCGCCGATCACGATCATTCCTCGAAGATGATGTTTCCCCCCCCCACTGTCCTTCCACTTTTTAATAATTCGTTGGACAGTTCTTAACCTGATTTTAATAGTTTCAGCTTTTCCTTAGATGTTTTCTCTGCTTGATGCATGCCAATAATTTGACCCTTCTGAAACAGATTAACATATTTTCCACAACCACAGGATGTGTCTTTCCACATGGTTGTTTAACAAATGAGAAGCCACTCAGTGCATCAGTTAGGGTTAAATAACTTGTTGCCAGCTGAAACATAATCACCCACGCAGTGGGTATTTATCCAATGGGAGGCTTAAATCCTAGAATTCTCAAAATTTGGCCTCAGTAACCACCATCCTTACCATGCGTTTATAATTTTACCAATTATTTGCTTCTTAATATATCTAACTGGATATAAATATGTAGGTGTGTAATTTTAAAGCCGTTGTCTGATTTATGAAATCAAACCAAATTAAAAAAAAATGAAAACATTTACCTCATTAGTATATTTGGAAAGTTTACCTCTGTGTTATTCCATATTTATGCCCCAGCAAAACAGTAAGTATAGGAGGACCATCTAAAAGGTCTTAACACTCAGGTGGAGGGAAAAATACAAATGAAATATAAACACTGTTAATAAGAATTTTAGTTTTAATGTTTTAATTTAAGACTAAATTAATCAATCACAAACATTTTCAGAAGCTTTTTAAATCCTCTTTACCAGAGGTGCAAATAATTTTGGAGCTCAATCTATAAGATCTCTCACCTTCTTCTCTGCACTCTCCTCCTCTATAGGAACTGTGTTGTGGTACCTGTGGTCGTCTACACTGCAGACCTGACACAAACACATCTGGTCGTCTCTACAGAACATCTCCAGAGGTCTCTCATGTTTCTGACAGATGTAATCCTCCAGGTTCTCCACAGGATCTATTAGTTTGTGGCTTTTAAAAGAAGAAACTTTCTCATGAGGTTCCAGGTGAGTCTTACAGTAAGAGGCCATACAGATCAGACAGGACTTCAGAGCTTCATGTTTCTTCTCACTGCAGACCTCACAGAACACCTGAGATTTGGTAGTTTCTCCTGCAGTGCTAATGGATTTGACCTGAACTGGCTTCCTGAATTGAGCAGCCAGTCCAGAGATGAAGGTGTTAACATGTAGTTCAGGTCTTTTGGGGAAATTTGTCTTACATACTGGACACTGACAGTGTGAACTGGTGTCCCAGCATTTTTTAAGACAAATCATGCAGAAGTTGTGTCCACATGGAGTAGAGACTGGATCAGTGAACACATCCAGACAGATGGAGCACTGGAGCTGATCTTCAGACAGGAAACTGCTGGAGGAAGCCATGACTGATAGAGAAGATACAGACCTCTGTAAACTTTAATATTTATAACAAAATGTGTATTACAGATATTATAACGCTACACTTTGTAGTTGCATCCTCTGTCTAAGTGCCCCTCTTCATCTATTTAGGCTATACACACAAATAAACACAGTTTTTTATAATCGCTTATCATTTAGTTTCTCACATTGTTGTTTACAGTAGTAAACAATACAGCAGCTGTATGGCTGTTAGTTGCAATACAATTACAGAGAAAACAAGATACCAAGCACTTCTGTTGTTAGTGGAGTGGTATTCTCAAGGTTTTATTCACTAACGTAAATACTGTTTACATTTAAAATGTATTTACTGAACAACAGTCATTGTAAAGGTCTAATTATTTCCTTTAATTTATTTTAAATGACCAAATATTCTCCCTAACAGGTCATGCAGAATGAGAGATGCATTATGATTCTGCAAAATATCATGACTGCTTTTAACATTTACTGCCTTAAGCTGTAGCTCATTACACAAAGTGTCTCATCAATCTGTTAATTTCACTTTGCTTAAGGTGTTAAAACAGTAAACCACATGGCCCGAAAAATGCAGTTGATTGCAGAGGCTTTCCAGATACCTTGCATGTTATTATTTTCTTTTTTTGACAATAATTTAGACAAGATGATACTACAAGAAATGAGAGAAAGCAGAAACCTACTGACACTGGGTCTCTTCAACACGTTATTTTTAAACAAAAACATTCAAATCAGGGCTAGTTGTAGCCTAGTGGTTAAGGCACTGGACCAGTGAACAGAGGGTTGCTGGTTCGAGCCCCACCAATGCCAGGTTGCTGCAGTTGAGCCCTTGAGCAAGGTCCTTAACCCTCACTTGCTCACACTGTAACTGTAATGTAAATCACCTTGAATAAAGGCGTCTGCTAAATGCTGAAAATGTAATCAACAATATGTTTTATTATTCTAAGGAGCATTAACCTAAATGACCCTGTTAAAACAATAATAAAGTCAAGATAAGGTTAGGACTACTAAACATTAGATCACTTGTGTCTAAAGCTGTAAATGTGAATGAATCGATTACATATAACTGTGTTTATGAAAGTTATCTAACTGAACCCTGGACTAGTCCTGATGAGTATCTAGGTATAAACAAAGCTGCTTCTCCTGGATATAGTTATGTTCATGAGCAGCATCTTAATAAAGGTGGAGGAGAAGTAGCTACAATTTACAATTAAAGACATACGCCTCACTGTAAAAACAGCTCATATAGCTAAATCACGGCAGACCTGAGAGCCTGTGTGGCTTTATTTATCACAGTAGCAAGATGGTTCCATGTTCAATGCTGAGAGCTCAAAGGTCAGGTACTGTAGTGCAGGCACAGCTCACTTTATATTAAAATGGAGAACATTCTAGGTGTGTTTTTGTAAAAGTTGCATTTAACTGTGTGAGTAACTATGAGTTTGTTTGTTTTGTTTTTTTAACCAGTTATTCAACATGTTTAAGCTGTACTTACCACAGCCCTGCCTAACGAAATAATGTTAGGTATAATAAAAAACAACAACCCCCTGTTACCAGAATTGTGGCTCTTACTATTACACCACACCCGCTCGATTTATGTTAAAATGATACAGATATTTTAATAGAGTACATTCTAGATGTTACGTTTTAGTAGAAATGGCATTTAACTGTGTGAGTTTAACTTTTTAAAAGCCCGCTCAACAACATGTTTATACTGTAGGTACCACCGCCCTACCTAAAGATAACATGAGACTGAAAGACAAATATAGTTGTGAACATCATCATGCAGTCTCACTCGTAACATCAGTCGTGTTTTAGAACTTACCTGCTGTGTCGTGTGTTGTTTGTACAAAGTTGCAGAAGATCCGAGGTGGAGACTGTGTCCTGCTTAAAGAAAATGAAGTGTCGTCATAAAACAGTCCTACAAAATACTTTCATTTTACCTGAGGGACGTCATCAGATCACTCCCATTACCTGGCTTGTCATTTTACATTTTTGCCACCAGTTAAAATAAATGACTTTAGATAAAAATACGTTTTATGAAATCAGAAAAAGTTGGGACAGCATGGAAAATGCAGATAATAAAAAGGGTTGTTGATAGAGAAGATACAGACCTCTGTAAACTTTAATATTTGTAACAAAATGTGTATTACAGATGTTATAACGCTATACTTTGTAGTTGCACCCTCTCTCTAAAAGTGTCCTTTATTTATTTAGGCTACACACACAAATAAACACAGTTTTTTTTTATAAACGCTTGTCATTTAGTTTTAAAGGTCTAATTATTTCCTTTAGTTTATTTTAAATGACCAAATATTCTCCTTAACAGGTCATGCAGAATGAGAGATGCATTATGATTCTGCAAAATATCATGACTGCTATTAACATTCACATTGTATCTGATGTTTAATTGCCTCAAGCTGTAGCTCATTACACAAAGTGTCTCATCAATCTGTTAATTTCACTTTGCTTAAGGTGTTAAAACAGTAAACCACACAGCCCGAAAAATGCAGTTGATTGAAGTGGCTTTCCAGATACCTTGCATGCTATTATTTTCTTTTTTGACAATAATGTTTGTGTAGGGAATAGGCTCTATGAACGACTGTCTTCCGGGTTCACGTATACTGGCAGATCAACTTCCGGTATTCATTCGCCGGTCGTCAACAAGCAGATAACGTTAGCCATGGCTCTCTTTTACACTTGTTGTCTTCAAGATTAACCTCGTGACAGTGAACGATTTAGACCGACCGACGCATGGTTTGTACTGCTTCTTCTAACAAGCAGGAAAAAGGATTTTAAATGTAAACTCCAGCGACATTGACAAATATGAAGGTAAGTACGTTAGCAAACATTTCCTTATAACCATGCAGGCTAGTTGTAAACTGGTTAGTGGTTGTTTTGCTAGACTAGACAAACACTACATCTAGCTTGACAGACCAGTATTAAGATTCATGTTTTAGTTAGCTTTGAAGCAAACCATTAAAATTTCATTTTTATGCATCTTCTACTTGCACAGTGTCAGGTTAGGCAAGCTTTAAGATAGATAGAGTGTCAAATCCCATGTATTAATGATGTTCTATATATATATATATAATCAGAATCAGAATACTTTATTGATCCCAGAGGGAAATTGCAGTTCTTACAGTAGCACCCATTTATGTAGAAAGAATAAACACTCTACTAGCTAAAAACTAAGAAAAGAAAATTTTGCAAATAGAACTTAAAAAGTTATTTACACATAATTAAATAATTAAATGCTTGCATTATTATTATTGCACATATGAATACAAAAATTGCACAGAATATTGTTCAGGTGAACCATAGTGTCACATATTAAGGGAGGAATTGAGTTTGATGGCCACAGGTAGAAAAGACTTCCTGTGGCGCTCTGTGGTGCATTTTGGGAGAATGAGTCTTGCACTGAAAGTGCTCTTTTGACTCATCACTGTGGCATAAAGTGGGTGGGAGTCATTGTTCATAATAGCCTGCAGCTTAGACAGCGTCCTCCTCTCCGAAACTGATGTCAGAGAGTCTAGCTCCACACCCACGACATCACCGGCCTTGCGGATCAATTTGTTGAGTCTGTTGGCATCTGCCACCCTCAGCCTGCTTCCCCAGCATGCAACAGCATAGAGGATAGCACTCGCTACCACAGACTCATAGAAGATCCTGAGCATAGTCCGGCAGATGTTGAAGGACCTCAGGCGCCTCAAAAAATAGAGCCGACTTTGGCCCTTCCTGTAGAGGGCGTCAGTGTTCTTAGCCCAGTCCAGTTTATTATCAATGTGCACTCTCAGATATTTGTAGTCCTCCACAATGTCCACACTGACCCCTCTGACGGACATGGGGGTCACCGGTGCCTTGTCCCTTCTCAGGTCCACCACCTGTTCCTTTGTCTTTGTCACATTGAGCTGCAGGTGGTTCAGCTCGCACCATGTGACAAAGTCCTTCACCGTTGCCCTGTACTCATCCTCATCACCCCTTCTGATACATCCAACTACTGCAGAGTCATCAGAAAACTTCTGTAGATGGCAGTTCTCTGTGCAGTAGCTGAAGTCCATGGTGTAGAGGGTAAAGAGGAAGGGAGAGAGGACCGTTCCCTGCGGAGCTCCAGTGTTGCTGATCACTCTATCCGACACACAGTGCTGCAGGCGTACATACTGTGGTCTGCCAGTTAGGTAGTCAACAATCCAGGACACGAGGGAGGCGTCTACCTGCATCACTGTCAGCTTGTCACCCAGAAGAGCAGGCCGAATGGTGTTGAATGCACTGGAGAAGTCAAAAAACATGACCCTCACAGTGCTGGCTGGCTTGTCAAGGTGAGCGTAGACTCGGTTAAGCAGGTAGATGATGGCATCCTCTACTCCCAGACGGGGCTGATAGGCGAACTATATATACAGGTCCTTCTCAAAAAATTAGCATATTGTGATAAAGTTCATTATTTTCCATAATGTAATGATAAAAATTAAACTTTCATATATTTTAGATTCATTGCACACCAACTGAAATATTTCAGGTCTTTTATTGTTTTAATACTGATGGTTTTGGCATACAGCTCATGAAAACCCAAAATCTCAAAAAATTAGCATATTTCATCCGACCAATAAAAGAAAAGTGTTTTTAATACAAAAAAAGTCAACCTTCAAATAATTATGTTCAGTTATGCACTCAATACTTGGTCGGGAATCCTTTTGCAGAAATGACTGCTTCAATGCGGCGTGGCATGGAGGCAATCAGCCTGTGGCACTGCTGAGGTGTTATGGAGGCCCAGGATGCTTCGATAGCGGCCTTAAGCTCATCCAGAGTGTTGGGTCTTGTGTCTCTCAACTTTCTCTTCACAATATCCCACAGATTGTCTATGGGGTTCAGGTCAGGAGAGTTGGCAGGCCAATTGAGCACAGTAATACCATCGTCAGTAAACCATTCACCAGTGGTTTTGGCACTGTGAGCAGGTGCCAGGTCGTGCTGAAAAATGAAATCTTCATCTCCATAAAGCTTTTCAGCAGATGGAAGCATGAAGTGCTCCAAAATCTCCTGATAGCTAGCTGCATTGACCCTGCCCTTGATAAAACACAGTGGACCAACACCAGCAGCTGACATGGCACCCCAGACCATCACTGACTGTGGGTACTTGACACTGGACTTCAGGCATTTTGGCATTTCCTTCTCCCCAGTCTTCCTCCAGACTCTGGCACCTTGATTTCCGAATGACATGCAAAATTTGCTTTCATCCGAAAACAGTACTTTGGACCACTGAGCAACAGTCCAGTGCTGCTTCTCTGTAGCCCATGTCAGGCGCTTCTGCCGCTGTTTCTGGTTCAAAAGTGGCTTGACCTGGGGAATGCGGCACCTGTAGCCCATTTCCTGCACACGCCTGTGCACGGTGGCTCTGGATGTTTCTACTCCAGACTCAGTCCACTGCTTCCGCAGGTCCCCCAAGGTCTGGAATCGGCCCTTCTCCACAATCTTCCTCAGGGTCCGGTCACCTCTTCTCGTTGTGCAGCGTTTTCTGCCACACTTTTTCCTTCCCACAGACTTCCCACTGAGGTGCCTTGATACAGCACTCTGGGAACAGCCTATTCGTTCAGAAATTTCTTTCTGTGTCTTACCCTATTGCTTGAGGGTGTCAATGATGGCCTTCTGGACCTTCTGGTCGGCAGTCTTACCCATGATTGCAGTTTTGAGTAATGAACCAGGCTGGGAGTTTTTAAAAGCCTCAGGAATCTTTTGCAGGTGTTTAGAGTTAATTCGTTGATTCAGATGATTAGGTTAATAGCTCGTTTAGAGAACCTTTTCATGATATGCTAATTTTTTGAGATTGGGAATTTTGGGTTTTCATGAGCTGTATGCCAAAATCATCAGTATTAAAACAATAAAAGACCTGAAATATTTCAGTTGGTGTGCAATGAATCTAAAATATATGAAAGTTTAATTTTTATCATTACATTATGGAAAATAATGAACTTTATCACAATATGCTAATTTTTTGAGAAGGACCTGTATATAGTATATATAATGTACAGTGTATCACAAAAGTGAGTACACCCCTCACATTTCTGCAGATATTTAAGTATATCTTTTCATGGGACAACACTGACAAAATGACACTTTGACACAATGAATAGTAGTCTGTGTGCAGCTTATATAACAGTGTCAATTTATTCTTCCCTCAAAATAACTCAATATACAGCCATTAATGTCTAAACCACCGGCAACAAAAGTGAGTACACCCCTAAGAGACTACACCCCTAAATGTCCAAATTGAGCACTGCTTGTCATTTTCCCTCCAAAATGTCATGTGATTTGTTAGTGTTACTAGGTCTCAGGTGTGCATAGGGAGCAGGTGTGTTCAATTTAGTAGTACAGCTCTCACACTCTCTCATACTGGTCACTGAAAGTTCCAACATGGCACCTCATGGCAAAGAACTCTCTGAGGATCTTAAAAGACGAATTGTTGCGCTACATGAAGATGGCCAAGGCTACAAGAAGATTGCCAACACCCTGAAACTGAGCTGCAGCACAGTGGCCAAGATCATCCAGTGTTTTAAAAGAGCAGGGTCCACTCAGAACAGACCTCGCGTCGGTCGTCCAAAGAAGCTGAGTGCACGTGCTCAGTGTCACATCCAACTGCTGTCTTTGAAAGATAGGCGCAGGAGTGCTGTCAGCATTGCTGCAGAGATTGAAAAGGTGGGGGGTCAGCCTGTCAGTGCTCAGACCATACGCCGCACACTACATCAAATTGGTCTGCATGGCTGTCACCCCAGAAGGAAGCCTCTTCTGAAGTCTCTACACAAGAAAGCCCGCAAACAGTTTGCTGAAGACATGTCAACAAAGGACATGGATTACTGGAACCATGTCCTATGGTCTGCTGAGACCAAGATTAATTTGTTTGGTTCAGATGGTCTCAAGCATGTGTGGCGGCAATCAGGTGAGGAGTACAAAAATAAGTGTGTCATGCCTACAGTCAAGCATGGTGGTGGGAATGCCATGGTCTGGGGCTGCATGAGTGCAGCAGGTGTTGGGGAGTTACATTTCATTGAGGGACACATGAACTCCAATATGTACTGTGAAATACTGAAGCAGAGCATGATCCCCTCCCTCCGGAAACTGGGTCGCAGGGCAGTGTTCCAGCATGATAATGACCCCAAACACACCTCTAAGACGACCACTGCTTTATTGAAGAGGCTGAGGGTAAAGGTGATGGACTGGCCAAGCATGTCTCCAGACCTAAACCCAACAGAACATCTTTGGGGCATCCTCAAGCGGAAGGTGGAGGAGCGCAAAGTCTCGAATATCCGCCAGCTCCGTGATGTCGTCATGGAGGAGTGGAAAAGCATTCCAGTGGCAACCTGTGAAGCTCTGGTAAACTCCATGCCCAGGAGAGTTAAGGCAGTTCTGGGAAATAATGGTGGCCACACAAAATATTGACACTTCAGGAACTTTCACTAAGGGGTGTACTCACTTTTGTTGCCGGTGGTTTAGACATTAATGGCTGTATATTGAGTTATTTTGAGGGAAGAATAAATTTACACTGTTATATAAGCTGCACACAGACTACTTTTCATTGTGTCAAAGTGTCATTTTGTCAGTGTTGTCCCATGAAAAGATATACTTAAATATCTGCAGAAATGTGAGGGGTGTACTCACTTTTGTGATACACTGTATGTGTGTGTGTTCAATTCCCAGGTGGAGTGGTCCGAGTTCTTTCTGTGTGAGGTTTGCATGTTCTCCCTGTATCTGCGTGGGTTTCCTCCGGATATACAAAATTGTCCATAACTGTTTGATATTAAAACTTGAACTGATGAATCTTGTGTAATGAGTAACTACCATTTCTGTCATGAATGTAACCAAAGTGTAAAACATGATGTTAAAATCCTAATAAAACATAAAACAAACTAAACATATCTGACTGGATATATTAGCAATTTACCCTCAATCTTTTGATTAAGTGTAAAAAGTTTTGTTCACCAATATATGAATGAGTTATCTTTTATTCATTATCAAATGTTGTATGTCAGACGATAATAAATTTGATGTTACAGTATTAACATGTCTTTCTCCAAAAACATATTTGTTGTAAATGCGAGGAGGAACTTTGATTTTTTTTATTCTTATGTTTATTACAGCAGGTTATCAAGAATTAAAGTCATTACAGAATTTATCAGTGTCAAGCTGGCAGCAATGGGGTATCAAATATATATGCTGTTCAGTTCAAAACCTTGTATCGCGTTACAAAAGAGAGAAAAAAACGTCCATTTGAAGTTAAATGTAAAAAGATTTTATTTCAAGTCTTTTTAACGCCATTCAAGTGGTCTATTCATTATGAAATGAATGTTAAACAACTGCCAGATTCACAAAACGTAAGAAACAGCAAAAACTGTTTTACACACTCAATATAGAAGCACTTTGTAGTTCTACAATTA
This sequence comes from Trichomycterus rosablanca, assembly GCF_030014385.1. Taxonomy (NCBI): domain Eukaryota; kingdom Metazoa; phylum Chordata; class Actinopteri; order Siluriformes; family Trichomycteridae; genus Trichomycterus; species Trichomycterus rosablanca. Next base: position 53,570,143 of record NC_085991.1, on the reverse strand, counting down.
CTGACTGTAGTCCATCTGTTTCTCTACATGCTTTGAAATCAGAAAATCAGAATCAGAATCACTTTATTTTGCCAGGTATGTTACACATACGAGGAATTTGCTTTGGTGATACACACAATGATACACACAACAGTCCACATAGTAGTACAAACAATACACACAATAGTACAGACAATTACACATGTATGACATGTAACATAGAACATATTTAACAGACCCGACAGCACACGGACTGTTAACCAGTATTTACCAACATTTGCCCAAGAGAACAACTTTGGTTAAAAAGTGTTACAGCCCTGGGGAAAAAGCTGCTAGCGTGTCTTGATGTGTTTGTTTTTATTGTCCTGAGTCTTCTGCCAGATGGAAGAGTTTGAAAAAGGTGATGTCCAGGATGAGAGGGGTCTGCTGTAATTTTGCCGGCACGCTTCAGCACTCTGCTGTTGTAAATGTCCTGAAGCGTTGGCAGACTACATCCAATAATCCTCTCCGCTGTCCTGATTATACGCTGGAGTTTGGCTCGTTCATGTGATGTTGAGGAACCAAACCAGATGGTGATGGACGATGTAAGGATGGACTCTATTATTGCTGTGTAGAACTGGATCAGCAGACTCTGTGGCAGGTTGAATTTCTTCAGCTGTCTCAGGAAGAACATTCTCTGCTGAGCCCTCTTGGCGATGGAGAGTGTGTTCTTTTCCCACTTTAGGTCCATGGATAAGGTGGTGCCCAGGAACTTAAGTGACTCCACCACTAAGGCCATAGAGCCATTAATTGTGAGGGGGTGTAAGGAGGGCGTGTTGCGCCTGAAATCCACCACCATCTCTACAGTCTTTTGTGTGTTGATCAGCAGGTGGTTGTCGCTGCACCAGGAGACCAACTGCTCGACTTCCTTTCTGTAGGCAGACTCGTCACCATCGGTTATGAGGCCCACCACAGTGGTGTCATTAGCAAACTTAAAGATCTTTACAGCTGGTTTCTTAGAAACACAGTCATTGGTATAAAGACTGAAGAGAAGGGGTGAAAGCATACAGCCTTGTGGTACACCAGTACTTAGGTTCCGCTGGTCTGAAGTGTGTTTTCCTAGCCGTACCTGCTGTGTCCTATTTGTCAGAAAGTCCATGATCCACCGGCAGATGGCATCCGGCACTGACAGCTGGGACAGTTTGACCTGCAGCAGCTCTGGCACTATGGTGTTAAAAGCCGAGCTGAAGTCCACAAACAGAACTCCAACGTAGGTTCCAGGACTGTCGAGATGCTGTAGCATGAAGTGCAGGGCCACGTTGACTGCATCATCGACAGATCTATTTGCTCTGTATGCAAACTGCAGGGGATCCAGTAAAGAATTTGTGATGGTCTTCAGGTAAGCTAGGATCAAGCGTTCGAAGACCTTCATGACTACAGATGTCAGGGCTACAGGTCTGTAATCATTCAGTCCAGAAATGTTCGTTTTTTTGGGGACTGGTATGATGGTCGATGTTTTGAAGCATGAAGGAACAGAGCAAAGTTCTAATGATCTGTTAAAAATGTTAGTGAAGGTGGGTGCCAGTTGATTTCTGCAGTGCTTAAGGGTGGATGGAGAGATTCCGTCTGGCCCAGGAGCTTTTCTCACCTTTTGTTTCTTAAACAGTCTGTTAACGTCCCGCTCGTTGATGGTTAAAGGAGCCGGGGACAGAGGTGAGAGAGCCAGGGTGGAGGAGGAGGATGAAGAATTAGCTGAGAAAGGCTGAGAATTGTCCTTATTGTATTGTATTGTATTGTATTCGAATCTGCAGTAGAACTTGTTCAGGTCGTTGGTGAGTTGACGGTCATTCAGGAGAAGGGGGTCTTTCGCACCTTGTAGTTAGTGATCTCTTCGTGGCCCCTCCAGACTGAAGTTGGGTCGTTAGCAGCAATCTGGCTTTTCAGCTGATCGGATACCTTTCTCCAGCTTGTATTTGGCCTCTTTGTAGAGAACTCTATCTCCACGCGTGACGGAGCGATAGGCATTTTTAACAGAGGTGTAGCAATGATCCAGAATGTTTCCTTCTCTTGTGGCACAGGTGACATGTTGCTTGTATTTCGGTATTTCTTTCATTTTACATTTACATTTTCAGCATTTAGCAGACGCTTTTATCCAAAGCGACTTACACAATGAGCGGAACATGATGAGCAATTGAGGGTTAAGGGCCTTGCTCAGGGACCCAACAGTGGCAACTTGGTGGTGGCGGGGCTTGAACCGGCAACCCTCTGTTTACTAGTCCAGTACCTTAACCACTGAGCTATCACTGGCCCTATCATTGGCCCTATCATTGGCCCTATCATTTGCCCTATCATTTGCCCTATCACAAGCTATCATTTGCGTTGTTAAAGTCTCCCAGGATGATGAGCAGTGAGTCCGGGTTCTCCCTTTCTACTTTCATTATCTGATCGGCCAGCAGTTTCTGCGCATCTCTCGTGCGCGCATCCGGCGGAATGTAAACAGCGACCAGAATGAATGAAGAAAACTCTCTGGGAGAGTAGTACGGTCTACAGTTAATGAAAAGTGATTCTAGATGAGGAGTGCATGATTTTAACAGTACTGTTGCATCTTTATACCAGCGTTCATTGATGTAAAAGCACAGTCCTCCTCCTCTTGTTTTGCCGCTGAGCTCCGCGTCTCTGTCCGCTCGGTGCAGCTGAAAGCCAGGGAGATGCAGCGCGCTATCCGGGGTCAGCTCCGAAAGCCAGGTCTCCGTGAAGCACAGCGCAGATGTATTTGAAAAGTCCCTGTTGGTTTGGTTGAGCAGGAGTAGTTCTTCCAGTTTGTTGTGCAGAGATCGCAGATTGGAGAGGAAAAAAGACGGTAACGGTGTTCGGACTCCACGTCGCCTCATCTTTACGAGCGCTCCGGTTCGTCTGCCTCTCCGCCGCTTTCTTGCCAGGTTGAGTAGAGCCAGCGCACCAGTTGTGAGGATTTCCAAAAACTCTGAAGGATTTTGAGAAAACTCCGGAATAAAAGTTGGTGAAACATTGTCTCTGAAGGTCAGTAACTGTTCTTTGCTCCAACTGACTGGGTTTGACGCACAATAAATAACATTAACAAACAACAACCAACACAAAACATAGAGAGCTCTCACCGAGGCAGCCATCTGCGGCGCCATCCTCCTTGTTAGCCCCCTTTCATGCTGTTCTTCAATGACTCTCCCAGAACCACCACAGAACAGGTATTATTTAGGTGGTGGATGATTCTCAGCGCTGCAATGACACTGACATGGTGGTGGTGTGTTAGTGTGTGTTGTGCTGGTATGAGTGGATCAGACACTGCTGCTGGATTTTTTTAAACACCTCACTGTCACTGCTTGAATGAGAATAGTCCACCAACCAAAAATATCCAGCCAACAGCGCCCCGTGGGCAGCGTCCTGTGACCACTGATGAAGGTCTAGAAGATGACCAATTGAAACAGCAGCAGTAGATGAGTGATTGTCTCTGACTTTATGCCTACAAGGTGGACCAACAAGGTAGGAGTGTTTAATAGAGTGGACAGTGAGTGGACACGGTGTTTAAAAACTCCAGCAGCGCTGCTGTGTCTGATCCACTCATACCAGCACAACACACACTAACACACCACCACCATGTCAGTGTCACTGCAGTGCTGAGAATGATCCACCACCTAAATAATACCTACTCTGTGGGGGTCCTGGTCATCAAGAACAGAAAGGAGGCTAACACAGTATAGAAAGAAACAAATGAACTACAGTATGTAATTGTAGAACTAATAAAATAATCAAAGAGTGTAGATATAAGAGGTATGTTTACATAATGAAGAGGCTTTTGTTGGCTTTTTATGCTTTTGTTTAAAAACAGAGTATAAACTATAATATATATATATACTGTATATATACTGTATATATATATATATATATATATATATATATATATATATATATATATATATATACAATATTTAAATGTGCAAGTTCTTTAAAAAATTGCAGTCAAAAACGAATGTTTAGCTCCATCCCTAGACAAGTGGTCCAATCTCACGACACAGTAAACAGCTGATTTATGCTCCCAGATAGCGATCACTGTGTCGAACAACTTATGCTCTTTTACCCGCAGGATGCAGCGTTCAACATGAACCCTGAGAATGTACCGATCCACCTCGATCTTGTTTTTGAAAACACAAAACCTTCTTACTAATTTTAGAACTCAAACTCTATATATTCGCCGCTATACGACACGTTGTGATTAGAAATTTGCCGGTGTTTATAACAAACCGGAAGCTAGACTGCCCGACTAACACTAAACGGAAACGCGTCACAGAGCTTGCGTGCATAGAGCCTATTGTTACTACACATATGATCACTAGAAGCTTTCAGACATCAGACTAACAAGGCAGATTTGCAGCCTCAGCTTGCTATGAAAGCTAGTTCCAACCACCACAGTCCAGCCTGATGCTCTCCAGACAAGAGGATACCACAAGAAATGAGAGAAAGCAGAAACCTACTGACACTGGGTATCTTCAACATGTTATTTGTAGACAAAAGCATTCAAATCAGGGCCAGTTGTAGCCTAGTGGTTAAGGTACTGGACCAGTGAACAGAGGGTTGCTGGTTCAAGCCCCACCACTGCCAGGTTGCTGCTGTTGGGCCCTTGAGCAAGGTCCTTAACCCTCACTTGCTCAAACTGTATACTGTAACTGTAATGTAAATCACCTTGAATAAAGGCGTCTGCTAAATGCTGAAAATGTAATCAACAATATGTTTTATTATTCTAATTAGCATCAACCTAATTGACCCTGTTAAAACAATAATAAAGTCAGGATAAGGTTAGGACTACTAAACATTAGATCACTTGTGTCTAAAGCTGTAAATGTGAATGAATCGATTACATATAACTGTGTTTATGAAAGTTATCTAACTGAACCTTGGACTAGACCTGATGAGTATGTAGGTATAAACAAAGCTGCTTCTCCTGGATATAGTTATGTACATGAGCAGCATCTTAATAAAGGTGGAGGAGAAGTAGCTACAATTTACAATTAAAGACATACGCCTCACTGTAAAAACAGCTCATATAGCTAAATCATGGCAGACCTGAGAGCCTGTGTGGCTTTATTTATCACAGTAGCAAGATGGTTCCACGTTCAATGCTGAGAGCTCAAAGGTCAGGTACTGTAGTGCAGGCACAGCTCACTTTATATTTAAATGGAGAACATTCTAGGTGTGTTCTTGTAGACTGTGTGAGTAACTACGAGTTTGTTTGTTTGTTTGTTTGTTTTTAAACCAGTTATTCAACATGTTTAAGCTGTACTTACCACAACCCTGCCTAACAAAATAATGTTAGGAATGATAAAACAACAACCCCCTGTTACCAGAATTGTGGCTCTTACTGTTACACCACACCCACTCGATTTATGTTAAAATGATACAGATATTTTAATAGAGTACATTCTAGATGTTACGTTTTAGTAGAAATGGCATTTAACTGTGTGAGTTTAACTTTTTAAAAGCCCGCTCAACAACATGTTTATACTGTAGGTACCACCGCCCTACCTAAAGATAACATGAGACTGAAAGACAAATATAGTTGTGAACATCATCATGCAGTCTCACTCGTAACATCAGTCGTGTTTTAGAACTTACCTGCTGTATCGCCTGTTGTTTGTACAGAGTTGCAGAAGATCCGAGGTGGAGACTGTGTCCTGCTTAAAGTAAATGAAGTGTCGTCATAAAACAGTCCTACAAAATACTTTCATTTTACCTGAGTGACGTCATCAGATCACTCCCATTACCTGGCTTGTCATTTTAAATTTTTGCCACCAGTTGAAATGAATGACTTTAGTTAAAAATACAATGTTTTATAAAATCATAAAAAGTTGAGACAGCATGGAAAATGCAGACAATAAAAAAACACAGTTTCTTACATTTACTTTGACTTTTATTTGATGTCAGACAGGATGAAGCTGAGATATTTCATCTTTTATCTGCTCAACTTCATTTCATTTATTAATAAACATCCATTCCTGCATCCAAGCCTGCAACACATTACAAAAAAGTTGGGACAGTAAAGCATTTACCACTTTGTAATGTCGCCGTTCCTTTTCACCAATTAAAATAGGTTTTGGCACCGAGGAGACCAAGTGATTTAGTGTTAGTGTCAGTTTTTATTTTGTCTCGTTCTTCCTGCAAACACGTCATAAGATTTGCAGCAGTACGGGCTCGTCATGTCGGATTTTTCATGTCACAATTCTCCACACGTTCTCTATTGAGGACAGGTCAGGACTGCAGGCAGGCAGGTTTACATAACACCATAAGCATTGTGCATTTGTGAGCCCAGACAGGTTTTAACCCCCTGGGACGTGGCTCTTACTATTAAGCTACACCAGCTCACTTTATGAAGAAATGATACAGATATTGTAATGGAGTTCATTCTATGCATCACATTTTACTAAATATTAATAGAAGCAGCATTAAACTAAGTGATTCTTTACAAGTCACTTTTTTAAAACCTAATTTAAAACCTGTTCTTCAACATGTTTGTACTGTACATACACAGCCCTGCCTAAAGAAAACATGTTGAGACTGAAAGAACAACAGCATGCAGACAGTTTCTCTACTAAGATCTTAGTAAAAATGTATTTAGTGTATTTATCAGATTTTTTCAAATCTATTTTTCCTCTTTGTCGTTCTTTAAAAACGTACCTGCTGTGTTTTCGGTTGTTTGTATAGAACTGCAGAAGATCTGAGCTGTGTTCTGCTCATGTAAAGAACTTTGGTTATGAAACTGCTTTTAACATTTATTTACATTTTGTTACTATAAGAATCTGAGGTTCTGAATACTAAGTTAATTACAATGTTAATTAATTACAATTATCCAATCCTCCAGTGTACTACACCATGTTCCAAATTATTATGCATGTGCCATTTTTGTTTTTTTGTTTTTTAAACTGAATGCTTGCAGCTACAGGAAGCCAGTGAAGAGAACGCAGCAGTGGGGTGATGGTGTGGCAGCAGTGGGGTGATGGTGTGGCAGTAGTGGGGTGATGGTGTGTCAGCAGTGGGGTGATGGTGTGGCAGTAGTGGGGTGATGATGTGGCAGTAGTGGGGTGATGAGGCAGCAGTGGGGTAATGATGTGGCAGCAGTGGGGTGATGTGACAGTGTTTAGGTTGGTTAAAAACCAGGCGAGCAGCTGCATTTTGAATGAGCTGCAAGAGTTTAGTACTAGACATAGAAGCTCCTGCCAGAAGGGAGTTGAAGTCGTCCAACCGTGAGATTACAAGTGACTGGACCAGGATCTGAGTAGCTTCCATTGAGAGAAATGGTCGAATCTTCCTGATGTTGTAGAGGAGGAACCGGCACGATCTTGTCATGTCGGCTACATGAGGAGAAAAGGTCAGCTGGTTATCCAGGACGACACCAAGCCTTCTTACATTATCAGATGGTCTGATCTGGGAGTCGCCAAGAGAGATGACTAGGTCCTGGGTTGGAGATTGATCTCCGGGAATGAGTAGCAGCTCTGTCTTGCTGGGATTAAGTTTTAGATGATGAGCTGACATCCATTGTGAGATATCTCGCAGACATGCTGAGATGCGAGCTGAGACTTGTGTGTCTGAAGGAGGACATGACAGAATAAGCTGAGTATCATCTGCATAGGAGTGGTAAGAGAAGCCATGGGAGGCTATGACCTTACCCAGAGAGCGGGTGTAGATAGAGAAAAGAAATGGGCAAAGTACAGAGCCCTGAGGAACACCAGTTGAGAGAGTGCATGGAGGGGATGTGGATCTTCTCCATGACACTTGGTAGGAGCGCCCTTTCAGATAGGAGGCCATCCATTGCCATGCTGAAGAATTTGTGTTATTCTCAACAGTAATATTACAGTGTGGATGTTATTACAAGTGGAAATACTGATCATGGCAATGGCTTCATTTATTTTTTGAAAAAAATGCAAAATATGTTGTTCCAAATTATTATGCAAAATTTTGTTTTTAAAAACATTTAATGGTCATAATGACATTCAGATCATTTCCAGCAGAAATCTGTTATTTGCTGCATACACAGATCGTTTTACAAAAAATAAACACAACTTAAATCAAAAAGCTTATGTTTTAGTATCAAGTTACATATTGATATGTGAGCCCTTATTTGAGACGACTTTAACAACTCTCTTATCCATTAAACTTAAGTCCATTTATAGTTTCTGCTTGTATTTCATTTGAGGATGCCAGTATTGCCTCCCAGAGCTGCTGTCTTGAGGTATACTGACGATCACTCTCTTACATACATCTTCCTTTTAAGGATACTTCACAGATTCACAATAGGACTGAGGACAGGAAATGATGGTGGCCAAATCATGATTTTGTCTCCTTTTAGGCCCATAACAACTAAGAAGTCAGTGGTGTTTTTGCAGCATGGGATGGTGCATTGTCTTGCATGAATATGATTTAATTTCGGAAGGTATTATTCTTACTTTTATACTATGGCAGAAAATGCTCAGTTAGAATTAGAAGAGTTAGAGGTCATTCTAACACCCTCAGGGACCCCAATGGGCCCTACCAAGTGACCAAGTGATTTAGTGTTTCAGCTTTTATTTTGTCTTGTTGTTCCTGCAAACACGTCTTAAGATCAGCAGCAGTACGGGGTCGTCGTTGTCGGATTTTTCATTTCAAAATTTTCCACACATTCTCTATTGAGGACAGGTCAGGACTGCAGGCAGGCAGGTTTACATAACACCATAACCATTGTGCATTTGTGAGCCCTAGGACGTGGCTCTTACTATTAAGCCACACCAGCTCACTTTATTATGAAATGATACAGATACTTTAATGGAGTTCATTAAATATTAGTAGAAGCAGCATTAAACTGAGTGATTCATTACAAGTCACTTAAAAACTCGTTTAAAACTCGTTCTTCAACACGTTTGTACTGTACAAACACAGCCCTGCCTAAAGAAAACATGTTGAGACTGAAAGAACAGCATGCAGACAGTTTCTCTACTAAGATCTTAGTAAAAATGTATTTAGTGTATTTATCAGATTTTTTTAAATCTATTTTTGCTCTTTGTCGTTCTTTAAAAAGTACCTGCTGTGATTTCTGATTTTTGTATAGAACTGCAGAAGCTTGGATTTGTGTCCTGCTCATGTTAAGCACTTTGGTTATGAAACTGCTTTTAACATTAATTTACATTTTGTTACTATTAGAATCTGGGGTTCTGAATACTAAGTTAATTACAATGTTAATTAATTACAGTGATCCAATCCTCTAGTGCAGTGGTTCTCAAACTTTTTAGACCAAGTACCACCCATTATCAAACCAAAAGTTCCAAGTACCACCTATGTTTCTCATCACAGAACCACATATGGCACACATTAATTAGGTGTGTGAGTGTGTGTGTGTGTATATATTAGTGATGGGAATTATGGCTTCTTGAAGGGAGCCGGATCTTTTGGCTCGGTTCCTTTTAAAGAGCCGTTCAAAGAAATGGCTCTTCGTTCTTCGGGAGGCGCTGTAAGACAGCCCCGATATTAATATAAAATTTTGCTACCTTGCCTTAAATGTAGGCCTAATTCAAACAACACTTAAACGAGAAAAAAAATTACTTCAAAATGAAAAAAACTACAGAGAAGAGACGTACTGTGGTTGCATTGCATTAAGTTTCAGAACAATCCTCTCTTGTGCAGATTTGTTTCTGCTTTAAAACATACGCGCCATGAAATAATCAGATTTAACACAATTAAATACGTTTATAGTTTACTTCTTAATTATTTGTCATTATACAGTGTATCACAAAAGTGAGTACACCCCTCACATTTCTGCAAATATTTCATTATATCTTTTCATGGGACAACACTATAGACATGAAACTTGGATATAACTTAGAGTAGTCAGTGTACAACTTGTATAGCAGTGTAGATTTACTGTCTTCTGAAAATAACTCAACACACAGCCATTAATGTCTAAATAGCTGGCAACATAAGTGAGTACACCATACAGTGAACATGTCCAAATTGTGCCCAAATGTGTCATTGTCCCTCCCTGGTGTCATGTGTCAAGGTCCCAGGTGTAAATGGGGAGCAGGGCTGTTAAATTTGGTGTTTTGGGTACAATTCTCTCATACTTGCCACTGGATATTCAACATGGCACCTCATGGCAAAGAACTCTCTGAGGATGTGAGAAATAGAATTGTTGCTCTCCACAAAGATGGCCTGGGCTATAAGAAGATTGCTAACACCCTGAAACTGAGCTACAGCATGGTGGCCAAGGTCATACAGCGGTTTTCCAGGACAGGTTCCACTCGGAACAGGCTTCGCCAGGGTCGACCAAAGAAGTTGAGTCCACGTGTTCGGCGTCATATCCAGAGGTTGGCTTTAAAAAATAGACACATGAGTGCTGCCAGCATTGCTGCAGAGGTTGAAGACGTGGGAGGTCAGCCTGTCAGTGCTCAGACCATACGCCGCACACTGCATCAACTCGGTCTGCATGGTCGTCATCCCAGAAGGAAGCTGACGCACAAGAAAGCCAGCAAACAGTTTGCTTAAAACAAGCAGTCCAAGAACATGGATTACTGGAATGCCCTGTGGTCTGACGAGACCAAGATAAACTTGTTTGGCTCAGATGGTGTCCAGCATGTGTGGCGGCGCCCTGGTGAGAAGTACCAAGACAACTGTGTCTTGCCTACAGTCAAGCATGGTGGTGGTAGCATCATGATCTTGGGCTGCATGAGTGTTGCTGGCACTGGGGAGCTGCAGTTCATTGAGGGAAACATGAATTCCAACATGTACTGTGACATTCTGAAACAGAGCATGATCCCCTCCCTTCGAAAACTGGCTCATGGCAGTTTTCCAACAGGATAACGACCCCAAACACAACCTCCAAGATGACAACTGCCTTGCTGAGGAAGCTGAAGGTAAAGGTGATGGACTAAACCCAATTGAGCACCTGTGGCGCATCCTCAAGTGGAAGGTGGAGGAGTTCAAGGTGTCTAACATCCACCAGCTCCGTGATGTCATCATGGAGGAGTGGAAGAGGATTCCAGTAGCAACCTGTGCAGCTCTGGTGAATTCCATGCCCAGGAGGGTTAAGGCAGTGCTGGATAATAATGGTGGTCACACAATATTGACACTTTGGGCACAATTTGGACATGTTCACTGTGGGGTGTACTCACTTATGTTGCAGCTATTTAGACATTAATGGCTGTGTTTTGAGTTATTTTCAGAAGACAGTAAATCTACACTGCTATTCAAGCTGTACACTGACTACTCTAAGTTATATCCAAGTTTTATTTCTATAGTGTTGTCCCATGAAAAGATATAATAAAATATTTGCAGAAATGTGAGGGGTGTACTCACTTTTGTGATACACTGTACTACTAGTTCTCTCTGTGTGTGTGCGCGCGCTCACTCTCCGTGATATTGAAAGTGTTTCGGATTTGAATATCGATAATAAACAGCTCTCATTACAATTTACGATTAATTCCCTCTACTGATGCGAAGCTGAATGGGTGGATTACAGTCTAGAACTGCGCAGAAATAAAAGACTCGGTTCCTTTCGTTCATTTCAAAGATCCGTTCAATAGAATCGGATCATTCGCGAACGACTCATCACTAGTATATCTGCAGTTACCACTGACCATTTCAATGAGTGCGCCTGTTTAGCGGAGCAGCCTCGTGATGTCAGGAACGAGATCAGTGCGATTCAAACGCAGATCTGCTCTGATAAAAGCGAGAGACCTACTGATAACTTTACTGATAACTTTACTGATAACTTTACTGATAACTTTACTGATAACTTTACTGAAATTTCGAGATGGAAATCGCGAACTTGAAGTATAGACGTAATGAAGTACGGTGGCTGCGTAGCCCCGAATATTTTTAAAAACACATTCGTTTTAATACAATTAAACAGATTTTATTAAAACAGAATTATAAGAACTTTGAAACAGATTTTATTAGTAATTTACACATTTTGTTTAATTTTTTTTTATTTATAATTATTAAATTGTTTATTTTTTCGGTGCCTGTAATTACTTTTCCGAGATTATCTGGCGTACCACCTCGTGCTGCTTCACGTACCACCAGTGGTACGCGTACCACAGTTTGAGAACCACTGCTCTAGTGTACTACTGTAGTAACCGCTGCTACATGCACATCATTAAGAAAGAATTTACTCCAGTCAGCAAGTAGGGCTGTGTTTCAATCCACACTAAATACCCTGTATAGTGTGCTCAAACTAATTTAGCAGACTGTTCATTATGTAGGATGGTAATTGGAACAAAACAGCTCCCCTTTGCTCCTTGTGTAGCTGATACAGAGAATGATATTTATGTTCTTTATGATATGTTATGATATTTATGATCTGTTCTTCAGTTGATCTTATCCATGACTGATAGAGAAGATAATAAATGTTTACAACTTATTAAGGTACAAACAACTTCTCGCAGCACTCGATAACATCTCTTAACCACAAGATTTTTATGTGTTTGTGGTAAAAATTGGGTTTTTTGGGGGAATGCTGGAACATGAAAAGGAATTTTCTCGAAAAATTTGTTGTTGTTGCAACTTTCTGTGTTGATAACTTTTGAACCACAAGAGATATCGCAGATCTTTAATTGAGTCTTATTTTAAAGTTATTTAGGATGTTCACAACAGTATAGACGGCCACCAGGGGACTCGGTTGATGAATGGGTGATAAACTGTATTACAGGGACAAGGTAGGCTTAAACAGGACTGACTTAACTTGGTCAACCCACTATATAAACAGCACAGCAAAGCCCTGTCTGGGTATATTCCTGCCTGGTGCTGCCAAGATGCTTCAACTGTGACCCTGACCAGGATAAAGCAGTTAGTAAAAAATAATACATTTATAAATTGTATCTTACCACAAGTAACACAGATTAAATAAGAAAGTGATGGAATGTTGTTTGCAGGATTACTCACATCTGGTTAAAGACAAGTTACATTATTATTTTATTTCTTTATATAATAAAAACTGAATGCTGTGCATCATTTTATTAGTTTATCATCATTTTTAACATTTTCTGTCATAAAAACCATATAGTTGTTCAATCGTTACCACAAATAACTGCAGAAAATCAAAGAACATTTTATTTCTCACCATCTTATTAAACATTCTGATATAACATGACAGAAAACACGGTGGGGAAAAGAAAGAAAGAAAGAAAGAAAGAAAGCGACGGAAGGAAGTAAGTAAAGCAATCCAGTTTTATAAATTTACCGTTTTAGTTATTGTTATATAATAGAAAATCTCTCAGAAATAGTCCAGAATGTTTTAACGTCCAAGAAAATAAAAACATCACAATTTCTAAATCTCAAATAATCAAGTCAAAAGTTTACAATTAATTACATCACATAGACGACAGAAACATTCACTTCTTTGTCAAACAAAGTTCTTGCATAAACTACAACAAAACTTTCTAAAAAGCATTATTTAAAAGTTTGAAAGGTTCTAAGGTTTTAATCTTTGTGTTTTTACCTCCTAATTCTTTATTAGTAATTATAATTAAGTACAGCTGGTGGCTTTTTAGTGCATATATAAATATCATACACAATTTCTTTAGTCATAAAATAGTCCCATGACGTATGTAATTTATGTTCTTTACAGGTGTGTGTAAACTTTTGACTTGAACTGTTCATAATTTATAGAATCGACCAATTTCAGTAAAGGCTAACAGATTTTTAATGCACTCAATTATAATCATATTCAGTAATCAGGACTGAACTTGAGTAACAGGGCAGATGATCAGTGGTGCAGAATTTTTACCTTCATCATTTCCACAGGGACTGAATATTGGATAGAGTTTCTCAGTGAAAGACTGACCAGTGTAAGAGTAGATATGAGACTCGTTCTCAACATCATAGAAGGAGACCAAACCCTCCTCATACTCCACAAACACCCCCACCGTCTGAGGAGCCTGTTTCACAAAGATGACTACACTGCCAACAGGACAAAAAAAATTTCCCTTCACACTGAATAAACACCAGAATCCATTTTCAGGAGTGGGAGGATCAGTAGCTTTCTTCCTGTTAATAGACGCTTTAACCACTCCTAATAACCACTCAGTCTTCCCCTTAACCTGAACCTCATAGTAAAATCTCCCTGAGGAGAATCCCTCCTTTCCCAGCACAATGTAATCTTCAGTAAATCTCTCTTGATTATCAGGAAGATTCTGTTTTGTGTCTCCAAGTGTAATTTGTTTTCCATCATCAGACAGGATAAGTTTAGGATGAGCTGTATCAGGATCCAGAGTCACGTCCACTGAGAGAACAAACAATTTACAGTGTGTAATAATAAAAATATACAAACCCTACTCAAAAATGTAAAATGAAGGTAAAATGTAAAAAAAAAAAGGAAAAGACGACAAAGACTATTTATTTTACCCATCACTTCTAAAACATTTTTATTTTTTTAAATCAATTGTTTTTTTTTTAATGATATGAAAAAGTATTTGCCCCCTTCTCAATCTCTTCATTTGTCACATGTATGTGTTTCAGATCATCAACCTCTTTTTTCTGGTCTATTTTCCCCCCAATATTCCCCCAAATAAAGATGTATCCAGTTACCCCAATTGTATCTCTCCTTTACTGCTGAGAGGAGAGCCATAACTGACACACTCTGATGTGTGTGCAGTGCGACTGTCTTTTTTCACCTGCACAAGGCGAGGTTTCACTTAGAGTCATGCCCTCCATCATTCTTACCAAGCAAATTAGCCTATCAAGGACCCAACCTGCTGGCAGCTGAAAGCTGAGATTTGAACTCACAATAGTTTGAATGATAGCGACTTATCCAACATTATATCCAACTTAATTCTTTTCATCTAATCTTCTAAACTTTTTTACAACCCAACCACATATTAATGTTTATGGTTTGAAAAGAAATGTCTAACAAACTCATTACTCATTATAATTATTATGAACTAATACAAAGTCTAAAGAAAGACATTAAAGAATATAGACCACATACCTGCATAGTGTCGAATTCCCTTCAGTTCTGTTTAAAAGAAAATATACAATATACAATAAGGACAGCAGCTAAAACAATTAAACCAAAACACATACTGCACCATGAACACTTGTAATGGACATGTACACTCACACGGTCATTTAATTAGGAACACATGTACACCTGCTCATTCATATGATTATCCAATTATTTAGTCATGCGGCAACAGCACAACACATAGATACATGAAAATATAATAATAATAATAGCAATATAATCAAAATGTCTATAGTTACTACAGTAACTTTTTACAGTTGTGCTGAGCTGAGAAGCATCTCAAAATGAAAAAACACAACCTTGAGGCAAATGGACTAAAACAGAAGACCAAATCAAGCCAATTTCTGTCAGGACTTTGAGGTTACAGTTGGCACAGGCTTACAGAAACTGCATTTTGAGTTTACTCGTGTTGTCTTTATATTATAAGTAGTTGGGAGACGTAAAACATTTAAAATAGAACCAATGGGATGAGGGGCAAAGTTCCAGATTACTTTTAGACATCTTTTGTTCTCTAAAAAACAGAATCTAACAGATCGCACTTACCCATTTGAGCAAGGCTGTTCATTTCTTTGATAAAAGATTTCATGAGTTTTGCTGTAAAAAGAGTCTCCACATCCAGATGAGGCTGAATACTGACATCAGTCCAGTTGTTGGTGGGTGGAGGTCTGCACAGGGACGAGTAAATCTACAGTACAGCAGGAGAGAGGAGAAATCCCTCAGCATGACCAGTGCTGTCCTGTCATGTGCTGCATTACTATTATGAAACAGAGGGACTCTGACCTGTAGGAGGTGGAGATGATCCTCAGTGTTGGAGATCTGCTTCAGCTCAGTGTTTCTCCTCTTTAGCTCAGTGATTTCCTGCTCCAGATCTTTAATGAACTCTTCAGCCTGACGCTCTGCTGCTCTCTGCTTCTCTTCCATCACCTTCAGAAGCTCAGCCTGGTTTCTCTCAATGCTGCGTATCAGAGCTCTGAAGATCTCCATGCTGTCAGGTTTCTTCTTTTCATTGTTTTTCTAGGACCATAATAGGATTATTCAGGATTACACTTTTAGATATCAGTTCAGATATTAAGACAGCATGAACTCACACACACACAATGATTAGGCATAACATTATGACCACCTTCCTAATATTGTGTTGGTTCCCCTTTCTCTGTCAAAACAACCCTGACCCGTTGAGGCCTGGACTCCCCTAGACCCATGAGGGTGTGCTGTATCTGGCACCAAGATCCTTTAACTCATGTAAGTTGTGAGGTGGGGCCTCCATGGATCTGACCTTTTGGCCAGCACATTCCACTTGATTGGACTGAGATCTGGGGAATTTGGAGGCCAAGTCAACACCTCAAACTGGTTGTTGTTCTCCTCAAACTGTTCCTGAAGCATTTAAGCTTTGTGGCCGGGAGCATCATCCTGCTGTAAGAAGGGAAAAACGTTTCCATGAAAGGGTGAACATGGTCTGCAGCAATGCTTAGGTAGGTGCTACGTGTCAGAGTAACATCCACATGGATGGCAGGACCCAAGGTTTCCCAGCAGAACGTTGCCCAAAGCATCACACTGCCTCCGCCGGCTCGCCTTCTTCCCATAATGCATCCTGGTGCCGTGTGTTCCCCAGGTAAGCGATGCACACGCACCCGGCCATCCACGTGATGTAAAAGAAACGTGATTCATCAGAACAGGCCACTTTCTTTCATTGCTCCATAGTCCAGTTCCGATGCTTACTTGCCTATTGTTTGCACTTTTGTTTAAACAATATAATAAATGCATATAAGTTTATAAATAATGTATACTCAGATAATAATTTTTGGACGTCTACAGAATGTTTGATTTCTTCAATCTTCCTTAATCGGTCTTCAATCATCTGCTGAACTTCTGCTTGTGTTTTTCCCAACTCAGCCTATCACAAAGGAGCAAAGTAAGACAGAATCACTCATTTATTTCCCATGTTTCTTATACATCATATAATTATGTCTCTCTACATGTCTCTCACCTTCTTCTCTGCACTCTTCTCCTCTATAGGAACTGTGTTGTGGTTCTTGTGGTCTCCTTCAGTGCAGAACTGACACACACACACGTCTGGTCGTCTCTACAGAACATCTCCAGAGGTCTCTCATGTTTCTGGCAGATGTAATCCTCCAGGTTCTCCACAGGATCTATTAGTTTGTGTTTCTTTAAAGAAGAAACTCTCTGATGAGGTTCCAGGTGAGTCTTACAGTAAGAGGCCATACAGATCAGACAGGACTTCAGAGCTTCACATTTCTTCTCACTGCAGATGTCACAGTACACCAGAGATTTGGTAGGTTCTCCTGCAGTGCTGATGGATTTGACTTGAATTGGCTTCTTAAATTGAGCAGCCAGTCCAGAGATGAAGGTGTTAACATGTAGTTCAGGTCTTATGGGGAAATTTGTCTTACATACTGGACACTGGCAGTGTGAACTGGTGTCCCAGCACTCTTTGATACAGATCATGCAGAAGTTGTGACAACATGAAGTAGAGACTGGATCAGTGAACACATCCAGACAGACGGGGCACTGGAGCTGATCTTCAGACAGGAAACTGCTGGAGGAAGCCATGACTGATAGAGGAGATAATAAATGTTTACAACTTATTAAGGTACAAATAACAACTTCTCGCAACATTCAATAACATCTCTCAAAATAAATCAGGTTAAGAACTGTCCAACGAATTATTAAAAAGTGGAAGGACAGTCTTCCAGGAAGGAATGTGGTCTGAAAAAAATCTTGAATGATCGTAATCGGCAATCACTTAAACGTTTGGTGAAATCAAATGGTAGAAAAACTCCAGTAGAACTCAGGGATGTTTAATAGTGAAAGTAAGAGCATTTCCACACGCACAATGCGGAGGGAACTCAACGGATTGGGACTAAACAGCTGTGTAGCCTTAAGAAAACCACTTGTCAGTGAGGCTAACCGGCAAAACAGCTTCAATTTGCTAGGGAGCATAAAGATTGGACTCTGAAGTAATGGAAGAAGGTCATGTGGTCTGATGAGTCCATATTTACCCTGTTCCACAGTGATGGGCACATCAGGGTAAGAAGAGAGGTGGCTGAAGTGATGCACCCATCATGCCTAGTGCCTACCGTACAAGCCTGTGGGGGCAGTGCTATGATCTGGGTTCGCTGCAGTCGGTCAGGTCTCGGTTCAGCAACGTTATGTGCCCAAAGAATGAGGTCAGCTGACTACCTGAATATACTGAACCACCAGGTTATTCCATCAATGGATTTTTTCTTCCCTGATGGCACGGGCATATTCCAAGATGACAATACCAGGATTCATCTGGCTCAAATTGTGAAAGAGGTTCAGGGAGCATGAGACATCATTTTCACACATGGATTGGCCACCACAGAGTCCAGACCTGAACCCCATTGAGAATCTTTGGGATGTGCTGGAGAAGACTTTGCACAGTGGTCCAAATCTCCCATCATCAATACAAGATCTTGGGGAAAAATTAATGCAACTCTGGACAGAAATAAATGTTGTGACGTTGCAGAAGCTTGTGTAAACGAGGCCACAGCGAATGCGTGCCATACTCAAAGCTAAAGGCGGTCCAACCAAATATTAGAGTGTGTGACCTTTTTTTTGGCCAGGCAGTGTAAATCTGATTAAAGATTAAAAATATTTTACGTCTCAGTTCTGTAGAGCTTCTGTATTACAAGTGTTTATAAACCACTGATTATAAAAATCCTAATATCAACATTTTATCAACTTTACTGTGTCACATTTGCTATAAGATGTTTAATTTACAGTAAAGTCTTAAGTTTGGTTTCACCTGAGTGACGTCATGAGGACACGGCCACTGTTTGTACCACATTTACACATTTTAACCACCAGGTGGCAGAAATTCACCCAAACACATACAGTGCTGTGATAAAGTAATTGCCCCCTCACTGCTCTCTGTTATTGTACATGTGTAGTGATGGAAGTGACTCTAAGATAAAGAGCAGTTAGATGTGTTAGAGTTTTCAGTGAGAGAGAAACTCCAGATATGATGCAGGAAACTGAAATTCTATTTAAAACTTACAAACAGCTCACAGTTCACAAATAGCAGGTTTTAGTCTAGTTTAGTTTAGCACATCCAGAATTATTAGTTTACAAAATGTGTTTGTGTTTCCAAAGGAAAAGCCAGAAGAAATGTACACATTAGTATAGCAGTACTGATACAGCATGTAAATTTTACACAAATGTTGTACAGATGTGGTGAACATTATTGGAGTGAATACGTTTATGTATATTTGGGCAACACCTACAATCTGAGAATGATCAGATTAATAAGGTCCATGTTGATGTAGTACAGAAGATTTAAAGGAAACCAGTAATTAGGAAATGTTTTACAATATGTAAGTTTTTAATAAAAATATACACAGACAGACGTGCATTACACAAGCCATGCAATAAAAAAGAATATTGATTAAATGTCATATTGATGGCATAAAATAAAATCTAATTAGACTTTTCAGAGCAAAAACATCACAGAATACATAAAATAATGTAAAACATAAGACTCCATGTAATACCTTACAATGCTTACAATATCTCTGGCCAAGGAGAGCCGTGGACCATCACACGACCCCTACAACACACGTCCAGTCATGTCAGAGGGGTTTCCAGTGTTGCTTGGGTAAGTACTTACATATTCCAGGTGGTTACTAGGGTGGCTCTATGGTATTTCTGGTCAGTATAAGTGTGTTGCTTGATAGTTGCTATGGTATTCTACATGTTTATTGGATTATTGGTTGCTATGGTATTGTGAGATGGCTTGGCATCATGGTGCATGTGTGCTAGGGCTGGGCGATATGATTAAAAAACTGATATCTCGATATGCTTTTGAGAAGTGGTGATATGATATAATGCAAACTTAAGTACAATGGCAGACCGCTGTTCATATTCAGGTACAGAAATAAACAAGAATTAATATCTGTAAATTTTACATCATCAACATATCCCTTGCTGGTAAATAAAAGACCATTTGAAAGCTTAAAATGTCTTAATTTAAGCTTATTGTTTATAAGTTTTCTTAAAAACACAAATCATTGTAGTTCTGATACATTCTCATAGATTTACAGTGTTTATATTTTGTATTATTACAGGCTGTATTTGTATTAATATTAACAATATTTATATCAAACAAACCAGCAGAATCTCACAATCACATTTCTGCTCCGTTTACCTTCAAATAAATGAGCTTCAAAAAAATAAAATAAAAAACACAATATTTGATGATGCTTTTCTATCATTGCCAAATGAAATTGCACAGTAAACAGCAGCACCGCGACCCAGATCAACCACACAGCAGCATAAAATCATAACCGCTGCCTACCTGAGCTTCTCTTCTTCAAATTGTAAATTGTGTTTCTAGAGGGTTGCTATGGTATTGTAGGTGGTTGCTATGATGCCCCCTGTTCTTAATAGAAAAAAAGAAAAAGTTGTTGTAGAACAATATTAATTAGACAGTAGTGTTGCACATTGCATTGCATTCACTCATTAAGACTGAACTTGACTAACAGGGCAGATGATCAGTGGTGCTGAATTTTCACCTTCATCATTTGGACAGGGACTGAATACTGGACAGAGTTTCTCAGTGAAAGACTGACCAGTGAAAGAGTAGATATGAGACTCATTCTCAACATCATAGAAGGAGACCAAACCCTCCTCATAATCCACAAACACCCCCACCTTCTGAGGAGCCTGTTTCAAGGAGAGGGAGACAGAGGGAGACTCCAGAGCCTTATATTTAGTTTGATTTCTCAGACACACAGACCATTCTCCATTAACAGGATTTGCTGTAATCCTCCCCTTCCTGTTACTGGACTCTCTGGTCACTCCTAAATACCACTTAGACTTCCCTTTAACCTGAACCTCATAATAAAATCTCCCTGAGGAGAATCCCTCCTTTCCCAGCACACAGACACAGCAATTAAATCTCTCTGGATTATCAGGAAGCTTCTGTCGTTTGTCTCCAAGTGTAACTTGTTTTCCATCATCAGACAGGATCAGTTTAGGATTTGCTGTATCAGGATCCAGAATCACGTCCACTGAGAGAAAGAGACACAATTTACACCCATTTTATCATTACACAGTGTGTATCTGTCACAATGAGCTCCTGTGTGCCACGCCCCCCTCTCCTCCCCCCCCTCTCCATTAGTGAACACACACGATCTCCTGCCACGCCCCCCTCTCCATAAGTGAACACACACGGTCTCCTGCCACGCCCCAATTCTGATCAGTTCTAATTAGCTCCAGCTGTCCTCTATATAAGAGGTGAGCTGGAGAGCAGATGCTGGACTCCATTTTGATTTGCTTTGTTTCTCTGACTTTGGACGTGACTCTGTCTGATGGTTGGTTATTATTTTGTATTTGTCTTGTAACAGCTAGTTCGCCTTGTTAGCCTAGATTGCCTTGTTAGCCTAGATTGCCTGTTTAGCCTAGATCGCAGCGTTAGCCTAGTTCGCCTTGTTTAGTCCTTTTCACTGTGTTTTTTTTTTGTTTTTGTTTTTAATAAATATTAGTTTGGTTACATCTCTGCGTGTGTGTCCGCCCCCTTTTGTCTTGTCTTAGCCCCCGCGTGACATAATAGAGTCCCTCTTAGGACGCAGCGAGATATTTTTGTTCCAGGGTTCCCTGACTTTGACTCCATGAGGTGTCCTCAGACTTTTCCGCTCTGTAGGCCAGCTCCTTATGATGGAAGCGACCCTTGGGTCGAGGGCTTCCTTCAGAGCCAGCTCTACCTGCAGGACATTCTTGACCCTCAGCCTACTGAAACACAGAAGGTGTTGTTTATGATGTCTCGGCTGAGGGGCAATGCTCCAGAATGGGCTAGGCAGCTCTGGTCTAAGAAGGGAGCTGAGCTGAACTCGGTTAAGGTGTTTGAGGTCCTCATGAGAGTCAAACATACAGGAAAAAAACCCTATGAGTTTGGTATAGGGAAGTTTGTGAAACCTCCCGTACCCATTGGAGACGCTCCACGCAGCAAAGTGCCCACTGCAGCTCATGCCCGGCATCCAGTGCCTGCTGGGGATACTCAACTTTCCCCAGTACCCACTGCAGATGTGGTCCGGGTGCCAGTGCCCTCTCAAAATGCTCGTGACCGTCCCATGTCTATGTTAGGAGCCATTCAGGATGGTGAGTTTAGTTTTGTTCCTTGTAATGACCCCAAAGGCTCCAGGGGTCCTTCTGTTTTTCCGCCGGCTCCTGTTCCATGTGGTCGAGTGTATGTCCGTCCTCTGCCAGTTCGGTTAGTTTCTCTGACTGTCCTAAGGGTAATTTAGCAGTTCAAAAGACCATAGATGCTGTGTTGGTAGTTTCAGGCTCTCCAACCATCCAGTCAGAGTCAAGCAATTCCAAGTTTTCACCAGTTAACTCTCCAGGGTCCAAGCAGCTGATTAAAGACGCCTCACCAGGTTTTCTGTCGGCGGCCTGCGTTCCAGCGCTTTTGTCATGCCTGCCTCGGAACTTTATGAATGACTTTAAATTTCCCGCGCAGGGCCCAGGACCTTTGTTTGTTTTTGTTTTTTTTCTACCAGGAGTAGTGCCTTTAGGGGTGGTTTCTGTCACAATGAGCTCGTGTGTCACGTCCCCTCTCCGTGAGCACACATGGTCTCCTGCCACACCCCATTTCTGATTAGTTTCTTTGGACTAATTAGCTTTAGCTGCCCTCTATATAAGAGGTGAGCAGGAGAACAGACGCTGGACTCTATTTTGCGATTATTTTGATTTGCTTTGTTTCTCTGACTTTGGAAGTGACTCTGTCTGATGGTTGGTGACCATTTTGTATTTGTCTTGTACCCTCTAGTTTGTTTTGTTAGCCTAGTTTGCCTGTTTAGCCTACTTTGCTTTGTTTAGTCCTTTTCACTGTGTTTTGTCTTGTCTTTTTGTTTTTAATGAATATTAGTTTGGTAACATCTCTGCGTGTGTCCGCCCCCTTTTGTCTTGTCTTAGCCCCCGCATGACAGTATTAATGAAGAAATCTAGATTTCATCATGTGATGAGTGAGAGCTCACAAACCTGCATATTGTTGAATTCTCTTCAGTTCTGGGTGGAATAAAATAAAGAACAAAATTATTTACTGTTAGAAATCATTTCTGTTAAAAACTGGATTATTTTAAAGTGATGATTATAAAGCACAATATGAAGCTGAACATGAACATTAACCAACACACAGTGTGGTGACCAACCCTCATAAGAGCTTTAATAGAGAATTAAAGAACACCAGACTAGCTTTTTGAACAACGGCAAACTGTGTTATTAATGTAAAGCACATTAAAACAATAACAGCAGCTTCAGTTAAACTATTACCAGGTAAATGTAAGTCAAAAGCAATTCCATTCCTCAAACTCACAAGATCGTACAGATAATGATCACTTACCCATACTGACAACCTTCTTCATTTCTTCATCAACACATTCCTGAAGCTGAGACAGAGCTCTTATCAGAGTTTCCACATCCAGATGAGACTGAATACTGACATCAGTCCAGTTGTTGGTGGGTGGAGGTCTGCACAGGGACGGGTAAATCTACAGTACAGCAGGAGAGAGGAGAAATCCCTCAGCATCACCAGTGCTGTCCTGTCCTGTGCTGCATTACTATTATGAAACAGAGGGACTCTGACCTGTAGGAGGTGGAGATGATCCTTAGTGTTGGAGATCTGCTCCAGCTCAGTGTTTCTCCTCTTTAGCTCAGTGATTTGCTGCTCCAGACCTTTAATGAACTTTTCAGCCTGATGCTCTGCTGCTCTCTGCTTCTCTTCCATCACCTTCAGCATCTCAGCCTGGTTTCTCTCAATGCTGTGTATCAGAGCTCTGAAGATCTCCATGCTGTCAGCTTTCTCCTTCTCTGTGTTTTTCTACCAGGTGAAACATCAAGTCATTTCTGTAGTGTTATTACAAAAGCAGTTCTTCTCATGTGTAATTAGAAACGAGGACTAGTAGAGAAAGACTTTACTTACTTTATTTAGTTCTGTAGAATGTTTGATTTCTTTGATCTTCTTCAGTCGGTCCTGGATCATCTGCTCAACTTCTGCTTTTGTTACTCCCAGCTGAGTCTGTAAAATATACAAGTTGTGTTTACAGAAATGATTGGAATTCTGTAGAAGTGGTACTAATATAATTATACTTCTAAACTGCACTCACTTTTCATATAAAATGGTTTATTGGATTAAGAAAAATCTAGAATAAGAAATATTAGGCGCTCAGGTGGCGCAGCGGTAAAACACACTAGCACACCAGAGCTGACATTTTACACTCATAGGTTCGAAACTCAGCTTTGCCAACTGGCTGGGCACCTACATGAACAATGATTGGCTGTTGATTATACAGATGGGAGCTGGATAAAGGACTCTCTCTTATGGCTGATGCAATTACAACCTCTACTGGCTGATTGATGCCGCCTGCACAGAGACGGAAAAGGGTGTGTAGGTCAGGGTGTGGCTCTCTGTACTCAAAGCTGATCCGCATATGCATCCGCCTAGTGCAGGTGAAAAGATAGAAATCTCAAAATTGGCCTCAGTAACCACCATCCTTACCATGTGTTTATAATTGTACCGATTTTTTACTTCCTAATATATCTTACTGGATATAAATATGTAGGTGTGTAATTTTAAAGCCAATTTCTGATTTATGAAATCAAACATTAATAAAAATTAAAACATTTACCTCATTAGTATATTTGGAAAGTTTATCTCTGTGTTATTCTTGATAAATATCAAGATGGCGCTGCAGATGGCGACACTGGTTAGGAGCTCCGTAGTGCTTTGTTTGTTTTTGTTTGTTTGTTATGGCACATGTGATCCAAACAAACTCCAATACAGCGCAGAAGATCTGCTGAACATCAGGCAGCTCATGCTACCAGGTATATTTCCTGATTTTTCATTTTCGGACAGTTTTTTGGATATTTTGGTCAGCGGAGCGGCTGCGCTCCTGAGCGCTCGTCAAACTCCGACAGCGCGGACTTCGTACACCGCTACCCAGCATCCACATGACAAACCTTCGCTCTTTAGGAAATAAAATGGACGAACTTTCACTGTTAGACCGTACCAACCAGGGTTATTATCGTTAACGAAAACGAACGAAATAACGAAAACTGAAATTGAAAAAACATTTTCGTTAACTGAAATAAATAAAAACGGTAATTAAAAGAAAAAACGATAACTAACTGAAACTGTATTGTGTGTTTACAAAACTAACTAAAATGTACTAAAATTATAGAGAGAATAGCCTTCGTTTTCGTGTTTGTCAATTTATTTATGAGCCTTGTGAACTAATATGAAATCGATGTTTTCCACTCGAGCAGTTTTACGTCAGCTGCCGGCACCGTACGGTACCTCATGCGGCCTTTCCCAATCCGTTCCATTTTCACTAACACTCAACTACAGAGTGACACTCCACGTGAACGCATAAACGGAGGCGGAGTGGAGAGGGGGAGTGAGTAGGGAGCGGATTGAGATTGCTCCCTGACGGCACTTAATGTTTACATTTTCTGCTCACCACGCTAGTCTGCAAAATGATGACAGCAAAAGTTAAGTTGATGTTCATCTCAGATTGAGCTCCCTAATATGTGTCTCATGAATTAGTTTATGTTATTATTAGGGCTGTCGTAATCGCGATAAAAAAAAATTCTCAAGATGAAAAATTTTAATCAAACTATTTATATTGAGCTGTTTGTGCCATGTAAATATGTGTGTCTGTGGTTAATTGCATTTCTTAAAAGTGCATGAAGCAGAACGCTGATTAAGAACAAAATAAACACAGCCAGACAAGGTCAATTCAGAGATCTTCCCTACACACTTGCTCCCTGCGCCCTATAGTACACTTAACATTCTTAAAGGGCCAGACAATATATTTGTAATTCACATTACATGACCGGTGAGACGTTAGAAAACAACATCCTTTTACTTAGAATAACCCCTTTTTTTTTAAGGAAAAATAATTCTTGTGTGAATTACAAGGGCAGGAAAAACTACAGCAGATACAAAAGGTGCACCGGGGCCCATGGCAGGGGGGCCTCCACGACATGAACTCAACCACTCACCTCTCTGCCCCTCCACATTGGCTGCACTCGCCAGGTCGTAATTATTATATTACAATATTTTCGTTAAGTAAAATTAAAAGATCTAAAACTGTGCAGTAAAAATACCAGATGCAGGAATCTGGACTTGAAGTGTAACTTCTGAGTGACTTTTAAATAATTCTGATCAGCTATCAGCATCTGCAATTTGTTGAGGGGGCCCAACATTTTTTATCGCGTGACGGCCCTAATTATTATGTTCATGTGTGTCCTTAGTCTATTGACTATTTTCAGCAGCAGTATTACACACATTTTGCACTTACAGTGGGGCCAAAAAGTATTTAGTCAGCCACTGATTGTGCAGGTTCTCCTACTTAGAAAGATGAGAGAGGTCTGTAATTTTCATCATAGCTACACTACAACTATGAGAGACAAAATAAGAAAAAAATCCAGGAAATCACATTGTAGGATTTTTAAAGAATTTATTTGTAAATTATGGTGGAAAATAAGTATTTGGTCAATAACAAAAGTTCAACTCAATATTTTGTAACATAACCTTTGTTGGCAATGACAGAGGTGAAACGTTTCCTGTAAGTCTTCACCAGGTTTGCACACACTGTAGCTGGTATTTTGGCCCATTCCTCCATGCAGATCTCCTCTAGAGCAGTGATGTTTTGGGGCTGTCGCTGGGCAACACGGACTTTCAACTCCCTCCACAAATTTTCTATGGGGTTGAGGTCTGGAGACTGGCTAGGCCACTCCGGGACCTTGAAATGCTTTTTACGGAGCCACTCCTTCGTTGCCCGAGCGGTGTGTTTGGGATCATTGTCATGCTGGAAGACCCAGCCACGTTCCATCTTCAATGCTCTCACTGATGGAAGGAGGTTTTGGCTTAAAATCTCACGATACATGGCCCCGTTCATTCTTCCCTTAACACGGATCAGTCGTCCTGTCCTCTTTGCAGAAAAACAGCCCCAAAGCATGATGTTTCCACCCCCATGCTTCACAGTAGGTATGGTGTTCTTGGGATGCAACTCAGCATTCTTCTTCCTCCAAACACAACGAGTTGAGTTTTTACCAAAAAGTTCCATTTTGGTTTCATCTGACCACATGATATTCTCCCAATCCTCTTCTGGATCATCCATATGCTCTCTGGCAAACTTCAGACGGGCCTGGACATGTACTGGCTTAAGCAGGGGGACACGCCTGGCACTGCAGGATTTGAGTCCCTCTCGGCGTAGTGTGTTACTGATGGTAGCCTTTGTTACTTTGGTCCCAGCTCTCTGCAGGTCATTCATCAGGTCCCTCCGTGTAGTTCTGGGATTTTTGCGCACCGTTCTCATGATCATTTTGACCCCACGGGATGAGATCTTGCGTGGGGCCCCAGATCGAGGGAGATTATCAATGGTCTTGTATGTCTTCCATTTTCTTACAATTGCTCCCACAGTTGATTTATTCACACCAACCTGCTTGCCTATTGTAGATTCACTCTTCCCAGCCTGGTGCAGGTCTACAATTTTCTTCCTGGTGTCCTTCAACAGCTCTTTGGTCTTGGCCATGGTTGAGTTTGGAGTCTGACTGTTTGAGGCTGTGGACGGGTGTCTTTTATACAGATAACGAGGTCAAAGAGGTGCCATTAATACAGGTAATGAGTGCAGGACAGAAGAGCTTCTTAAAGAAGAAATTACAGGTCTGTGAGAGCCAGAAATCTTGCTTGTTTGTGGGTGACCAAATACTTATTTTCCACCATAATTTACAAATAAATGCTTTAAAAATCCTACAATGTGATTTCCTGGATTTTTTTCCCCTCATTTTGTCTCTCATAGTTGAAGTGTACCTATGACGAAAATTACAGACCTCTCTCATCTTTCTAAGTAGGAGAACCTGCACAATCAGTGGCTGACTAAATACTTTTTGGCCCCACTGTAAGGCTGCTATCTTGTGGACTGTTACAGTTTTTGTGGACAGTTGGTTGTTCAACAGTAATTGAATACATTTTTTAAATGGTATCTTTTATTGAGTTTTTATTACACAATACTTACTCTGACCTTTTTGAATCCTGCACCTGAAAAATAACCCAAAGTATGAAAAAACTAAAACTAATACTAAAACTAATAAAAACTAAACTAAAACTAAGCATTAAAAAAATAATAAAAACTAATAAAAACTAGCAAACCCACTCTAAAAACTAATTAAAACTAACTGAATTAGAGAAACAAAAATCAAAACGAAATAAAACTAAACTATAATGAAAAATCCAAAACTATTATAACCTTGGTACCAACAAGGACTTTTCTCTCTCTCTGCTGTACTGTGCTTCACCGAGACCTGGCTCACCGATTCCGTCCCGGACAGCGCGCTCCACCTGCACGGCTTTCATCTCCACCGAGCGGACCGCGACGCAGAGTTTTCCGGCAAGAAAAAAGGTGGCGGAATTTGCTTTTATATCAACCAAGGCTGGTGTACAGATGTCACAGTGTTAATAAGAACATGCAGCCCTAAACTGGAATCACTTTTCTTGAACTGTAGATCGTTTTATTGTCCGCGGGAGTTTTCATCAGTTGTGCTTGTTGCTGTTTACATTCCACCTCAAGCGTGCGCTGATCAGATCCTCAGCCTGGAGCACAAACACACAGACTCTGTTTTCATCATTTTAGGGGACTTTAACAGAGCAAAACTTAACAACAAACTACCTAAATACAGACAGCATGTTACCTGCCCCACCAGGGAGAGCAACATTTTAGATAAGATAAGATAAGATAAGATAATCCTTTATTAGTCCCACAGTGGGGAAATTCACAGTGTTGCAGCAGCGAAGGGACAGTAAAGCACTCAGTACAAAAAATAGACAATAAAAAGTACAGTGTATAACAATAATAATAATAAAAAGTCAGAAAAACTCTGAAAAGAAAAGAAAAATATTTACAAATAATTACAAATAATTGCACATGGGAAAAAAATATTGCACATATTGCACATTGTAATAATTACACATGGGGGAAAAAAGTTGCACATTGTTATGAATAATGAATAATTTAAAGTGTGTGTGTGATCTGCCTGGAGCAGTGCTGGTTGTACAGTCTTACAGCAGCAGGAAGGAAGGACCTGCGGTACCGCTCTTTCCCACATTTGGGGTGAAGCAGCCGTAGAGATGCTGCTGCCCCAACATACCACTTCATAAAAGATGGCTGATGCCACCACTGTATCAAAAAAAGTCCTCAGGAGTGCCCCCCGCACTCCAAATGACCTCAGTCTCCTGAGTAGGTAGAGTCTGACTGCTACACTGTATTTAAAGGTGCTTATCGCTCTGTCCCCCGTGCAGCACTGGGATTATCTGACCACTGTTTAGTTCATCTTCTCCCGACCTACAGACAGAAGCTCAAGTGTGCCAAACATGTAGTCAGCACGGTGAAGAAATGGACTAATGAGGCTAAAGAAAGGCTTCAGGACTGCATGGAATTAACAGACTGGTGTGTGTTTGATGATGCCACAAGCAGCCTGGACGAATACACGGACACTGTGACCTCTTACATCAGCTTTTGTAAAGACATCTGTGTTCCCACCAGGACTCGCATTAAATATAATAATGACAAGCCCTGGTTTAATGCCAAATTGAAACAGCTGCGCCGGTCTAAGGAGGTAGCATACAGAAATGGGGATTGGGCGCTGTACAACCAGGCAAGGAACACCCAAACCAAAGAGATCAAGGCTGCAAAGAAGAACTACCCCACAAGCTAAGCAGCATGATGTCCACAAATGAGCCATCAACCGCCTGGAGGTGTCTGCAGAAAATCACCAGCTACAAAAGGCCACCTACACAGACAATGGGAGATCGTCAACTGGCCGACGACCTTAACAGATTCTACTGCAGATTTGAAAAGCCCAGCAACGAGCTCCCATCCAACACCACTTCACACCCATCTGACTATCAGCCACCCATCCAGCCTGCCCTGAAGATCTGCGAGGAAGACGTGCTGAGACTTTTTAAAAAACAGAAAGTCAAGAAGGCCCCAGGTCCTGATGGAATCTCTCCCTCCTGCCTGAGGACCTGTGCAGACCAGCTTGCACCTGTCTTCACTAAGATCTTCAACAGATCACTGGAGCTGTGTGTTGTTCCGTCCTGTTTTCAATGCTCCACAATAATACCCATTCCCAAAAAGACAACTACCACAGGACTAAATGACTACAGACCTGTTGCCCTGACCTCTGTGGTCATGAAGTCCTTTAAAAGACTGGTTCTCAACCACATTAAGGAAATCACGGACCCCCTGCTAGACCCCCTGCAATTTGCCTATCGGGCCAACCGGTCGGTGGACGATGCAGTGAACATGGGTCTCCACTTCATCCTCCAACACCTTGATCACCCAGGAACTTATGCAAGAATTCTGTTCCTGGACTTCAGCTCAGCCTTCAACACAATTATTCCAGGACAATTACACAGCAAACTGACTGAACTCAGCGTACCAGCCTTCATCTACCAGTGGATAACTGACTTTCTTACTGGCAGAAAACAGCAGGTGAGGTTGGGAAAGTGTACTTCAGGGACCCGAACCATAAACTTTACAGTGTACACACTTTAGAGTGTAATCACAATATTTTAATGTTTTATTACAAAAAAATTAAACAATCAACGTCAAACCATTGCTTTTCTATCTGATCTATAATAAATACGTATACGTGTAAATGCATCTGTATCAATTACACTTTTAAACATATACATTTAGCCATTGTAATCTCTCACTGCCCACACAAAACAGAATAATAGCAGGCTAAACACTTCAATATATTTCAAAATTTAACTGGTTAGTTTATAGTTAAAGCTATTTCTTAAAAGTGTCTGAACGTGTACGATTAGTTAGGCCTGTAATAAAGAATTAAGTTCTATACGGTAACAAAAAAATATTAATGTAAATGTTAATGTTGCGATGACGGTGTTGTAAAATAATGTAAAATAAGTCCAAACAATCGAGTGGTTTAACGAGAACGCCACTTTAAATCACACACGCTCAGTGCAAAACAAGACGAGCACAGTCATAAAAGGTCAATTCCGAAATCTTCCCTAGACACTTGCTCCCTGCGCCCTATAGTGCACTTAACATTCTTAAAGGGCCAGACAATATATTTATAATTCACATTACACGACAGGTGAGACGTTAGAAAAGAACATTCTTTTTTCTTAATATAGTGCTTTTATTTAGGAAAAAATAGTTCTTACATGGGCAGGAAAAACTACGGCAGACACAAAAGTCTGAACAGGGGATCGGGCGTAACGTTATTATTACTGTTTGCTCCTTATTCTCAACACTTGTGCTCGATTTACACTGAATATATATGAAGTAAATACATACATGTCTGCGCATGCACGCACTTGTGTTAATTTCCGGTTGAACAAACAAAAAATTTTGATTTTGGAAAATTAAAATACGAGCCGTTTTTCAGTTTCTGATTGTTACCTCCCAGCTAACGCTAGCCATTGTGGCTTTTCACTTGTTTCTCTGTGTTACCACCTTACACAGTAAGCACCCCACAACCAATCAGTGAGCTCCAACCGCCTACCACTCCCACCCCTCCATCACTGTGGATGCACAAATGTCCTAAAGTCTCAGTTTTCAAGGTAGACCTGAAGCAGAAATTTGGCGCTTCACATTTTTAAAATACCGTCACCATTTTTAAATACCGCGGTATACGGTAATACCGTCATATCGCCCAACCCTATCAATCACAGACATTTTCAGAAGCTTTTTTAAATCCTCTTTACCAGAGGTGCAAATAAATCTGGAGCTCAGTGTATAAGATCTCTCACCTTCTTCTCTGCACTCTTCTCCTCTATAGGAACTGTGTTGTGGTTCTTGTGGTCTGTTTCAGTGCAGAACAGACACACACACGTCTGGTCGTCTCTACAGAACATCTCCAGAGGTCTCCCATGTTTCTGACAGATGTAATCCTCCAGGTTCTCCACAGGATCTATTAGTTTGTGTTTCTTTAATAAAGAAACTTTCTCATGAGGTTCCAGGTGAGTCTTGCAGTAAGAGACCATACAGATCAGACAGGACTTCAGAGCTTCACGTTTCTTCTCACTGCAGACCTCACAGAACACCAGAGATTTGGTAGGTTCTCTTGCAGTGCTGCTTGATTTGACCTGAACTGGCTTCCTAAACTGAGCAGCCAGTCCAGAGATGAAGGTGTTAACATGTAGTTCAGGTCTTTTGGGGAAATCCATCTTACATACTGGACACTGACAGTGTGAACTGGTGTCCCAGTACTTTTTCAGACAGATCATGCAGAAGTTGTGTCCACATGGAGTAGAGACTGGATCAGTGAACACATACAGACAGATGGAGCACTGGAGCTGATCTTCAGACAGGAAACTGCTGGAGGAAGCCATGACTGATAGAGAAGATACAGAGACACCATAATGATTCATATATTCATTTATTCATTGTCTATGTAACCACCCATCATATTCTGGGTCACAGTGGGTACAATTAACTGGACATTAGGCAGTAAATACCCCAGAAAGGTCACCAGTCCATCACAGAGCAAGCAAACACACACACACACACACACACCTAATGCCTAATGGCAATTAGTTGAATGCAGATCTTTGTACTGTGGGAGGAAACTGGATCACCAGAAAAGAACCTGCAAACTCCACACAGAAGAACCCGCTTGCTGTAATGACAGATTGTACATCAGGCTGTGTGGGTGTGTTCTGTACAATCATTCTTCTGGTTTTACTGGTTTTATACATAACAGGTTTGAATGTTGACGTAAATATGAGGTGTAACCAGGGCCGGCGCTAGGGGGGGGCTGAGGGGGGCATTGCCCCCCCAAATTGTGTCTTTGCCCCCCCAAATTGTGTCTTTGCCCCCCCAAGCACAATGCAAGCAACGGCTATTTTTAAAATTATCTCTGAACCAATCACAAAAATGCATTTTGTTTTACAGTGTGAAGATATTTCCTTGCTTATTCCTGATTGGCTCTTTTTTACATGACCTTCTCGTTGCAAGGCAGGAGTGTTACTGCCACAATATATAGGTGTATAGTTGTGTTCAATGAAAATATGATTACTGTTGTTCATTTGCACTTATAGTCTTTACATAATTTGTTATACTGTGCATAAATACTGCATTGTACCAGTACGTTTCATAACATCAATAAAAACTTCAATACTTTACCAGATTTTTTACCATTAAAGTGCAGTAGATAGGAAAATTTTCCTTATTTTATGTACTTTCATATTTTTTCTTTTTCAAAATAGAAATGTGACGAATACCCCCCCCCCTTTTTTTTTTACAGAATTAGTATTCTCTTGTTTTCTTTATATTTTAATTTCCCAATAATATAAATATGCTCACTCATTCCTATTTCCACGTTTGAATATTCTCAGTCTGTGTGTAGGTACATTTGTCAGCTATGACTTAAATTTGTATTAAAGCCTTTCAAGAAATAGAGTTGTTCTATTAGTAATGGCAATTTAATTAAGGGGGCGTATTAAAATGAAATACAATTAGATAATCTTTTTTCTCCATTTACATAATCAACATGTATTTTTTAATCATTGGGTTTTAAGTTTAAGTTCGAAAACATGCAAGCAAAGCAGTCCAGAACCGGGGCTGGGTGTAACTCTACTAGACGTCATTTAGTTTGTAGACGGTAGTTTTAACTGCTGCATTTATTGTAAAGCTCAGAGAATAAGGCAACACAAATTGTAATGAAAAATAAAGAATAAAATATATCTGGTGAAATAAAACCTGATTAAAACTATTATTTATGTCCGACCTGGTAGCACCAATGAAACAGAATTTAATCACTTTTCTAGACAGAGTTTCTGTATTACAAGTGTTTATAAACCACTGATTATAAACATCAAGAAATTTTATCATCAACTTTACTGCATCACATGTGTTATAAGATGTTTTATTTACAGTAAAGTCTTGCTGTTTTTCATTTGTATGAACATTTCAAGTCAAAATACTGCGCTGTCCCAAATTGTGTCCACTTCCCTTACAATGTGCACTATATAAAACAATTCCCTGTAATTCTAGTGCACTTGATGTTAAATCGAGTTACATATGAGACACGACCGCAGATCGTTTCTATACACTGTGTTTCCTCATTCTACCAACATAAAGAAAACAAACTGTGGAACTTCCCCAAAACTTCGTTATAGCACTGCTCCACTTTACCTCCCCTGCTGCACTTTTTACCTTTTTACCCCCTTTATTATTTACCTGCAGTGATTGTAGCTGCTTGAAGGCTGTAGAAGCTTCAGACTGGAGACTTTAAGCTGGTGAAAGAAAATAAGTTTCGTTTCACCTGAGTGACGTCATGAGGACACGCCCACTGTTTGTACCGCATTTACACATTTTAACCACCAGGTGGCAGAAATTCCCCCAAACACATACAGTGCTGTGATAAAGTAATTGCCCCCTCACTGCTCTGTTATTGTACATGTGTAGTGATGGAAGTGACTCTAAGATAAAGAGCAGTTAGATGTGTTAGTGTTTTCAGTGAGAGAGAAACTCCAGATATGATGCAGGAAACTGAAATTCTATTTAAAACTTAAAAACAGCTCACAGTTCACAAATCGCAGATTTCAGTTTAGTAAATACAGGAGAATTAGTTTATAAAATGTGTTTGTGTTTATGTGTGTGTGATCCAAAGAAAAACAGGTAGAAATGTGCACATTATTATAGCTGTACTGATACATTAGTAAATTCTACACAAATGCTGTACAGTTGTGGTGAACATTATTGACACTCCTGAATATTAAGTACAACATGTAAAATATCTCCTGAAATAAAGTGTTTAGTGAAGCTGCTTGTATGTATAAACTCATAAGTTGGCAGGAATAAAAGGAGACAAAATTGAATTTAATGCAAAGAAACAATTAACGGCACCATTTGATCAGCTTGAAGCAAAGAGCAAAATCAGACTAACCTGTGATTCATTAGAAATTACACTCACCTGTCCCACCTTGTCAGTGATCACATGACTTTAATTAGCCTATGAATGGTGTCTTTGATGCTTAAAACGGCTCATTTTATTCCCTGTTTCTTGTTCACAATGGTAAAGAGAAGAGAGCTGTCTGAGCAAACCAGCAATGCTATTATCACCAACACAAGTAGTCTACAGGGTACAAGATCTTCAATGTTATCAAGAGGTCTGCTACAGTCGAGAACCTTCCAACAACGTCCAAAGAACTTCAAGCTGACCTGGAGACAACTGGATGGATGGTTTCATAATGTATGATATGCCTTACACTAAAGAAAACAGGGCTCTGTGGGTGAAAGTCAAATAGGACCCCACTGCCTAAAAGAAGGAATAAGAAAAGAGCGACTGAACTTTGCCAGAACGCACAAAGACAAACCACAATTATTTTGGGAAAATATAAATAGAACCAAATTAGAGCTTTTTGACAATGAATACCAGTGTTGTTTATGAAGCCTACAAAGAAAAGTGCACCTTACCTACAGTGAACCATGGTGGAAGATCTAGAAAACTAAGTGTCAGTCCTACAGCATGATACTGACCCAAAACACAAAATGCTTTAGAAGGAAAATGGACTGTTTTAAACTGGCAGCGACGAGTCCCGATCTCAGTCCACTAGAAAATGTTCAGAGCTGAAATCCAGAGTCAATTCAAATGTGTGAGAGAACTTCAGTGGATAAAACTACCAGCAGACAGGAATAAGAGGCTCACAGATGTTTGGAGACTGTCACTGATGCCAAACGTTGTGTAAATAAATTTTAGGGAAGGGCACCTTTAATCCTGTCCATGTGATATGTTTCTACTTTCTTTATTGTTTTGAAATGACTGCATGTGCATTGACAGGACAAGTTTTTGTTGGATGTATTTGGACTTGCTAAATTGGTACCACCTATGTCCACTTATTTCTGAAGATATTTACTTTTTTATACTAAACAATCAAGGCTGCCAACAATGTTGAGCACAACTGTATATAAATGACTGAACAGGCTTTTATTAGTACTGCAGTGTTTATTCTAATTTATATAATTAAATCACCTGATCAGCTGTAATGTGATTGTGATTTATTCACTACAAAATCAAGCTGCTTCCTGATCTGAAGTTATTTTCTCCACCACTTGAATATTCGTGTTTTCTATTATAAGAGAAGACATTTGTACTGTGGTTCTGGTGTGTAACTGAAACACTCATGTAAAACTCAGTCAGAAAGTAAATTAGACCTCATCAGATTTCTCCTGTTATTTTTATTTTACATATTAAATTTCTATAGAAAACGGCTGTGGTGAGTTTTCATAAAAGATAAAAGTTTCCTGGCATTCCATGCCAGCAGAACATCAAACCAGAGCAAGTCTAGCATCATGGTACCAGAGAAAGTAGGTTACCAAACAGAGGAGCTGGCAAGTCTGTGAGGGACAAACCAATCTATAGAAACACTCCCACCTGAAGCAAATTAACACTCAACAAGGTGCATGTGACTTGTCTCTTAAAAGGAACTGACATGTTAATCATCTGTGCCCCCATGCCTCATCAAATTTAGGAAGGCAAAAGATCAGAATTACAGAATGATTCTGTAACTGATTCAAATAACAGAAACCACAAGTTAAAATCCATCAATAAAGAACTGTTCTGTTACTGTACTGATACGACTCCCTCCCAGCTTCCACATACATACAGTGGATGAACCGGCTGCTTCTAGGAGTGAACACATGAGTGAACCAAGGTTATAATAGTTTTGGATTTTTCATTTTACAGTAGTTTAGTTTTATTTCGTTTTGACTTTTTAATCTCTAATTCAGTTAGTTTTAATTAGTTTTTAGAGTGGGTTTGCTAGTTTTTATTATTTTTTTAATGCTTAGTTTTAGTTTAGTTTTTATTAGTTTTAGTATTAGTTTTAGTTTCTTCATACTTTGGGTTATTTTTCAGGTGCAGGATTCAAAAAGGTCAGAGTAAGTATTGTGTAATAAAAACTCAACAAAATATACCATTTAAAAAATGTATTCAATTACTGTTGAACAATTATGCACCTTTTGTATCTGCCGTAGTTTTTCCTGCCCTTGTAATTCACACAAGAATTATTTTTCTTTAAAGAAGGGGCTATTCTAAGAAAAAGAATCTTGTTTTCTAACGTCTCACTGGTCATGTAATGTGAATTACAAATATATTGTCTGGCCTTTTGAATGTTAACTATGCACTATACAGTGCATAGTTAACTTGCTCCCTATGCACTATACAGCATAGGGAGCAAGTGTGTAGGGAAGATCTCTGAATTGACCGTGTCCGTCCGCCTGTGCTTATATTTACATTGACATTTTTAGCATTTAGCAGACGCTTTTATCCAAAGCGACTTACACGATGAGCTGAACACAATGAGCCATTGAGGGTTAAGGGCCTTGCTCAGGGACCCAACAGTGGCAACTCGGTGGTGGCGGGACTTGAACTGGCAACCTTCTGTTTACTAGTCCAGTAACTTAACCACTGAGCCATCACTGGCCATTATATTGTTCTTAATCAGCGTTCTGCTTCATGCACTTTTAAGAAATGCAATTAACCACAGAGACACACATTTACATGGCACAAAGAGCACAATAAAAATAGTTTGATTAAAATGTTTCATCTTGAGAAATTTTTTTTTAATCGTGATTTAAAATTTAATTCAAAAACTAATTCATGAGACACATTAGGGAGCTCAATCTGAGAAAAACATAAACTTAACTGTTGCTGTGGTCATTTTGAAGGCTAGCGTGGTGAGCAAAAACGGAATGTAAACATGAAGTGCCGTCATGGACGCATCTCCCCAATCTCAATTCGCTCCCTACTCACTCCCCCTCTCCACTCCGCCTCCGTTTGCGCGTTCACATGGAGTGTCCCTCTGTAGTGAAGTGTTAGTGAGGAGGGAGCGGATTGGGAAAGACCGCATGAGGTACAGTACGGTGCCGGCAGCTAACGTAAAACTGCTTGAGTGGAAATAATCGATTTCATACCAGTTCACAAAGCTCATAAATAAATTGACAAACACGAAAACGAAGGGTATTCTCTCTATAATTTTAGTACGTTTTAGTTAGTTTTGTAAACGCAAAATACAGTTTCAGTTAGTTATCGTTTTTTCTTTTAACACTAGAAGTCCCAGAAATTTCGAGCTCCCCCCTGAAGTCCCGAAAGAGGGTCAAATGACCCTTAGTCCGAACTGACGACTCTGATGGCTCCAATTAGCATCCTTTCATTTGTAAATGTGGCCATTGCCTGAGGAATCTGCAGGGGGGAGTAGAGCTGAATTCACACTAACGTCTGTCTAATACTTGAAAAGGACTAAAAACCTGGCCTTTCTGAGCCAATGGCCTTAAAGACAGATCTTTTACTTTTTTGGGTGTCAATGACAAAAAATACCAAAATTCAAGATTAAGTCAAATAATAATGATGATTTATTAATATGAATATAAGTAAGTTTACGTCTAAGTCTTCCTTCGGATCCAGACGAGTCTTCTGAAGCTTCTCAGGAGAGAAAAGTTCAAAGCAAGAAGCGAAGCGCCAGAGAGGAAAAAAGCAAAAAGAGCCCCCACCTCTGGTCACTCTTTAGTTTTATACCTTCATTAATTCCTGATCACGTCAAAAATGCTTATGTGTGTGCGCTGTCTTTTCCACAAAATGCTGAAGCATACAAAATCTTTTTCTGTACCCCTGTACATTTTGGCAAGACACAGAGTCCTGGGTCTTCACAAAGATCAGTT
Source organism: Trichomycterus rosablanca (assembly GCF_030014385.1). Lineage (NCBI taxonomy): Eukaryota > Metazoa > Chordata > Actinopteri > Siluriformes > Trichomycteridae > Trichomycterus > Trichomycterus rosablanca. The sequence continues at coordinate 53,531,440 of NC_085991.1, read as the reverse complement.
TCAGTTCCCTGTTCCTAAATGTTCTGTACAGAGAATTAGCCAGACATTATGTAATGGCTTTTTCCATCCAAAAGTCAGCTTTTTAAGTACAGTTATAAGTCAAAAAGTTTTACCATATAAATCAATAAATTTTACCTAAAAAATCAATTTCTAACATACTCTTAACAGTTGTGAAATCAACTGGTTATATTTTGAACTTATATCTCTTGGTGGCACGGTGGTGCACATTTTGAACAAATTTAAGTTGATTTACAGTTTTTTTTTTCAATTGGTTTGGCTCATTTCTTGAAACCGAGATGACATCCTCAAAACACCATGTGAAACACAGGTCAAGAGACTTTGCATTTTGAGGGAACTGACAATTTGTATAAAACACACATTTTGTTTTGAAGCACACATGAAGTGTTTTGGGAGAGATGTGACCTTTTGCTGCTGATCCGTGATGTGCTGCATTATCCAGGTCATTTTGCCAAATGTACATATAGTTTGCAAAACATACAATCTGTTTCAAGTTTTTCTAAAATAATTTATTTATGTTTTTCTTTTAAAAAAAGATGTGAAAGAAGTGGGTTCAAAATGACAGACAAAAAACAAAACAAATTAATTGTGTTGATCCACCTCAACAAAGGTCTTGTAAAAGAGTGTAAGCAAAAGAATGTAAGCTGCTCCTGAGTGTGTCTGCCCACCCCCCAGCTGCATTGTTGTGCAGGTGATATGCATAAGGTTGCTAACACCTTAGCAAATTTGCATGCAGCCTTTTGTGCTGTGGGGGATAAATAGGTGACTGCTTCACCTATTTTGTTCAAAAGAAACAAAATGCAGAGAAGGCTCACCACTCAACAGGCATTGGAACTGATCCTGAGCAACACCAACCCTTGTGACTCAGATGGAGAAGACATAGTCCTTCAACCGGATTCGGACTCTGAGCTGTCTTCAGGTTAGATTTTTCAAATTACCTATTTTTATTTCCTGACTATCTTTTTTATTTAGAACCAAAACAAAATGTTAATTTGAAATTATTTATCTTGCAGATGAGGAGACTCCTCCTCTACCAAAAAAGAGAGCTCGGTTGGCGAGTGAGCCGACAGAGACCGCAAAAGATGGCACAGTGTGGCGTGAAGTACAAGTGGGGAAACGTCTCCATTTCACCCCAATAGAACCGTACCCTACAGATGGAGAGCCAAGGGCTAAGGCCAGACGAAGTGTCCGGAGTCGCCTTCAGAGCTTCCTCTGTTTTATCACTCTTGACATGCTTCGTAGCATTCAAGAATGGACTACTCAACATGCACGTCACACGGAGCAGGTGGATTGGTTCATGGATCTCCCAGAACTAATGGCATTTATTTCAGTCATTATCTTGCGGGGGGTGACCAAGGTTCCATCACTACGTGACAGCTGGTCAGCAAACCTGGCAAACCCAAGGATCATTGCAACTATGGCCCGAAACCGCTTCCAAGACATCATGCAACACCTACGCTTTGATGACATGTTCACACGCAGTGAGCGAGCGGAGACCGATAAGTTTGCTGCAATCTCCGATGTGTGGAGATCGTTTGTCACCAACTGCATCGCATCCTACAACCCTGGTCGACACATCACTATTGATGAACAGCTTTTCCCGTCAAAGACTCGCTGCTGTTTTCTGCAATACATTGCAACAAAACCAGACAAGTTTGGCATCAAGTTTTGGGTGGCTTGCGACTTGAAATCAAAGTACATCTGTAATGTCCTCCCATATCTTGGCAAGGACCCCAGTCGTCCCAGCGGGGAGAGACTGTCCGAGGTATTTACTTATCACAAGGCAGTTGCTCATAACAGGGGAGCCAAAAGCAAAAATGACTTCTTGTTTTGTCTGAGAAAAAAATTTAACACAGACTGTCAGAATTTATGCATCTCTGGTTCATCTCATTTCGCAGAGCCGCTATTCTTTCCAAGATGGAATCCATACTCCGATTCAAATTCACAGTCTGAGTTCCCACGGCTCTACCCACCATCTCAATCAGGTTGGGCAGTTTATGGGGACCTTTGACAACTGACCCAACTCTTTTAATTTCCCGATACAGCAGGGTACCGCCTAATCCAATCAGCACAAACCCCACAATCAAAGTTCCGAATAGATAAACATCCTCGATGTCCTCCAACGAAAGAGGTGCCAAGCACACGACTCCCCACTTCCCCCACGAGTCCATCGCGTATCCTGCCATCTGCGTCCCGTCGGGGCATGTGGGTTCCCCCGAACCCGAACTTCTCGATGAGAAGATGGTGTCAATAGCATTCAGAGACCATTTAACCAATTCCATAATTTGTTCTTTGAAGAGCAGTGCTGAGAAAAATCTCTGTAGAGCAGAGTGACGAGACAAGACAAAACAGGAGAAGCCAAGCAGGGTAGATAAGGGAGGAGGAGGGAAAAGTGCGTCCTGTCTCCACGAGAGCTAAAAGAGATTATAGGATGTTAGCTAAAATCCTTCAGGTCATTCGACCCGTCTCTGGGTTCCAAAGGTAGAAATGTTAAATGACCCCTCTCTGGGACTTCTAGTCCAAACTGCGGAAGACGTTTATGCTGGTTCTGATAGAAAGGTGTTGGTCCATACCTTGATGAGTCAGGGCTGATTTGGCAGCAAAGGGGGAACCAACAAATTATGACCACACAGGTGTTCCAAATGTTATGCCTGATCAGTGTACACTGTATATTTGGCAATATATTCATTATCTGCTTTGTTAGGGTTATTGTGTGTTTGCCTTAAAATATAGAGAAAATAAATACATAAAGATTAATGAAAACAAAAAGTATTAAGGCTCTATAGCAGTGATATTCAACAGACTTTTTCTAAATAAATTTGGGCAGTTTCATTTTGTCCATTCATCATGAAATCAAAATGGAGATACAAGGTTGTTTTGACAGCAGCAATTTGGTGTACCTAATATGTTTTTTTTTTTTTCACTTTATAGACAACAGACATACTATCCCATAGGAGGGCTACAGCTCTAAGGGGACTGCCAGTGTATCTAAGGGAGCATGAGCCAGTATCAAAGATCTGCCTGGTGAGTTTTCAGCAATATAATATGATAGCTCTTGTGAGTTTCTGTAAGTAAAACCACACAGTCGTGAATTTTGAGTGTGCATCTATGGCAGCGTATTTCAGACTTTATTAAACTTCAAATAAAAAATTTCAAATTCCAAATTCAATTGTGTATTTACAATTGCATTTCTAGTGTGAGTGCATTATTAAGCTGATAATTCAAATTCAAATGCAAAATTTGTATTAGCATTTACATTTCTGTGCATAATGGCTTCTTTCCTGTGATGGACTGGTGGACTGTCCAGGGTGTTTTCTGCCTTCCTGCTGCCTGCTCAGAGGAGCACTGGTCTTGAATTAACACTGACCGGCACGTACCAGGGGCTTTTCTTGCACATCCATTAAAAATAGTTATCAGTTGTTAACAAGCTATTTTGTGTGTATTGTTTTTTCCTTTTTATATATCAGTCAGATCATTAAGACAATAAATTGTAATGTGAAAAGCACTTTTCCATATAAACTTTAGCAGCCATTATGCACAAAAATACAAATATAAATACACATTTTACATTTGAATTCTGCACTCACATTGTAAATACACAACACAATTGAATTAGAGTTTTTAATTTTGCATTTTAATATTCAAATTTACTTTATAATTTGAATGAAGTCCAGAATATGTTGCCCATCATTTAAGACATAATTCAAATTGAATTGGGACGTCAAGAGGGCCTTTATGTGGGATGTGTATTAAAGGAAGTGACAAAAGGCATGTGCAGGACAGTGTTCCTTTAGGACCAGGGTTAGAAAACACTGGGCTCATGCCTAGTGACCCTGCATCTCCTTAATGGAAATATCCATCATTGGTTGTCCAGCTCTTCTGACAGTCCTCTGCCTGAGGCCGGTTACAATATTACTAAAATTTGGTGCTTGTGCAGCCACAAGCTCTCCTGGTCAGTCAAGAATGACTTCTGCTTAAGGTTTGGTCACTGTTGTTCCCCTTCCCTGTAAACAAATAATGCTTTTTCTTTGCAAACTGGTCAATACTCTACAAAAACTTCAAACGGCATCAAATGCTACAACTGACGATAAGAAAAGTAAATTCCTTTAATAAGTAAAAAAAAACCTCTTATGACAAGAATATCATAATATGGAACCTGTTCTTTACTATAGATATATTTCAGTACAATGTACTCTAAGCCCTGCAAAATTTTAACACATACACAATGATTTAGCTTAGAATATTCAAAAACAAATATATTGACTCCCTTTTTCTTTTTTCAACTTAGGCTACTGTTCCAGAAGAGTCTTGCACAAGAGGAGAAAAAATGATCATTGTTGAAGTGATGGAGAATGACCTTGCTCAGTCAACACCACAGACACCTGTAAACCTGGTCACTGTCATTGAGGAAACGGTGGTAATGGAAAACCTTTATGACTTCATCACAGCCTTCATGATTATTTTTGGGCTGTTGTATGCACTGAACATGGAATATCCAAAGGGACTAAAATACACATTTGAGGCAGTGCAGAACATCTTTGTCGGACTAGGAGACAGGTGCACCAATAGAGTTCAGTGCCTAAAGAATAAACTCTTCAAGCTGTAGACAGCCAAAGTATTGCTTTCAGTTGGTGGGTGTTTTACCCTCGTTATTCATTGTAAAGTCCCTTCAAGAATTAAGAAAAGTTTTGGAGAACTTTTGTTGTGTTTCTGCGTTGGTTACTTTGGAACTGCTAATTTTGGTTTCTTTTTATGGTGGGATTGAAGGATTGATGGAAAGAGAAGGTTCTTGCCATGGTTGGTGTTAGGTTTATGTATCCTTAATGCATCAGCTGAGGCTGTGAGATTAATAAAACAAATCTTGTTTCTTCTAAAGTTTAAAGCCTCCTCCATTTCTTTACACCTCACACACCAGCTGTAATCTTTAAATTTTATAGCAAAACTTGATATTTCTTAGTACTGATTTACAATTAATAATTTTTAGCCAACTCAACTTAAGAAAGCTTTGTTTATTAGGCGAGAATGTAAGGCTTACATTAACTAAATTTTCTTTGTTTGGTAAACAAAAGAAAAGTCATTGCAACTCAAAGAGTTTTGCTCAAGACTACTTGTAGTTCATAGTACAATGAATGTTTTCATGTTTGCTCAACTTAATATGTATTTTAATATTGACAAGAAAATGTCAGTCAGTTTAACAAATGTGCAAAAGTTGAGTAGACAGGAAAAATTTCAGGGAAATTTTGTCTCAAGGGTTTTTTTTTTGTTTACTCAACTAAATATGTCTTTAAGTGTTGACAAAAAAAAGTCAGTCAGTATAACAAATAATTTATAAAAGTTGAGTCAACAAAAAAAAATATGGGGAAATTCTGTACCAAGTTTTTTTTAGTTGTGCAAGCAAAAAATTTTTTACAGTGTATTAACATTTAGCCATTGTAATCTCTCATTGCCCACACAAAACAGAATAATAGCAGGCTAAACACTTCAATATATTTCAAAATTTAACTGGTTAGTTTATAGTTAAAGCTATTTCTTAAAAGTGTCTGAAAGTGTACGATTAGTTAGGCCTGTAATAAAGAATTAAGTTCTATACGGTAACAAAAAAATATTAATGTAAATGTTAATGTTGCGATGACGGTGTTGTAAAATAATGTAAAATAAGTCCAAACAATCGAGTGGTTTAACAAGAACGCCACTTTAAATCACACAAGCTCAGTGCAAAACAAGACGAGCACAGTCATAAAAGGTCAATTCCGAAATCTTCCCTAGACACTTGCTCCCTGCGCCCTATAGTGCACTTAACATTCTTAAAGGGCCAGACAATATATTTATAATTCACATTACACGACAGGTGAGACGTTAGAAAAGAACATTCTTTTTTCTTAATATAGTGCTTTTATTTAGGAAAAAATAGTTCTTACACGGGCAGGAAAAACTACGGCAGACACAAAAGTCTGAACAGGGGATCGGGCGTAACGTTATTATTACTGTTTGCTCCTTATTCTCAACACTTGTGCTCGATTTACACTGAATATATATGAAGTAAATACGTACATGTCTGCGCATGCACGCACTTGTGTTAATTTCCGGTTGAACTAACAAAAAATGTTGATTTTGGAAAATTAAAATACGAGCCGTTTTTCAGTTTCTGATTGTTACCTCCCAGCTAACGCTAGCCATTGTGGCTTTTCACTTGTTTCTCTGTGTTACCACCTTACACAGTAAGCACCCCACAACCAATCAGTGAGCTCCAACCGCCTACCACTCCCACCCCTCCCTTACTGTGGATGCGCAAATGTCCTAAAGTCTCAGTTTTCAAGGTAGACCTGAAGCAGAAATTTGGCGCTTCACATTTTTAAAATACCGTCACCATTTTTAAATACCGCGGTATACGGTAATACCGTCATATCGCCCAACCCTATCAATCACAGACATTTTCAGAAGCTTTTTAAATCCTCTTTACCAGAGGTGCAAATAAATCTGGAGCTCAGTGTATAAGATCTCTCACCTTCTTCTCTGCACTCTACTCCTCTATAGGAACTGTGTTGTGGTTCTTGTGGTCTGTTTCAGTGCAGAACTGACACACACACGTCTGGTCGTCTCTACAGAACATCTCCAGAGGTCTCCCATGTTTCTGACAGATGTAATCCTCCAGGTTCTCCACAGGATCTATTAGTTTGTGTTTCTTTAATGAAGAAGCTTTCTCATGAGGTTCCAGGTGAGTCTTGCAGTAAGAGACCATACAGATCAGACAGGACTTCAGAGCTTCACGTTTCTTCTCACTGCAGACCTCACAGAACACCAGAGATTTGGTAGGTTCTCTTGCAGTGCTGCTTGATTTGACCTGAACTGGCTTCCTAAACTGAGCAGCCAGTCCAGAGATGAAGGTGTTAACATGTAGTTCAGGTCTTTTGGGGAAATCCATCTTACATACTGGACACTGGCAGTGTGAACTGGTGTCCCAGCACTCTTTGATACAGTTCATGCAGAAGTTGTGTCCACATGGAGTAGAGACTGGATCAGTGAACACATCCAGACAGATGGAGCACTGGAGCTGATCTTCAGACAGGAAACTGCTGGAGGAAGCCATGACTGATAGAGAAGATACAGAGACACCATAATGATTCATATATTCATTTATTCATTGTCTATGTAACCACCCATCATATTCTGGGTCACAGTGGGTACAATTAACTGGACATTAGGCAGTAAATACCCCAGAAAGGTCACCAGTCCATCAGAGAACAAGCAAACACACACACACACACACACACACACACACACACCTAATGCCTAATGGCAATTAGTTTGAATGCAGATCTTTGTACTGTGGGAGGAAACTGGATCACCAGAAAAGAACCTGTAAACTCCACACAGAAGAACCCGCTTGCTGTAATGACAGATTGTACATCAGGCTGTGTGGGTGTGTTCTGTACAATCATTCTTCTGGTTTTACTGGTTTTATACATAACAGGTTTGAATGTTGACGTAAATATGAGGTGTAACTCTACTAGACGTCATTTAGTTTGTAGACGGTAGTTTTAACTGCTGCATTTATTGTAAAGCTCAGAGAATAAGGCAACACAAATTGTAATGAAAAATAAAGGATAAAATATATCTGGTGAAATAAAACCTGATTAAAACTATTATTTATGTCCCACCTGGTAGCACCAATGAAACAGAATTTAATCAGACTGTTCTAGACAGATAGAGTTTCTGTATTACAAGTGTTTATAAACCACTGATTATAAAAATCAAGAAATCAACATTTTATCATCAACTTTACTGCGTCACATTTGTTATGAGATGTTTTATTTACAGTAAAGTCTTGCTGTTTTTCATTTGTATGAACATTTCAAGTCAAAATACTGCGCTGTCCCAAATTGTGTCCACTTCCCTTACAATGTGCACTATATAAAACAATTCCCTGTAATTCTAGTGCACTTGATGTTAAATCGAGTTACATATGAGACACGACCGCAGATCGTTTCTATACGCTGTGTTTCCTCATTCTACCAACATAAAGAAAACAAACTGTGGAACTTCCCCAAAACTTCGTTATAGCACTGCTCCACTCCGTTTTTATTTATTTCAGTTAACGAAAATGTTTTTTCAATTTTAGTTTTCGTTATTTCGTTCGTTTTCGTTAACGATAATAACCCTGGAGTGAACGTGTGAAAATATTTCAATAATCAAACAACAGCTACAATCGGAGAATAACAGTGTACATGTACATGCACTGAGAGTGACAGTACAGCAGATTTAATATAAAACAGTCAATAAGAAATGTTTTACAATATGTAAATTCTCTTTTTTATAAAATATACACAGAGATGCATTATGCAGGTCATGCAGTAACAGAGAAATATAAAACAAATGTCATATAGATGGCATAAAATACATTTTATTTACAATATTCAGTGCAAAAACATCACAGAAGGTATAAAATAATAAAAAAATAACACTTCATGTAATACCAGCATATTTTTCCATCTATTTTTAGGCCCCCCACACATTTTTTTTTTTCAAATCTTGAATTGTAATTCTGCTGCTGTCTTCAAGTCTTCAAGACTTGGTGACATTATTCTGCATGGTTGCTGGTTATTGGTTGCTACGGTGTTGTGAGATGGTTTGCCATCATGGTGCATGTGTGCTGATAGCTAATTGCTATAATATCCCATGAAGTTGCTGGGTGTAACAAGGTGGTTGCTATGGCATTGCTAGGTGGATGTTTTAACATGCCACATGGTTGAAATGCTATTATTAGCTGGTTGCTATAGTATTCTATGTAGTTGCAAGGGTGGTCCAGTTAGTCAGTACAGTGCTGCTAGTTGGTCGTGATGGTATTTTATTGTTGTTACCAGTGTGTTTCTAGAGTGTTGCTATGGTATTGTAGGTGTTTGCTATGATGTCCCCTGATCTTAATAGGTTTTGTGAGTGTACTTATACAGTCAAGTCGGAAAGTCTGCACACCCCTTTCACCTTCTCCACGTTTTATGATGTTACAGACTCATTCTATACAGATTTATTCTATTTTTTTTGTCATACAATTCTACACAAAATCGCCCACAATGACAAAGTGAAAGCAGCTTTTTAGACATTTGTGCTCATTTATTAAAAATCAAAATGTAAAATATCATATGTACATAAGTGTGCACACCCTGTGATACGACACCCAAAAGTGAGCTGAGGTGCATTTTGTTTTCACTGATACTGCTTGAGATGTTTCTACAGTTTAACTGGAGTCCATCTGTGGTCAATTCAATTGATTTGACATGATTGGGGATTGCCAACACCTGCCTATAAAAGGTCCCACAGTTGACGGTGCATATCAGAGCAAACTCCAAGCCATGGGGTCAAAGGAATTACCTGCAGACCTCAGAAACAGGATTGTATCAAGGCACAGATCTGGAGAAGGGTACAGAAAAAATGCTGCAGTTTTACACATCCCAAAGAGCACAGTGGCCTCCATTATTCATAAATGGAAGAAGTTTGGAACCAACAAAAATCTTCCTAGACCTGGCCGCCCAGCCGAACTGAGCGATCGGGGAAGACGGCCTTGGCCAGGGAGGTGAGCAGGAACCTGAGGGTCACTCTGAAAGAGCTCCAGCGTATCCTTGTGGAGACGGGAGAACCTATCAAAAGATCAACCATCCAGCAGCACTCCACAAATCACGCCTTCATGGTAGAGTGGCCAGACGGAAACCACTCCTCAGTAAAAGTCACCTAGAGCACTCTCAAACCATGAGAAACAAGATTCTCTGGTCTGATAAAACCAAAATGTAACTTTTTGGCCTGAATACCAAGCATCACATTTGGAGGAAACCAGGTACCACTCATCACCTGGCTAACACCATCTCTAGAGTGAAGCATGGTGGTGGTAGCATCATGATGTGGAGATGGTTTTCAGCAGTGGGAACGGGGCGACTAGTCCTGATAGAAGAAAAGATGAATGCAGCTCAGTACACCGAGATCCTTGAGGAAAACCTGCTCCAGAGCGCTCTGGACCTCAGGCTGGGGTGAAGGTTTACCTTCCAACATGACAATGACCCAAAGCACACAGCCAAAAGAACAAAGGAGTGGCTTCAGCCCAGCCAGAGCCCAGACCTGAATCCAATCAAACATCTGTGGAAGGAGCTGAAAATGGCCATGTACCGACGCTTCCCATCCAACCTGACAGAGCTCGCAAGGATATGCCAAGAGGAACGGGCAAAAATGTCCAGAAACAAGAGTGCAGGTGAAGGTGTGAGGGGTGTGCAGACTTTCCGGCTTGACTGTATCATGCTAACATGAGAGGGTGCACTAACCTTTGCACATAATTTGTTTTTATAGAAATAAGATGCAAAGAAGAGGAAGAAGAAGAAACAAGTAGAAGAACATAAATCCAACAGTGGTGTTGCACATTACGCTGCATTCACTAATTAAGATTGAACTTGTCTAACAGGGCAGATGATCAGTGGTGCTAAATTTTTACCTTCATCATTGAGCTCAGGACTGAATACTGGATAGAGTTTCTCAGTGAAAGACTGACCAGTGAAAGAGTAGATATGAGACTCATTCTCTACATCATAGAAGGAGACCAAACCCTCCTCATAATCAACAAACACCCCCACCTTCTGAGGAGCCTGTTTCAAGAAGAGGAGGACACAAGGAGAATCCAGAGCCTCATATTCAGTCTCATATCTCAGACACACAGACCAATATCCATTTTCAGGACTTGCTGTAAAAAATCCCTTCCTGTTACTGGACTCTCTGGTCACTCCTAACTCCCAGTCTGTCTTCCCTTTAACCTGAACCTCATAGTAAAATCTCCCTGAGGAGAATCCCTGCTTTCCCAGCACACAGACACAGGGATCAAATCTCTCTGGATTATCAGGAAGATTCTGTTCTGTGTCTCCACATGTAACCTGTTTTCCATCATCAGACAGGATCAGGTAACGATTTGCTGTATTAGGATCCAGAATCACGTCCACTGAGAGAAAGAGACACAATTTACACCCATTTTATCGTTACACAGTGTGTATCTGTCACAATGAGCTCCTGTGTGCCACGCCCCCCTCTCCATAAGTGAACACACACGGTCTCCTGCCACACCCCAATTCTGATCAGTTCCTTTGGACTAATTAGCTCCAGCTGCTCTCTATATAAGAGATGGGCTGGAGAACAGACGCTGGACTCCATTTTGTGATTATTTTGATTTGCTTCTCTTTGGAAGTGACTCTGTCTGATGGTTGGTGACCATTTTGTATTTGTCTTGTACCCGCTAGATTGCTTTGTTAGCCTGCATCTTCTTGTTAGCCTAGATCGCGTTGTTAGCCTAGATCGCTTTGTTAGCCTAGTTTGCTTTGTTAGCCTAGTTTGCTTTGTTAGCCTAGTTTGCTTTGTTAGCCTAGTTCACATTGTTAGCCTAGTTCGCATTGTTAGCCTAGTTCGCATTGTTAGCCTAGTTCGCATTGTTAGCCTAGTTCGCATTGTTAGCCTAGTTTGCCTTGTTAGCCTAGTTTGCCTTGTTAGCCTAGTTTGCCTTGTTAGCCTAGATCGCATTGTTAGCCTAGATCGCTTTGTTAGCCTAGTTTGCTTTGTTAGCCTAGTTTGCTTTGTTAGCCTAGTTCACATTGTTAGCCTAATTCACTTTGTTAGCCTAGATCGCCTTGTTAGCCTAGTTTGCATTGTTAGCCTAGTTCGCATTGTTAGCCTAGTTCGCATTGTTAGCCTAGTTCGCATTGTTAGCCTAGTTCGCATTGTTAGCCTAGTTCGCATTGTTAGCCTAGATCGCCTTGTTAGCCTAGTTCGCATTGTTAGCCTAGATCGCCTTGTTAGCCTAGTTTGCCTTGTTAGCCTAGTTTGCCTTGTTAGCCTAGATCGCATTGTTAGCCTAGATCGCCTTGTTAGCCTAGATCGCCTTGTTAGCCTAGTTTGCTTTGTTAGCCTAGTTCACATTGTTAGCCTAATTCACTTTGTTAGCCTAGATCGCCTTGTTAGCCTAGTTTGCATTGTTAGCCTAGTTTGCTTTGTTAGCCTAGTTCGCATTGTTAGCCTAGTTCGCATTGTTAGCCTAGTTTGCTTTGTTAGCCTAGTTCGCATTGTTAGCCTAGTTCGCCTTGTTAGCCTAGATCGCCTTGTTAGCCTAGATCGCCTTGTTAGCCTAGATCGCATTGTTAGCCTAGATCGCCTTGTTAGCCTAGTTTGCTTTGTTAGCCTAGATCGCCTTGTTGGCCTAGATCACCTTGTTAGCCTAGTTCAAATTGTTAGCCTAGATCGCCTTGTTAGCCTAAATTGCCTTGTTAGCCTGTTTAGCCTAGTTCGCCTGGTTAGCCTAGTTCGCCTGGTTAGCCTAGTTCACCTTGTTTAGTCCTTTTCACTGTGTTTTGTCTTTTTTGTTTTTAATAAATATTAGTTTGGTTACATCTCTGCGTGTGTGTCCGCCCCTTTTTGTCTTGTCTTAGCCCCCACGTGACATAATAGTCCCTCTTAGGACGCAGCCAGATGTTTTTTGTTCCAGGGTTCCCTGACTTTGACTCCATGAGGTGTCCTCAGACTTTTCTGCTCTGTAGGCCAGCTCCTTATGATGGAAGTGACCCTTGGGTCGAGGGCTTCCTTCAGAGCCAGCTCTACCTGCAGGACATTCTTGACCCTCAGCCTACTGAAATACAAAAGGTGTTGTTTATGATGTCTCGGGTGAGGGGTAATGCTCGAGAATGGGCTAGGCAGCTCTGGTCTAAGAAGGGAGTTGAGCTGAACTCGGTTAAGGTGTTTGAGGTCCTCATGAGAGTCAAATATACAGGAAAAAAACCCTATGAGATTGGTATAGGGAAGTTTGTGAAACCTCCTGTACCCATTGGAGACTCTCCATGCAGCAAAGTGTCCACTGCAGCTCATGCCTGGCATCCAGTGCCTGCTGGGGATACTCAACTTTCCCCAGTACCCACTGCAGATATGGTCTGGGTGCCAGTGCCCGCTCAAAATGCTCATGACCATCCCATGTCTGTTAGGAGCCATTCAGGACTGTGAGTTTAGTTTTGTTCCTTGTAATGACCCCAAAGGCTCCAGGGGTCCTTCTGTTTTTCCGCCGGCTCCTGTTCCGTGTGGTCGAGTGTATGTCCGTCCTCTGCCAGTTCGATTAGTTTCTAGTTTGTCGGTCTCTGACTGTCTTAAATAATTTAGCAGTTCAAAGACCATAGATAGTGTTGGTAGTTTCGGGCTCTCCAGTCAAGCAATTCCAAGTTTTCAGCAGTTAACTCTCCAGGGTCCAAGCAGCTAATTCAAGATGCCTCACCAGGGTCCAAGCAGCTGATTCAAGACGCCTCACCAGGTTTTCTGTCGGCGGCCTGCGTTCCAGCGCTTTTGTCATGCCTGCCTCAGAACTTTATGAATTACTTTAAATTTGCCCCACAGGGCCCAGGACCTATTTTTTTTTCTTCCAGGAGCAGTGCCTTTAGGGGGAGGCTTCTGTCGCAATGAGCTCCTGTGTGCCACGCCCCCCTCTCCATGAGCACACACGGTCTCCTGCCATGCCCCATTTCTGATTAGTTCCTTCGGACTAATTAGCTCTAGCTGCCCTCTATATAAGAGGTGAGCTGAAGAACAGACGCTGGACTCTGTTTTGCGATTATTTTGATTTGCTTAGTTTCTCTGACTTTGGAAGTGACTCTGTCTGATGGTTGGTTACCATTTTGTATTCGTCTTGTACCCTCTAGTTTGCATTGTTAGCCTATTTTGATTTGTTAGCCTAGTTCGCCTGTTTAGCCTAGCTCGCCTTGTTTAGTCCTTTTCACTGTGTTTTGTCTTGTCTTTTTGTTTTTAATAAATATTAGTTTGGTTACATCTCTGCGTGTGTCCGCCCCCTTTTGTCTTGTCTTAGCCCACGCATGATAGTATTAATGAAGAAATCTAGATTTCATCATGTGATGAGTGAGAGCTCACAAACCTGCATATTGTTGAATTTTCTTCAGTTCTGGTTGGAATAAAATAAAGAACAAAATTATTTACTGCTAGAAATCATTTCTGTTAGAAACTGGATTATTTTAAAGTGATGATTATGAAGCACAATATGAAGCTGGAACATGAACATTAACCAACACACAGTTAAAAATAACAGCAGCTTCAACTTATGGTTAAACTATTACCAGATAAATGTAAGTAATAAGCAGTTTCTCTGCTCAAACTCACAAGATCGTACAGATAATAATCACTTACCCATACTGACACTCTTCTTCATTTCTTCATCAACACATTCCTGAAGCTGATCCCGAGCTCTCCTCAGAGTCTCCACATGCAGATGAGGCTGAACACTGACATCAGTCCAGTTGTTGGTGGGTGGAGGTCTGCACAGGGACAGGTAAATCTACAGTACAGCAGGAGAGAGGATAAAACCCTCAGCATGACCAGTGCTGTCCTGTCATGTGCTGCATTACTATTATGAAACAAAGGGACTCTGACTTGTAGGAGGTGGAGATGATCCTCAGTGTTGGAGATCTGCTCCAGCTCAGTGTTTCTCCTCTTTAGCTCAGTGATTTCCTGCTCCAGATCTTTAATGAACTCTTCAGCCTGACGCTCTGCTGCTGTCTGCTTCTCTTCCATCACCTTCAGCATCTCAGCCTGGTTTCTCTCAATGCTGCATATCAGAGCTCTGAAGATCTCCATACTGTCAGCTTTCTCCTTCTCTGTGTTTTTCTACCAGGAGAAACATCAAGTCATTTATGTACAGAGGCGATTTAACCTGCCTGTGGGCCCAGGGGCTACGGCTGCTTGTGGGCCCCCCGTATAGTTTTCATAATCAGTACACAACACAGTTCAGTGGCGTAACTAGGAGCTCATGGGCCCCAGTGCAAAAAATAATTATATATATATATATATATATATATATATATATACATAATCTAGTAACGTTAAGCAAGTTACAAAGAATTTCCAAAATCCCCTGCTGTGCACTCACTGTGTATTGTGATTACATGTATTTTGATATTTCATTGTCTTTTAGTTATTTATATATTTTACTTTACAAAAATATTGTCATGTTTTTACTTTCACTATCGCTGCACTTTACCGTTAGCATTAGCCACATGCTACTGTAGAGGGTCGGCTCACCTAGCCGCTGTCCGGTGTGGATGCTATGGGTCTGTTGCTGTGCGGTGGTGGAGGTGTGGGAATAAAAGCACACGACAGGGTACAGTCACTTTAACTGTTTAGTCAGGACTTCAATAAGCGTTACAGCACTTTATACCGCCTAGTTCCAGAACCCGAACTCCCTGCTGGGACCATAAAGCGAGTCTAACTAAACTAACTGGTGCAGAACGTCCGAACACACACACACACACACACACACACACACACACACACACACACACACACACACACACACACACACACACATATATATATATATATATATATATATATATATATATAAACCTGGTGCTGCATTCTGATTGGCTGAGCTGAATGTCACTCACATACTAGCTCTAACGTTCACGTCGCTTAACTGAAACCACCAAATCAAGCTTCCCCATTCTTATTAACCGAAATAACAAAATAAATAAAAAATAAGGTAAGTCGTGCATTAAAACGCCCCTGTTTATGTAGTGTTATTAGAAATAGTGGTTGTACTTATGTTTGTTTGGAAATGAAGACTAGTCGAGTAAAGAAAGGCTTTTTTTTACTTTATTAAGTTCTACAGAATGTTTGATTTCTTTGATCTTCTTCAGTCAGTCCTGGATCATCTGCTCAACTTCTGCTTTTGTTACTCCCAGCTGAGTCTGTAAAATATATAAGCTGTGTTTACAGAAATGATTGGAATTCTGCAGAGGTGGTACTAATGTAATTATACTTCTAAACTGCACTCACTTTCATATAAAATGGTTTATTGGATTAAAGAGTAAGAAAAATCTAGAATAAGAAATATTAGGCACTCAGGTGGCACAGCGATAAAACACGCTAGCACACCAGAGCTAACATTTCACACTCATTGGTTTAAAACTCAGCTTTACCAACTGGCTGGGCTGGGAACCTACATGAACAATAATTGGCTGTTGTTCATACAGATGGAAGCCGGATACAGGACTGTCTTATGTCTGATGCAATTACGATCTCTGCTGGCTGATTGATGGCATCTGCACAGAGACGGGGAAAGAGTGTTGATTAAGGTGTGGCTCTCTGTACTCAAAGCTGATCCACATATGCATCCGCCTAGTGCAGGTGAAAAGAGAGAAATCTCAAAATTTGGCCTCAGTAACCACCATCCTTTCCATGCGTATATAATTGTACCGATTATTTGCTTCTTAATATATCTAACTGAATATAAAAATGTAGGTGTGTAATTTAAAAGCCGTTGTCTGATTTATGAAATCAAACATTAAAAAAATTAAAACATTTACCTCATTAGTATATTTGGAAAGTTTACCTCTGTGTTATTCCATATTTATGTCCCAGCAAAACAGTAAGTATAGGAGGACCATCACTCAGGTGGAGCAAAAATTACAAATTAAATATAAACACTGTTATAAAATTTTAGTCTGAGACTAAATTAATCAATCACAAACATTTTACAGAAGCTTTTTAAATCCTCTTTACCAGAAGTGCAAATAATTCTGGAGCTCAATGTATAAGATCTCTCACCTTCTTCTCTGCACTCTCCTCCTCTATAGGAACTGTGTTGTGGTTCTTGTGGTCTGTTTCAATGCAGAACTGACACACACACGTCTGGTCATCTCTACAGAACATTTCCAGAGGTCTCTCATGTTTCTGACAGATGTAATCCTCCAGGTTCTTCACAGGATCTATTAGTTTCTTGAATGAAAAAACTTTCTCATGAAGTTCCAGGTGAGTCTTGCAGTAAGAGGCCATACAGATCAGACAGGACTTCAGAGCTTCATGTTTCTTCTCACTGCAGAAGTCACAGAACACCAGAGATTTGGTAGGGTCTCCTGCGGTGCTGCTTGATTTTACCTGAACTGGCTTCCTAAACTGAGCAGCCAGTCCAGAGATGAAGGTGTTAACATGTAGTTCAGGTCTTCTGGGGAAATTTGTATTACATACTGTACAGTCCTGGTGTCCCAGCACTCTTTGATACAGATCATGCAGAAGTTGTGTCCACATGGAGTAGAAACTGGATCAGTGAACACATCCAGACAGATGGAGCACTGGAGCTGATCTTCAGACAGGAAACTGCTGGAGGAAGCCATGACTGATAGAGAAGATACAGAGACACCATAATGATTCATGTATTCATTTTTTCATTGTCCATTTAACCACACCCATCCTATTCTGGGTCACAGTGGGTACAATTAACTGGGCAAAGGGTAGGAAACACACCAGACAGGTCACCAGCCCATTACAGGGCAAGCAAAAACAAACACACACACACACACACACACACACACACACCACACACACACACACACACACCCCTAACAGCAAATAGTTAGCTTTGTTACTGTGTGACAGTGTGGTAAACCAGCTGTACAGCCGAGAACAGGAGGAATTGGACCGTATAGTTAGGACAATGGATTGTGGGTACCAAGCTCCCAAAACTGGATAAAGTTTAAACCAGTCACTTACATAAGAAGGCTAGGAACATCATCAAAGACTCAACCCACGTACGTCACAGACTGTTTGTCCCCCTCCCATCGAGAAAAAGATTCAGGACAATTAAGACCCGAACAAGCAGACTGAGGAACTTAAGAAGCTTTTTACCAAAGCTGTAGCCTCTATTACACCTCCACCCCCCCCCACCTCACACCCAGACACTCATACCCATAGCTGCTGAGAGAGCAAATCAAACTGTTTTGAACTCTGCCCTCCCCAAACTGCTATTTAATGCACAGATCACTTACATATATACTATTACATATTACTATTATTAAATACACCGATCAGCCATTAAAACCACCTCCTTGTTTCTACACTCACTGTCCATTTTATCAGCTCCACTAACCATGTAGAAGCACTTTGTAGTTCTACAATTACTGACTGTAGTCCATCTGTTTCTCTGCATGCTTTCTTAGCCGCCTTTCATGCTGTTCTTCAAAGGTCAGGACCCCCACAGAGAAGGTATTATTTAGGTGGTGGATCATTCTCAGCACTGCAGTGACACTGACATGGTGGTTGTATGTTAGTCTGTGTTGTGCTGATATGAGTGGATCAGACACAGCAGCGCTGCTGGAGTTTTTAAACACCTCATTGTCACTGCTGGACTGAGAATAGTCCACCAACCAAAAATATCCAGCCAACAGCGTCCTGTGATTACTGATGAAGGTCTAGAAGATGACCGACTCAAACAGCAGCAATAGATGAGCGATCGTCTCTGACTTTACATCTACAAGGTGGACCAACTAGGTAGGAGTGTCTAATAGAGTGGACAGTGAGTGGACACGGTGTTTAAAAACTCCAGCAGCACTGCTGTGTCTGATCCACTCATACCACCACAACACACCACCACCATGTCAGTGTCACTGCAGTGCTGAGAATCATCCAGCACCTAAATAATACCTGCTCTGTGGTGGTCCTGTGGGGGTCCTGACCATTGAAGAACAAGATGAAAACATGCAGAGAAACAGATGGACTACAGTCAGTAAGTGGAGCTGATAAAACAGACAGTGAGTGTAGAAACAAGGAGGTGGTTTTAATGTTATGGCTGATCAGTGTATACTCTACATATATACCATTTGTGCAATAATAATAATTATTATTACTACCTGTTTGTGCTGTACCAAGTTTATATATATATATATATATCAGTTAAAAAGTTAAATGTATCAGTTAGAAATATGTAAATATATCAGTTAAAAGATATATAAATATATCAGGTAAAAATTTAATAATTAAATAAACCAATTTCTTTCTGCAAACTGTATTTGGGATACAATTTCAAGCTTTGAAAAAAAAGAGTTGCTAACAACCTGACATTATGATTTTACTTTCAATTTAAAGTAAACTACAATTTAATCTTAGCTCTTTAATTTTTATTGTTATTAAAAGGACTCTACTTGTTTCCACACAAGAATTTCACTTTGTAATGATAGTACACCATCTGTAGTTTACACTCAGTTAATATCAAGCAATTCTGATGTATCATTTTTAAATAAAGGCCTTTATATAGACATGATACATCAGAATGTTTTGATATTAACTAAGTAACATCTACAGATGGTGTACTGTCATTATAAAGTGGAATTGTCCTGTGGAAACTAGAGAATTCTTTTTTATAACAATCTAGAGTGAAATTAATAGAAAAGTAAAATGATTCTTCTGTTTTTTTCTGGTTTGATACATAACAGGTATGAATGTTCACATAAATATAAGGTGTAACTCTACTAGACGTCCTTTAGTTTATAGACGGTAGTTCTTAATTGCTGCATTTATTGTAAAGCTCAGAGAAGGCAACACAAATTGTAATGAAAAATAAAGAATAAAATATATCTGGTGAAATAAAATCTGATTAAAACTATTATTTATGTCCCACCTGGTAGCACCAGTGAAAGAGAATTTAATCAGACTGTTCTAGACAGAGTTTCTGTATTACAAGTGTTTATAAACCACTGATTATAAACATCAAGAATCAACATTTTATCATCAACTTTACTGCGTCACATGTGTTATAAGATGTTTTATTTACAGTAAAGTCTTGCTGTTTTTAATTTGTATGAACATTTCCAGTCAAAATACTCCACTGTCCCAAATTGTGTCCACTTCCCTTACAATGTGCACTATATAAAACAATTCCCTGTAATTCTAGTGCACTTGATGTTAAATCGAGTTACATATGAGACACAACCGCAGATCGTTTCTATACGCTGTGTTTCCTCATTCTACCAACATAAAGAAAACAAACTGTGGAACTTCCCCAAAACTTGGTTATAGCACTGCTCCACTTTACCTCCCCTGCTGCACTTTTTACCTTTTTACCCCCTTTATTATTTACCTGCAGTGATTGTAGCTGCTTGAAGGCTGTAGAAGCTTCAGACTGGAGACTTTAAGCTGGTGAAAGAAAATAAGTTTCGTTCCACCTGAGTGACGTCATGAGGACACGCCCACTGTTTGTGCCACATTTACACATTTTAACCACCAGGTGGCAGAAATTCACCCAAACACATACAGTGCTGTGATAAAGTAATTGCCCCCTCACTGCTCTCTGTTATTGTACATGTGTAGTGATGGAAGTGACTCTAAGATAAAGAGCAGTTAGATGTGTTAGTGTTTTCAGTGACAGAGAAACTCCAGATATGATGCAGGAAACTGAAATTCTATTTAAAACTTACAAATAGCTCAAAGGTCACAAATAGCAGGTTTTAGTTTAGCTCAGTTTAGTAAATACAGGAGAATTAGATTATAAAATGCGTTTGTGTGTGTGATCCAAAGGAAAAACAGGAAGAAATGTACACATTAGTATAGCAGTACTGATACAGTATGTACATTTTACACAAATGTTGTACAGATGTGGTGAACATTATTGGAGTGAATACGTTTACGTATGTTTGGGCAACACCTACAATCTGAGAATGATCAGATTAATAAGGTCCATGTTGATGCAGTACAGAAGCTTTAAAATAAACCAGCAATTAAGGAATGTTTTATAATATGAATTTTCATATAAAGTATACACAGACAGACGTGCATTACACAAGCCATGCAATAAAAAATAATAATAATCAAATGGATGGCAAATAATACTTTTTATTTAGACTTTTCAGTGCAAAAACATCACCAAATGCATAAAAAAAAAAATAACCCCATGTAATACTAGCATATTATTCCATATACCCCCCTCCATCATCTCTTCCAGTCTTGTCATTTTCAATTTCCTACTGTAACTCCGCTTCCGCTTACAATATCTCTGGTCAAGGACAGCTGTGAAATATCACACACCCCCTACGATACGTGTCCAGTCATGTCAAAAAGGATGCCAGTGTTGCTCGATACAGACTAACACATTCCAACTGGTTACAAGGGCATTCTAGGTGGTTCTGTGGCATATCTGGTAATTACTAGTGTGTTGCTAGATGGTTGCTACGGTAATCTATATGGTTGGAGATGGTTGTTCCCTTAAGATTGCTAGGGTGTTGCAAAGTCATGGTCACAATATCCTAGGCAACTTCAGTCAGGTTACTAGTTGGGTGCTCTGTTGTTGCTAAGTGGTTGTTTTAATATGCCACATGGTTAAAAGGCTGTTATTAGCTGGTTGCCATTGTATCCTATGTGATTACTAAGGTGATCCAGTTAGTTTGTATGTTTCTTCCATTTGGTTGTTATTATTTTGCAAATAAATAATTTTAATTAAAAATGAAATGCAAATAAGAGGAAGAAAAAACAAGTAAAAGGATATAAATCAGACAGTGGTGTTGCACATTGCATTGCACTCACTTATTAAGACTGAATTTGACTAACAGGGCAGATGATCAGTGGTGCTGAATTTTTATCTTCATATTTTTCATAGGGACTGAATATTGGATATAGTTTCTCAGTGAAAGACTGACCAGTGTAAGAGTAGATATGAGATTTATTCTCAACATCATAGAAGGAGACCAAACCGTCCTCATAATCCACAAACACCCCCACCTTCTGAGGAGCCTGTTTCAAAAAAAGGGGGGCAGAGGGAGAATCCAGAGACAAATATTTAGTTTTATTTCTCAGACACACAGACCAATATCCATCATCAGGTCCTGGTATAATCTCTCCCTTTCTGTTACTGGACTCTCTGGTCACTCCTAAATCCCACTCAGTCTTCCCTTTAACCTGAACCTCATAGTAAAATCTCCCTGAGGAGAATCCCTCCTTTCCCAGCACACAGACACATTGGTCAAATCTCTCTGGATTATCAGGAAGATCCTGTTCTGTGTCTCCGTCAGTAACTTGTTTTCCATCATAAGACAGGATCAGGTAAGGATGAGCTGTATCAGGATTCAGATTCACGTCCACTGAGAAAAAGAGACACAATTGACACCCGTTTTATCGTTACACAGTGTGTATTAATGAAGAAATCTAGATTTCATCATGTGATGAGTGAGAGCTCACAAACCTGCATATTGTTGAATTCTCTTTAGTTCTGGTTGGAATAAAATAAAGAACAAAATTATTTACTGCCAGAAATCATTTCTGTTAGAAACTGGATTATTATTAATGATGATTATAAAGCACAATATGAAGCTGGAACATGAACATTAACCAGCACATAGTGTGGTGACCAACATTCATAGAAGCTTCCATAGAGAATTCATAATAACAGCAAGTAACAGAAGCTTCAACGTATAATTAAACTATTACCGGATGAATGTAAGTCAAAAGAAATTTCTCTGCTCAAACAAGATCTTAGATAGTAAACACTTACCCATACTGACAACCTTCTTCATTTGTTCATCAACACATTCCTGAAGCTGAGACAGAGCTCTCCTCAGCGTCTCCACATCCAGATGAGGCTGAATACTGACATCAGTCCAGTTGTTGGTAGGTGGAGGTCTGCACAGGGACGGGTAAATCTACAGTACAGCAGGAGAGAGGAGAAATCCCTCAGTATGACCAGTGCTGTCCTGTCATGTGCTGCATTACTATTATGAAACAGAAGAACTCTGACCTGTAGGACGTGGAGATGATCCTCAGTGTTGGAGATCTGCTCCAGCTCAGTGTTTCTCCTCTTTAGCGCAGTGATTTCCTGCTCCAGATCTTTAATGAACTCTTCAGCCTGATGCTCTGCTGCTCTCTGTTTCTCTTCCATCACCTTCAGCATCTCAGCCTGGTTTCTCTCAATGCTGCGTATCAGAGCTCTGAAGATCTCCATGCTGTCAGCTTTCGCCTTCTCTGTGTTTTTCTACCGGGAGAAACATCAAGTCATTTATGTAGTGTTATTAGAATTATCAGCTCTGCTTATGTATCATTAAAAATGAGAACTAGCTGAGTAGAGAAAGACTTCACTTACTTTATTACGTTTTATAGAGTCTTTAATTTCCTCTATCTTCTTTAGTCGGTCCTGGATCATCTGCTCAACTTCTGCTTGTGTTGCTCCCAGCTGAGTCTGTAAAATATAAGTTGTGTTTACAGAATTCTGCAGAAGTGGTACTAATGTAATTATACTTCTAAACTGCACTTACTTTTCATATAAAACGGTTTATTGGATTAAAGAGTAAGAAAAATCTAGAATAAGAAATATTAGGTGATCAGGTGGCGCAGTGGTAAAACACTCTAGCACACCAGAGCTGACATTTTCTCATCTAATTGAAACTGAGCTTTGCCAACTGCTTGGGCTGGGAGCCCACATGAACAATGACTGGCTTTTAAAGGACTCTCTCATGGCTGAAATATTAGAGTGGGGAAACTCATGCTACTTTGACTTTTATTTCTTTGCATGTTTTTTTCTGGTGAACTTAATTTCATTTCATCTCAGTTCTGCAACACATTCCAAAACATGTTGGGATGATAAAGCATATACCACTTTGTAATGTTGTCATTTCTTCTCACAACACTTAAAAAACATTTTTATTTCTGGCAGATGGAGCCAGATTTTGGTTTACGAGCTTCAGATGCTTTTTTTCTGATTTATCACCAATTTGCCTGATTGTGAATCTGCTTCCTTTTACACAATCCCTAATCTGAACTAGGAGAGCCAGATCAATCCCCCCTGACGTGTCCATTCTGCGGCCACTTCTTATCACCTGCCAGTTTTGGGTTCCCATACAGAGATGTATTGTGTACAGAGAGCCATATACACGTGAAGATTTAAAAACTTTGTGACCCCAAAATGCTAATGTATCCTAGAAGTCTCAAAATTTGGCCTCCGTAACCACCAAACTTACCATGTGTAGCCCAATTAAAATTTGGGCATAAATAATATTTTGTTTACATTATGTTTGCTGTTAAATGGTAGCAAATAAATTAGTTCTTATTTGTTCTGTAATTAATTTTCTGATTGTCAAATTGTTTTATGCTGTTTAAAGTAAAGTGTATGTATAGCCCTCCCTTAATTTATGTTTAAGCCAATCAGCATGCATGGTGAGAGGTCGGGAAAGGAGCGGGAGAAAGTGGGTGGAAAAAGAAGAAAAAACGAAAAAAAAAAAAAAATAAATAAAATAGCAAGAGAGAACAAGTGTGATGTAAGCGGGTAAAACACCTATTATCTATTATATCTCTTGGGATGCGGGAAGACAAACGGACCGTGAGTCTGATATTACAATTTGCAGTCGACTAGTGACTTTGTTTATGCCGTGTCAGCCGTGAACGTCTCTGGAGCTTTCATGCATGGACGATAAACTCTGATTTTTTGCATCCAAGATCAAACGGGAAAGGATTTCTACTGTTTCATCAAGGTAAACAACGAACATGGACAGCGGAGTTTCTTGCACGTGAGTTTGATTTCAACACAACCGACCAAATATACTCTGTGATCTCTGCTGATTGGGAACGTGGGATCAGGCCTGCAACTGTATTTTGGGTTGCCGTTGTTTCATATTTTTGAACGAACTTGACTTTTGGATTTTGCTAAACGGACTTTGAGTTTTTTTTTTTTTTTTGTTTACTTAGTTATTTACATAACTGCCGGCTTTAGGAGGTAGCAGGGCTGGACTGGGAACAAAATTCAGCCCTGGACTTTTTTCTTGAGCAGCCCACAACAAGCACATCACGCCACACATATCACCCCCTAATCAAATGTTAGATGATTGATATTAATAGTTTTCATCTATCTTACCACTAAAGTTAATAACGCACTATAATAAAAATTAAAATAATTAAAAAAAAACTACAAAAAAATATATAAATCTCCAACACTTTCTTTTGGGATTAATAGTTCTATCCATCTATCACACACAATTACAAATTCTACAATGTTTCTTAAAATTTACAATTTCTTAAATGGTTCTATTGGATTTCCCCATCCTGTCTCATTAAACCAAAAGAAATAAAATTAAACCTTTCTTTCATTAAACCTTCAACACTGGTAAATATGCTTTTTTCGCACTTTTATTCACACGTGATTCACGTTTGTTCCAAATTAGTGCAAAGAAATAAATCGCATGTGTAAATACTTTATATCTTGACAAGGGAAATTACCCATGTGAGCTATGCACATAATCACTCTAAAAATGTCCTGAACACCTGCATTTTCCTTTCTGTATTATAGAGGACAAGATAGTGTTTACTTTTTCTGAAGAGCAGAGACTAATGGTACCATCTCAAATTATATCCACCGCCCTATGTAGTGCACTATGTTAAACATGACATCATAGAACTTTTACAAAAATCGTCCTTAAAACGGCTGGTTTAAAGCCCCTGATATCCAACAGTAGCTTAGATAACTACTTATTAATCATTCAGTGACTGTTAAAATAAATGTTTTGTACTGTTAGGAAGTACCCTAAGTAGGGCATAAACGACATTTGAGATGGGCCCACAGTCTCTTCTTAAACAGCGTTACTAATGAAGCAGAGTCACTGAACACTAACTTTTCCTTTTCTGCTCTCTGGCTATGCTGTAGTTCCTCACTGCCAAACAGGTTGTCCGGTTTCCTGCACTTTTCTGCATCTGCTTGCAGCTTTTTCTGTTTTTTATCACGGGCTTTTTCTGCACCTCCTTTACGCTTTTTCGACCCTTTCTCCATCTCGCACTCATTTATAGTTTTTGTACTGGTGGTTGTGATTACGGTTTATCCTGGGGGAGGGACATTTCTGTGATTGGCCAATGGACATGCAGTGAGGATACTGTGGTGGGCCAATGCACACTTCAGGATTATTAATCAGGAATATTTAAAACAGAATTTATTTTTCACTCCCCCAGCGGCCCACATACAGAGCGGCCCACCGGGAAAACTCCCGACCCTCCCGATGACCAGTCCATCCCTGGGAGGTAGTGATAACATTTTGAATATTACTGATTGTCATTTGATTGAATCTGTATTATAACATTTTTGTAACATATTTTGGGGTGTGAAATGTATTTTTATGATTGTGTACATGAGTAAATAGTTAGTTTGTTTAAAGTTCTATCCGTGTGGGACATATCATTAAGTATTATTAAGGTATACAAGTCTGATATGTCAGGGATAATGGTAACTCATTCACTGTAAATGGGGTGCTAGTAGTGTGTCTTATAGGGTAATTAATGTAGTGTTATTCTGGTTTAACTAATAGTAGTTTGCATCAACAATACAACATTTTATCCTGTTACCCTTTTAAATCCTTATATTACCCTAAAGAAAGAGATTTCTAAAGCTGATAAAATAATTCGGGGAGTGTGCTTTCCAAATACAGCCAGGTGTGCTATGGGGCGCTAGACATGCGATTATAATTGTACTGATTTTTTGCTTCTTAATATATGTAACTGGATATAAATATGCAGGTGTGTAATTTTAAAGCCATTGTCTGATTTTATTAGTATATTTGGTAAGTTTAACTATGTGTTATTCCAAATTTATGCCCCAGCAAAACAGTAAGTATAGGAGGACCAACTAAAAGGTCTTTAACACTCAGGTGGAGGAAAAATTACAAATTAAATATAAACACTGCTAATAAGAATTTTAGTTTTAATGTTTTTACGTTTGAGACTAAATGAATTAATCACAGACATTTTCAGAAGCTTTTTAAATTCTCTTTACCAGAGGTGCAAATAATTCTGGAGCTCAATGTATCGATCTCTCACCTTCTTCTCTGCACTCTCCTCCTCTATAGGAACTGTGTTGTGGTTTTTGTGGTCATCTAAGTTGCAGACCTGACACACACATGTCTGGTCGTCTCTACAGAACATCTCCAGAGGTCTCTCATGTTTCTGACAGATGTAATCCTCCAGGTTCTCTACAGTATCTATTAGTTTGTGTTTCTTTAATGAAGAAGCTTTCTCATGAGGTTCCAGGTGAATCTTACAGTAAGAGACCATACAGATCAGACAGGACTTAAGAGCTTCATGTTTCTTTTTATTGCAGACCTCACAGAACACCAGAGATTTGGTAGGTTCTCCTGCAGTGCTGCTTGATTTGACCTGCACTGGCTTCCTGAATTGAGCAGCGAGTACAGAGATGAAAGTATTTACTCGTAGTTCAGGTCTTCGAGGAAATTCCTCCTTACATACTGGACACTGACAGTGTGAACTGGTGTCCCAGCACTCTTTGATACAGATCATGCAGAAGTTGTGTCCACATGGAGTAGAGACTGGATCAGTGAACACATCCAGACAGATGGAGCACTGGAGCTGATCTTCAGACAGGAAACTGCTGGAGGAAGCCATGACTGATAGAGGAGATACAGAGACACCATAATGATTCATATATTCATTTATTTATTGTCTATTTTACCACCCATCCTACACTGGGTCACAATGGGTACAATTAACTGGACATTAGGCAGTAAATACCCCAGACAGGTCACCAGTCTATCACAGAGCAAGCAAACACACACACACACACACACACACACACACACACAAACACACACACACACACACACACACACACACACCTAATGGTAATTAGTTTGAATGCAGGTCTTTGTACTGTGGGAGGAAACTGGATCACCAGAAAAGAACCTGCAAACTCCACACAGAAGAACCCGCTTGCTGTAATGACAGATTGTACATCAGGCTGTGTGGGTGTGTTCTGTACAATCATTCGTCTGGTTTTTCTGGTTTTATACATAACAGGTATGAATGTTCACATAAATATGAGGTGTAACTCTACTAGACGTCCTTTAGTTTATAGACGGTAGTTCTTAATTGCTGCATTTATTGTAAAGCTCAGAGAATAAAACAACACAAATTGTAATGAAAAATAAAGAATAAAATATATCTGGTGAAAAAAAAACCTAATTAAAACTATTATTTATGTCCCACCTGGTAGCACCAATGAAACAGAATTTAATCAGACTGTTCTAGACAGAGAGAGTTTCTGTATTACAAGTGTTTATAAACATCTGATTATAAAAATCAAGAAATCAACATTTTATCATCAACTTTACTGCGTCACATGTGTTATAAGATGTTTTATTTACAGTAAAGTCTTGCTGTTTTTCATTTGTATGTACATTTCAAGTCAAAATACTCCACTGTCCCAAATTGCATCCACTTCCCTTACAATGTGCACTATATAAAACAAGTCCCTGTAATTCTAGTGCACTTGATGTTAAATCGAGTTACATATGAGACACGACCGCAGATCGTTTCTATACGCTGTGTTTCTTCATTCTACCAACATAAAGAAAACAAACTGTGGAACTTGGTTATAGCACTGCTCCACTTTAAAACTATTATTTATGTCCCACCTGGTAGTACCAGTAAAAAATAATTTAATCAGACTGTTCTAGACAGAGAGAGTTTCTGTATTACAAGTCTTTATAAACCACTGATTATAAACATCAAGAAATCAACATTTTATCATCAACTTTACTGCGTCACATTTGTTATAAGATGTTTTATTTACAGTAAAGTCTTGCTGTTTTTCATTGTTTTTGCACTGTATAAAACAATTCCCTGTAATTCTAGTGCACTTGATGTTAAATCGAGTTACATATGAGACACGACCGCAGATTTCTATACGCTGTGTTTCTTCATTCTACCAACATAAAGAAAACAAACTGTGGAACTTGGTTATAGCACTGCTCCACTTTACCTCCCTTGCTGCACTTTTTACCTTTTTACCCCCTTTATTATTTACCTGCAGTGATTGTAGCTGCTTGAAGGCTGTAGAAGCTTCAGACTGGAGACTTTAAGCTGCTGAAAGAAAATGAGTTTCGTTTCACCTGGGTGACGTCATAAAGACACGCCCACTGTTTGTACCACATTTACACATTTTAACCACCAGGTGGCAGAAATTCCCCCAAACACATACAGTGCTGTGATAAAGTAATTGCCCCCTCACTGCTCTCTGTTATTGTACATATGTAGTGATGGAAGTGACTCTAAGATAAAGACCAGTGTCATGTTCTGTAAGAACTTTCCTTTATTTATGGAACTTTTCTTCCCTCTACTGGTGTTTTAGAGTAATTCATTATTTTCTTCTTTAATTTCAGTTATTATTTTTATTGGTTAGTTTATTCACATGACGTGGCCAGGTTATAGTTCATAGTGTGATCAGGAAAAGTATTAGATGTTACATGTCATGTGATCAGCTTACAGCTCCAGCTATCCCATCATTCCCTTCTGTTGTTTGTGCTTTGGAAAAGTATCACTTATGAGTTATATTTATGTTTACATTTAACTATAATATTACACAAGTGTTAGTGTAATGCTTTTAATATATTACATTTAAATATTTACGTTTATATTTACGTTTACATAAAAATGCTGCCAATGTCAAACTAACAATGACTGACAGTTATTTGCACTGTTTATAAGCTATGTAGAGTTACTTGCATATCATTTGAATAAGGCATTTGTATGGTATAATTGTGTAGCTGTTATGTACAATATTATGTTTGTGGATGTTCTCTGAATAGCATTTAATATTCTAACTGCTGCTTCCTTTCTGTATCATTTCAGTTTTACTAAATTGTTTCTTGAGAAATGAAGACAACAGTGAAGAGCATTTAACTTTACTCCAGCTTCTGATTTCTGTCCATTTGTGTACAGACACACACACTGAGGACAGAATAACCAGTTAGATGTGTTAGAGGGAGAAACTCCAGATATGATGCAGGAAACTGAAATTCTATTTAAAACTTACAAACAGCTCACAGTTCACAAATAACAGGTTTTAGTCTAGCTTAGTTTAGCACATCCAGGATTATTAGTTTACAAAATGTGTTTGTGTTTCCAAAGGAAAAGCCAGAAGAAATGTACACATTGGTATAGCAGTACTGATACAGCATGCAAATTTTACACAAATGTTGTACAGATGTGATGAACATTATTGGAGTGAATACGTTTATTTATATTTAGTAGGGCTGTCGAAGTTAACGCGATAATAACGCATTAACGCGATCTCAATTTAACGCGATAAAAAAAAAATAGTGTCGTTAACGCAAATTCTATTTGGCCCTGCGAGTCATCCGTAGTTCATGTTGAGGCTTGACCGTGCACAGCATCTCATTAAGACAGCATTTCTCAAATGTAACCAAGCGTCGTAGTGATGCACTTTCTTAATAAAGAAATAAATACACGCTATATTCACAAGTTGTCGGGAGC
Organism: Trichomycterus rosablanca; assembly: GCF_030014385.1. Classification (NCBI taxonomy): domain Eukaryota; kingdom Metazoa; phylum Chordata; class Actinopteri; order Siluriformes; family Trichomycteridae; genus Trichomycterus; species Trichomycterus rosablanca. The sequence continues at coordinate 53,501,338 of NC_085991.1, read as the reverse complement.
AAAACACTTTATTAACTTATTCTGTTACGGTACCGAATAGCGGACAGCTAGAGTCATTGTGTTAGCCAAGCATGCTATTCCATGAACTATGGAAGCCCCAAAGGGTCAAAACACACTCTCTTCGTGTAGAAACGTCAATCAAACCATTGTCACAATACAACCACAGAAAAGTCTGTTACTATAACTACGCCTTATCCCACCTAAAGCACCGCTGATCTACAATGCTTTCTGATGGAGAAATTTTAATCTACAATCTGATATATATATGGAGTCAGGGGTCTCTGCTGGATAGTATTACTGCCTAGTATGTGAGTGAATAAAACTCCCTTACAGTTTTCTCTTGTCCCAGCAGTTTTTAACATAAGTACATTTAGCATAAAATGTGTTCACCATTTTAATTGTAACATTTCACTTAAAAATCCTTGTTTTCTATAACATTTACACAGATTTTTTTTTAAATGCGATTAATCGCGATTAACTATATGAAATTCTGAGATTATTCGCGATAAAAATTTTTAATCGTTTGAAAGCCCTAATATTTAGGCAACATCTACAATCTGAGAATGATCAGATTAATAAGGTCCATGTTGATGTAGTACAGAAGATTTAAAACAAACCAGTAATTAAGAAATGTTTTACAATATGTAATTTAAATTAAAATATACACAGACAGACATGCATTACACAAGCCATGCAATAAAAAATAATATTAATTAAATGTCATATTGATGGCATAAAATAAAATCTATTTAGACTTTTTAGAGCAAAAACATCACAGAATAAATAAAATAATATAAAACATAAGACTCCATGTAACAGCTTACAATGCTTACAATATCTCTGGCCAAGGAGAGCCATGGACCATCACACGACCCCTACAACACACGTCCAGTCAAGTCAGAGGGGTTTCCAGTGTTGCTTAGGTAAAAACTTACATATTCCAGGTGGTTACTAGGGTGGTTCTATGGTATTTCTGGTAATTATGAGCAGAGGTGGAAAGTAACGAATTACATTTACTTGTGTTACTGTAATTGAGTAGGTTTTTTGTGTACTTGTACTTTTTAAAGTAGATTTTACAACTTGTAATTTTACTTTTACTTAATTATATTTTGTATTAAGAATTGTAATTCGCTACATTTTAAATAACATCCGTTACTGAGTAAAAAAAAAAGAAAGAAAGAAAACTCGACATTAAACCGGCCCGTTAGGCTGTTTGATCCCGCTGAGCAGTTACGAATTTGTTCTTTAGAGTCGGGCTGCGAACTGAATCACTGAGTTAACGAGTCAGAAACGACTCACTCTGTTTCATTATGATGTTGTGCATAAACAACTCCATGAATCGGTTCATTTGGTGAAGAGATTCAGATGTATAAACCAATCAGAGCTTCAGAATTCAGATTCTGGGATGAATTTCAATCTTTTTCTTCATTGGTTGTATAAATGACAGTTTAGTGAACGAATCACCAATTTAAGCTTTTTACCAGGAAAGCCGAGAGAATAAATGATCTACAATAGTTTTCATTAGTTAGGTGGATAAAACAGTTGGGTATGGATTTATATATTCTGGAAACATACAAGATGGTCTTATATAAAGTGGATTATATCCCTAATGGAACAACACACAGATATACTGTAGATCAAGTAAGCAGATAAGTGGTTATGATTTTCTGCTGCTGTGTGATTGATCTGGGTCGCGGTTCTGCTTTTTACGGTACGCTTTCATTTTGCAACAATAGCAAAGCATTATCAAATATTGTGATTTTTTATGTTTATTTATTTGAGTATAAGTAAAACTGACAGCATAAATGTGATTGTGAGATTCTGCTGGTTTGTTTTTGATGTTGATCATGTTCCTATGATGGTGTAAGACCCGTTATATTTTTTATAGGTGCAACCCTAACCGCCTACCCCTTTTATTGAGGATAAACAGAAATAATGCTATTTTGAATTAATGAGAGCAGTTGCAGTCTGTTAGGTGTGTAGAGGTTAAATCCACACATGAACTGCTAATATGCTGCATGGCTGGTGAGCTGTGTGTAGTCTGCTGTATCATTCATCCATCAACTTCTGTTGGAACATGACATCCCTCCTTCTGTTAAAAAAGTAACTAAGTAACATTTACTTGGAGTACATTTTAAATGAGTTACTTTTTACTTGAGTAGATTTATAGACTAGTAATTGTACTTAAATAAAAAATCATCAAAGTAATAGTACTTTTACTTGAGTACAATATTTTAGTACTCTTTCCACCTCTGATTATAAATGTGTTGCTTGATGGTTGCTACAGTATTTTACATGTTTATTGGATGTTGCTGGTTGTTGGTTGCTATGGTATTGTGAGATGGTTTGCCATCATGGTGCATGTGTGCTAGGGCTGGGCGATATGACTAAAAAACTGATATCTCGATATGCTTTTGAGAAGTGGTGATATGGTATAATGCAAACTTAAGTACAATGGCAGACCACTGTCCATATTCAGCACAGAAATGAACAAGAATTAATATCTGTAAATTTTACATCATCAACATCTCCCTTACTGGTAAATAAGGTACCGTTTGAAAACTTAAAATGTCTACTTTTAGCAGTGTAAACTTAATTTTAGCTTAAAAACACAAATCATTGTAGTTCCGACACATTCTGACAGAATTACAGTGTTTATATTTTGTATTATTACAGGCTGTATTTGTATTAATATTAACAATATTCTCACAATCACATTCTGTTCCATTTTATTTAAAATAAATGAGCATCAAACAATCCTGAAAAAGTTCAATAATTGATTATGCTTTTCTATCATTGCAAAATGAAATTGCACGTTAAACAGCAGCACCGTGTCCCAGATCAACCACACAGCAGCATAAAATCATAACCACTGCTTACCTGAGCTTCTCTTCTTCAAATTAAAAATTGTGTTTCTAGAGCAGAGGTCACTAACAGGCGGACCGCGGTCCGGGTCCGGACCCAGAAGCTGTCCCATACGGACCCGGACCTACAGCCAAAACAGAAAGTTATGATTTAAAATCTGACGGAGCGCTTCTATTTTAACAGGCGCAGCTTTTGTAGTCTTTACGGTAGCGGTTTAGCGGACGAGAAAACGCACAGACCACGTGACACCACTCAGCCAATCAAGTCTGTGCATTCCAGCCAGTAAACACTGCGACTCTACAGTGCAGACAGATGAGAGAGTTAGAGGCGAGTTACATGTGAAAAGACTGTGGAAAGAAAAATAAAGATAGCGAACGTAGAAAAAACGAAGGAAGAGATACAGACGACTGTGCAGGAGAAAGTTGAGAAAAAGACGAGTGAGACAGGAGACAAATGGCGCTCTCCTTAAAAGAAAAGTGTACAGCTAAAATACAGCATTTAATCCGTGATGGAGAAACTCATTTCTGTTCTTACTTCCCACTGGAGCACAATTTATTTTTATTGTCCCTTAGTTTGATAAGAGAAAGGTTTGATAAGGTGGGGCGGTCCAGGTCCTCTCTGTGTGGAGTTTGCATGTTCTCCCCGTGTCCGCATGGGTTTCCTTCGGTGCTCCGGTTTCGTCCCACAGTCCAAAAACATGCAAGTGAGGTGAATTGAAGATACTAAATTGTCCATGATTATGTTCGATATAAACTTGTGACCTGATGAATCTTGTGTAATGAGTAACTACTGTTTCTGTCATGAATGTAACCAAAGTGTAAAACATGACGTTAAAATCCTAATAAACAAACATTTGATTTGACAGTCAGTTATTGATTACATGCAGATGTTGATACAACTATATATATGTTATAATATATATATAGCAGTGATAGCTCAGTGGTAAAGGTACTGGACTAGTAAACAGAAGGTTGCTGGTTCAAGCCCTGCCACCACCAAGTTGCCACTGTTGGGTCCCTGAGCAAGGCCCTTAACCCTCAGTTACTCATTGTGTTCAGCTCATTGTGTAAGTCGCTTTGGATAAAGGCGTCTGCTAAATGCTGAAAACATAAATAATATATACAGTACAGGCCAAAAGTTTGGACACACCTTCTCATTCCTGTGGTTTTTCTTAATTTTTTTTACATTTTCTACATTGTACATTAATACTAAACACATCCAAACTATGAAGGAACACATATGGAATTATGTAGTAAACAAAAAAGTGTTAAACAAACCAGAATATGTTTTATATTTTAGATTCTTCAAAGTAGCATCTTTTGCTCTGATGACAGATTTGCACACTCTGAAATTTTTCTCAACCAGCTTTATTAGGTCTCCACCTGGAACGGTTTTCAATGAATGTTTGCGCCTTGTCTAGAGTGAATTTTTGGAATTTGTTGCTTTTTTAATGTGTTTGAGACCATCAGTTGTGTTGTGCAGAGGTAGAGTTGGTAAAATATAAAACATATTCTGGTTTGTTTAACACGTTTTGGTTCACTACATAATTCTTCATAGTTTGGATGTCTTCAGTATTAATCTACAATGTAGAAAATAAAAATAATCAAGAAAAAACATTGAAGAGAAGGTGTGTCCAAACTTTTGACTGGTGTGTCCAAACTTTTGGCCTGTACTGTATATATATATATACACACACACACACATATAGTTAAACATTCCGGACCCTTGCTTCAAGAAATTTCCTCTAACTGGACCTCTTTAAATTTTAGTTGAATACCCCTGTTCTAGAGGGTTGCTATGGTATTGTAGGTGGTTGCTATGATGTCCCCTGTTCTTAATAGGAAGAAAAAAAAGTTGTAGTAAAACAATATTAATCAGACAGTAGTGTTGCACATTGCATTGCATTCACTAAATAGGACTGAACTTGACTAACAGGGCAGATGATCAGTGGTGCTGAATTTTTACCTTTATCATTGACACAGGGACTAAATACTGGATAAAGTTTCTCAGTGAAAGACTGACCAGTGAAAGAGTAGATATGAGACTCATTCTCAACATCATAGAAGGAGACCAAACCCTCCTCATAATCCACAAACACCCCCATCGTCTGAGGATCCTGTTTTAAGGAGAGGAGGACACGAGGAGAATCCAGAGCCTTATATTCAGTTTCATTTCTCAGCCACACAGACCAATATCCATTTTCAGTACTGAGTGTAATCATCCCCTTCCGGTTACTGGACTCTCTGGTCACTCCTAAATTCCACTTAGTCTTCCCTTTAACCTGAACCTCATAGTAAAATCTCCCTGAGGAGAATCCCTCCTTTCCCAGCACAAACACACAGTAATCAAATCTCTCTGGATTATCAGGAAGATTCTGTCGTTTGTCTCCACATGTAACTTGTTTTCCATCATCAGACAGGATCAGGTTAGGATAAGCTGTATCAGAATCCAGAGTTACGTCCACTGATAAATAGAGACACAATTTACACCCATTTTATCGTTACACAGTGTGTATTAATGAAGAAATCTAGATTTCATCATGTGATGAGTGAGAGCTCACAAACCTGCATATTGTTGAATTCTCTTCAGTTCTGGTTGGAATAAAATAAAGAACAAAATTATTTACTGTTAGAAATCATTTCTGTTAGAAACTGGATTATTTTAAAGTGATGATTATAAAGCACAATATGAAGCTGGAACATGTACATTAACCAACACAGTAACCAATATTCATAGGAGCTTCAATAAAAAATTAAAGATCACAGCTGCTTCAACTTATGGTTAAACTATTACCGAATAAATGTAAGTCATAAGTAATTTCTCTGCTCAAACTCACAAGATCTTAGATAGTAAACACTTACCCATACTGACAACCTTTTTCATTTCTTCATCAACACATTCCTGAAGCTGAGACAGAGCTCTCCTCAGAGTCTCCACATCCAGATGAGGCTGAATACTGACATCAGTCCAGTTGTTGGTGGGTGGAGGTCTGCACAGGGACGGGTAAATCTACAGTACAGCAGGAGAGAGGAGAAATCCCTCAGCATGACCAGTGCTGTCCTTTCATGTGCTGCATTGCTATTGAGAAACAGAGGGACTCTGACCTGTAGGAGGTGGAGATGATCCTCAGTGTTGGAGATCTGCTCCAGCTCAGTGTTTCTCCTCTTTAGCTCAGTGATTTCCTGCTCCAGATCTTTAATGAACTCTTCAGCCTGACGCTCTGCTGCTCTCTGCTTCTCTTCCATCACCTTCAGCATCTCAGCCTGGTTTCTCTTAATGCTGCGTATCAGAGCTCTGAAGATCTCCATGCTGTCAGCTTTCTCCTTCTCTGTGTTTTTCTATCAGGAGAAACATCATGTCATTTATGTAGTGTTATTATAAATATCAGTTCTTCTTATGTATGTTTGGAAACGAGGACTAGTCGAGTAGAGAAAGACTTTACTTACTTTATTAAGTTCTACAGAATGTTTGATTTCTTTAATCTTCTTCAGTCGGTCCTGGATCTTCTGCTCAACTTCTGCTTGTGTTGCTCCCAGCTGAGTCTGTAAAATATACAAGTTGTGTTTACAGAAATGATTGGAATTCTGCAGAAGTGGTACTAATATAATTATACTTCTAAACTGCACTCACTTTTCGTATAAAATGGTTTACTGGATTAAAGAGTTAGAAAAATCTAGAATAAAAAATATTAGGCGCTCAGGTGGTGCAGCGGTAAAACACGCTAGTGCACCAGAGTTGACATTTTACACTCAACAGTTTGAAACTCAGCTTTGCCACATGAACAATGATTGGCTGTTGTTCATACAAATGGGAGCCGAATAAAGGACTCTCTCATGGCTGATGCAATTATGATCTCTGCTGGCTGATTGATGGCACCTGCTCAGAGACGGGGAAAGAGTGTGTAGGTCAGGGTGTGGCTCTCCATACACAAAGCCAGAGGCAATTTAACCTGCCTGTGGGCCCAGGGGCTACGGCTGGTTGTGGGCCCCATGTATAGTTTTCATAAAATCAGTACACAACGCAAGACAACAGTTTAGTGGCATAACTAGGAGCTCATGGGCCCCAGTGCAAAAATAATTTTGGCCCCCCTGTATATATATATATGTATATATATAGGTCTAGTTACGTTAAGCAAGTTACAAAGATTCCCAAAATCCCTCATGTAATATAATGTAATCCACTCACTGTGTATAGCACTGTGTAATCCACTTCGCTATAGCGGCACTTTACCGCTAGCATTAGCCACTTGCTACTAGAGGGTTGGCTCACCTAGCCGCTGTCTGGCGGGGATGCTACAGGTCTTTTGCTGCGTGCGGTGGTGGAGGTGTGGGAATAAAGGCACACCTCAAGGTAGAGTCACTTTAACTGTTTAGTCAGGACTTTAATGAGCGTTACAGCACTTTTTACGGCCTAGTTCCAGAACCCGAACTTCAATGCTGGGACCATAAGGTAAGACTCATATACAAAACTAACTGCAGAACGTCGGAACGCACATGTATAAACCGGGTGCTGCACTCTGATTGGCTGAGCTGAATGTCACATACATATTAGCGCTAACGTTCACGTTGCTTAACTGAAACCACAAATCAAGCTTCCCTATTGTTATTAACCAAAATAACTAACAAAATAAATAAAAAATAAAACAGCCAACCGGGGCCCTCAATTATTCGGGGCCCCTGGGCTGAAGCCCAGGTAAGCCAGTGCATTAAATCGCCCATGCACAAAGCTGATCTGCATATTCATCCGCCTAGTACACTCAGAAGCTTTTTAAATCCTCTTTACCAGAGGTTCAAATAAATCTGAAGCTCAATCTATTAGGTCTCTCACCTTCTTCTCTGCACTCTCCTCCTCTATAGGAACTATGTTGTGGTTCCTGTGGTCATCTAAGTTGCAGAACTGACACACACACGTCTGGTCGTCTCTACAGAACATCTCCAGAGGTCTCTCATGTTTCTGACAGATGTAATCCTCCAAGTTCTCCACAGGATCTATTAGTTTGTGTTTCTTTAATGCAGAAGCTTTCTCATGAGGTTCCAGGTGAGTCTTGCAGTAAGAGACCACACAAATGACAGGACTTAAGAGCTTCACGTTTCTTCTCACTGCAGACCTCACAGAACACCAGAGACTTGATAGGTTCTCCTGCAGTGCTGCTTGATTTGACCTGAACCGGTTTCCTGAACTGAGCCGCCAGTCCAGAGATGAAGGTGTTAACATGTAGTTCAGGTCTTCTGGGAAAATCCATCTTACATACTGGACACTGACAGTGTGAACTGGTGTCCCAGAACTCTTTGAGACAGGTCATGCAGAAGTTGTGTCCACATGAAGTCGTGACTGGATAAGAGAACACATCCAGACAGATGGAGCACTGGAGCTGATCTTCAGAGAGGAAACTGCTGGAGGAAGCCATGACTGATAGAGAAGATACAGAGACACCATAATGATTCATATATTTATTGTCTATTTTACCACCCATCCACAGAGCAAGCAAACACAAACACACACACACACAAACACACACACACACACACACTCTCACACACCTAGTTAGTTTGAATGCAGGTGTTTGTACTGTGGGAGGAAACTGGATCACCAGAAAAGAACCTGCAAACTCCACACAGAAGAACCCGCTTGCTGTAATGACAGATTGTACATCAGGCTGTGTGGGTGTGTTCTGTACAATCATTCTTCTGGTTTTTCTGGTTTTATACATAACAGGTATGAATGTTCACGTAAATATGAGGTGTAACTCTACTAGACGTCATTTAGTTTGTAGACGTTAGTTCTTAATTGCTGCATTTATTGTAAAGTTTAGAGAATAAGGCAACACAAATTGTAATGAAAAATAAAGAATAAAATATATTTGGTGAAATAAAACCTAATTAAAACTATTATTTATGTCCCACCTGGTAGTACCAGTAAAAAATAATTTAATCAGACTGTTCTAGACAGAGAGAGTTTCTGTATTACAAGTCTTTATAAACCACTGATTATAAACATCAAGAAATCAACATTTTATCATCAACTTTACTGCGTCACATTTGTTATAAGATGTTTTATTTACAGTAAAGTCTTGCTGTTTTTCATTGTTTTTGCACTGTATAAAACAATTCCCTGTAATTCTAGTGCACTTGATGTTAAATCGAGTTACATATGAGACACGACCGCAGATTTCTATACGCTGTGTTTCTTCATTCTACCAACATAAAGAAAACAAACTGTGGAACTTGGTTATAGCACTGCTCCACTTTACCTCCCTTGCTGCACTTTTTACCTTTTTACCCCCTTTATTATTTACCTGCAGTGATTGTAGCTGCTTGAAGGCTGTAGAAGCTTCAAACTGGAGACTTTAAGCTGCTGAAAGAAAATGAGTTTCGTTTCACCTGAGTGACGTCATAAAGACACGCCCACTGTTTGTACCACATTTACACATTTTAACCACCAGGTGGCAGAAATTTACCCAAACACATACAGTGCTGTGATAAAGTAATTGCCCCCTCACTGCTCTCTGTTATTGTACATATGTAGTGATGGAAGTGACTCTAAGATAAAGACCAGTGTCATGTTCTGTAAGAACTTTCCTTTATTTATGGAACTTTTCTTCCCTCTACTGGTGTTTTAGAGTAATTCATTATTTTCTTCTTTAATTTCAGTTATTATTTTGATTGGTTAGTTTATTAATATGACGTGGCCAGATTATAGTTCATAGTGTGATCAGGAAAAGTATTAGATGTTACATGTCATGTGATCAGCTTACAGCTCCAGCTATCCCATCATTCCCTTCTGTTGTTTGTGCCATGGAAAAGTATCACTTATGAGTTATATTTATGTTTACATTTAACTATAATATTACACAAGTGTTAGTGTAATGCTTTTGATATATTACATTTAAATATTTACGTTTATATTTACGTTTACATGGTCTTCCAGTTTGGGAACGATGCGCGCCGGTTGTTATGGTTGCCGCTCCACTCCGGTCTGTTTTTCTTTTCCAACGATATTATTGCTGTTTTGCTACTTTCGTCCTTACTTCTGAAATGCGGAGGATTGCTTTTGATCATATTGACATCTGCTGCTTTTGTTTTTCTTACCGGCATCGGCTGGTTACGCTAGCTGTTTCAGTAACCGTCCCACCGCTATTGGTGCTTCTGGCTGTCTGCGAGCCCGCTCCAACTGGTTTGCTCCCCATTTCAGCTCTGCTGTGGTAAGTGAGTTACCTCTCCTGTGCTCAGTATCTGCTGTTCTGCCTTTCACCCGGCTTATTTATCGTTTGCCGCTTGACTGTCTGTGGGCTGCTTGCTTTTGGTTGGCTAACGTAGCATAGCATAGCATAGCTTTTAGCTTCCTGCTAACTGATCCTTGATGGTGTGTGTGGTTGTGTTCCTATAGCTAGCTTCCAATTATGAATTTTTCCAGCTTGCTTCTCCTGTGTACTGTAATTTTTGGACTAATTGGGATCATGAATGCTACTTGTGGCCCCTCGCGTGGCGTGGATAATGCCAATTCCCCTTGTCTACACTATACTTCTGCTGATCTGCGTGACCTAAGAACTTTTTATCATCTTGACTCGGCGACTTACAACCTCTGTCGTAATGCTGGCGTCTCTCATCGTCCATGGTATGTTCATCGTGGTCGCAGGAGTCGGCGTTATGCCCATCATCCTTCTCATCCCATCCTCATCTATCAAGCATCAGCCTCAGCAATCCCTGTCATCTGGTCTACTGATCGTCGTCCCAGGAAGCGTTCTACCTGGCATCCTTGCGGCGCTGATCCTGGCGTACAGTGTGCGATTCCTCGTACCAACAGCCCACCTGCTCTGATTCGGTCTTCTCATAATCGCTTGCTCACCATGGCACTATTTAACTGTCACTCACTCACTGACAAGGCTGCTCTACTCAGTGATCACATTATTCATAATAACATTGACCTTCTTTTTCTGACTGAAACCTGGCAACATCCTAATGACTATATCCATCTAAACACCGCTGCTCCGGCGGGATTTAAGCATCTTTCGTCCCCTAGGACCTCTGGGAGAGGTGGCGGCTTGGCTGTGCTCTTCTCCCAGGCTATTAATCTCTGTATCTGTAACTCCCCTAAGGTTTCTTCTTTTGAATACATGGTGGTTAGGATCTTGTGCCCTAGTCCTACTCTCTTTATACTCCTCTACCGGCCACCTAAGAATACCTTTACTGATTTTTTGTCTGATTTGTCTGAAGTTCTGACGTCTGTGTGTGGTCTAACTTCGTCTGTAGTTTTGCTGGGTGACTTCAACATTCACCTAGACTCCAATACCTCAAACTCTACTGAATGTCTGTCATTAATTAACTGCTTTGATTTACAACAATATGTAACTTTTCCTACTCATAAACATGGTCACATCCTGGACCTCATCTGTTCCACCACTAATACTATCAGTAATCTTCAAGGACACAACATTGGTGTTTCAGATCATTTGTTTATAACTTCGAGTCTCTCACTGCCTGCCCTCGCTCATTCAACTAAGACTGTAATCACCTACCGGGACCTCTTGTTAACCCATTGTCCTTCTCTGCTACCCGACTAACCTCGAACTTTGTCTCTGTCACGTCTCAGCACTCTGTTAATCAGGCTGTGAAAATATATAATCAGTCTCTCACAAATACTTTTGAGGTCCTTGCTCCTGTTAAAACTAGGGTTGTCCCCGCCTCTCACTCCTCTCCCTGGTATACTCCTGAGCTTCGAACCCTAAAAACCCAGGGCCGCCGGCTTGAACGTCTGTTTAAAAAAACGTCGCTGCAGGTTCATGCCTTGGCACTCGCGGACTACTTGGCCAATTATAAAGTGGCTTTAAATGCTGCCCGATCTAGCTACCTTACTTCTGAGTTTAAAAAAGCTTTTTTTTCTATTGTTAATAAGATTCTGTGTCCCCCATCTAACTCTGTCACTGCGTCGTTGGATCTCTGTAACTCTTTTCTCACTTATTTTCAAGATAAAGTGTCAGGCATATATAGTGAACTTTCTACTTCGGAATCTGTCTCCACAATATCTGGTTCCTACATTTCTCCTTCCTCTTGCTCATTTCCGTGCTTCTCCACTGTTGACGCTGGTACCATTGAGAGAATTATATCTTCATCAAAATCTGTCACCTCTTTCCTTGACCCTGCTCCTACTGCCCTTCTCAAACTCTGCTGTTCTACTTTATCTGTTCCCATCTCCCACATTGTCAATCTGTCCAATTGGGAATCAGCCCTAATTAGAAGGCCTGCTATTTGAGGCCTTGGTTTGCTTCGTTCTGTAATGCCTACGCTGGCGAGAACCCGGGGTAAGTTCACCACCAGATGCAGGCACCCTAATATCTGGTAGACCAGATTTTTCCAAAATCATGGGCCACGCCAAATGCATATCTTGAATCAGTGTAAATAGTAACAGGTTGCCCTGAAAAATAGTGCAAGCACAAGTGAGTGCAACCAATTCAGCTGCTTGAGCTGATTTGTAAGGAAGGGAGGAAGCCTCAACCACAATATTTGGCAGCTTACACACAGCATATCCACAAAGAAAAGTGGAATCATTAGGTTTTGAACAAGAACCATCAACAAACACATGTCCCCTTTTGCAGAGGAGTAGGAGACAAGTCAGGTCTGATGCTAGAAGACTCATGAATGGACGCCAAACAATCATGATCAGTATCCACTTCACTGCCAGATTGCTGCAATAAATCTTGAAGCAGTCGAGCAGGAGAAGTGGCTGAGGACAGCGATTTAATGGTGAGGTTCTCAGTGGAACAGAGGATGACTTCATAGCCTGATCTACATCATGTGCTGTGTCTGTATGTTGTGTAGGATGTGTCTGACCTGGTGAGGTGTGTGCAGGATCAGTGGATGTGAAAGGACAATTTCAGACACAGGGTGGACCAGGCTACGTCATGCCTCAGGTAAATTTGCTGGAACTCCGCATGTGGAAGTTCCCCCGGCATTCAGGGTCTCCACAGCCATGTGGGTCTGTGGAAATAATGCCAATCTGCAGCTTCCCACTAAAACCAAAGATGGTACTGTTTGACATTTATGGCATGGGTGCTGCACCCCAGCAGTAGTTATGCCTGGTGTCTCAGTATATCGTGTGGTTAAGGTTATCCCTCACATCCCTTATAAAGTAAAGCGGGCTGTAGGCAATGCTCTACCAAATGATTTTAATGGCTATCGCCTCACCAATCCATGGACATCTCCTGGTGAGGGTATAGGTTTGTCAATTATTTCTAATTTAGGTGTCACTTCATCAGTTCGGAAAACCAATGCTGTTGCATGGCAAATATTGGCTTTGGCAAATCAAACTGAAAAAGCTCTGAGTCTTATTAATGAGGAAATGTCCTCTCTCAGACAAGCAGTCCTGCAAAATAGATTGGCCTTAGATCTGCTTTTAGCTGAAAAAGGAGGTGTGTGTAAGGTTCTTAATTCCTCCTGTTGTTTTCTGGTCCCTAATTACTATCAGAATATTTCTGACATAATCCAACATATGAGGGACAGTATTTCTGTGCCAGCTCCTGCAGATGACTCATGGTATCAGTGGTTTGTAGATCTGCTTGGAGGCTGGGGACCATGGATTTTGTCATCCATTATTCCATTTTTTTCTTGTTGTCTTATGTGTTCTGCTTTTTGGACCGTGCATTTTACGTTGTGTACAGAATTCTGTGATGAATCTTGTTCCTAGATCCCATGATAATTTTTTTATTTAGGTCAGGCATTTTTTGGCCTGAAAGAGGGGAACTGTTAGATCTTAGTTACACTTATGTCGATATACTTATGGTATGACTAGTATTTCTGCTCTTCTCATCGCTTATGAGCTGATGAGCTGAGAATGCAGTTCGAAGGTTCGAAGGTTGTTTTCTTGTTGATCAAAACTGTCCTTCTCTCTAAAACCTTCTCATGTAGTTTAGCCTTCACACACACACATTTACACACACACACACACACACACACACACACACACACACACACACACATATTTAGACACTCTCTCACACACACATACTTTTCTGGTCTTTATTAAAACTCTGTTTTCTTTCAATAAACTAAGGCATTCATACTTTGACTTTGATGTCTGGTCTGGGTGCTTCCCTCGTGCACGAGATTCAACGAATGATTCTTCTCCTGGTTCAGTTCTAGTCTAGTCTAATTTAAGGGACAGGACTTTCAGTAAATTAGAGAAACTACCTAACAAATATTAATACCTAACAGTTACTATGTTGTTTTAATATGCCACATGGTTGAAATACTGTTATTAGCTGGTTGCCATTGTATTTTAGGTGATTACTAAGGTGATCCAGTTAGTTGGTAGGTTTCTCCTATTTGGTTGTTATTTTGCAAAAAAATAATTTTAATTGATTTATTAAAAAAAAATACAAATAAAATATAAATAAGAGAAAGAAGAAAAATATAAATCAGACAGTGGTGTTGCACATTGCATTGCATTCACTTATTAGGATTGAACTTGACTAACAGGGCAGATGATCAGTGGTGCTGAATTTTTACCTTCATCATTGTCACAGGGACAGAAGTATGGATAGAGTTTCTCAGTGAAAGGCTGACCAGTGAAAGAGTAGATATGAGACTCATTCTCAACATCATAGAAGGAGACCAAACCCTCCTCATAATCCACAAACACCCCCACCTTCTGAGAAGCCTGTTTCAGTGACAGGGGGGCAGAGGGAGAATCCAGAGCCTCGTATTCAGTCTCATTTTCCAGACACAAAGACCAATACCCATCTTCAGGACTTTCTGTAAAATCACCCTTCCTGTTACTGGACTCTCTGGTCACTCCTAAATACCAGTTAGTCTTCCCTTTAACTTGAATCTCATAATAAAATCGCCCTGAGGAGAATCCCTCCTTTCCCAGCACACAGGGACATTCATCAAATCTTTTTGGATTATCAGAAAGATTCTGTTCTGTGTCTCCACATGTAACTTGTTTTCCATCATCAGACAGGATCAGGTGAGGATTTGCTGTATCAGGATCCAGAATCACGTCCACTGAGAAAAGACACAATTTACACCCATTTTATCGTTACACAGTGTGTATTAATGAAGAAATCTAGATTTCATCATGTGATGAGTAAGAGCTCACAAACCTGCATATTGTTGAATGCTCTTCAGTTCTGGTTGGAATAAAATAAAGAACTAAATTATTTACTGTCATAAGCAATTTCTCTGCTCAAACTAACAAGATCTTAGATAGTAAACACTTACCCATACTGAAAACCTTCTTCATTTCCTCATCAACACATTCCTGAAGCTGAGACAGAGCTCTCCTCAGAGTCTCCACATTCAGATGAGGCTGAATACTGACATCAGTCCAGTTGTTGGTGGGTGGAGGTCTGCACAGGGACGGGTAAATCTACAGTACAGCAGGAGAGAGGAGAAATCCCTCAGCATGACCAGTCCTGTCATGTGCTGCATTACTATTATGAAACAGAGGGACTCTGACCTGTAGGAGATGGAAATTATCCTCAGTGTTGAAGATCTTCATCAGCTTTGTGTTTCTCTTCTTTAGCTCAGTGATTTCCTGCTCCAGATCTTTAATGAACTCTTCAGCCTGACGCTCTGCTGCTCTCTGCTTCTCCTCCATCACCTTCAGCATCTCAGCCTGGTTTCTCTCAATGCTGCGTATCAGAGATCTGAAGATCTCCATGCTGTCAGCTTTCTCCTTTTCATTGTTTTTCTACCAGGAGAAGTCATTTATGTAGTGTTATTAAACAAAGCAGTTTTACTTATGTCCCTAGAAATCAAGATTTTCTTACTTTATTAAATTCTACATAATCTTTGATTTTCTTGATCTTCTTCAGTCGGTCCTGGATCATCTGCTCAACTTCTGCTTGTGTTGCTCCCAGCTGAGTCTGTAAAATATACAAGTTGTATTTCCAGAATAAATTGAAATCCTTCGGAAGTGCTAATATAGTACTAATATAATTTAAATCTATTCCCATTCCTTCTCACAACATTTAAAAAATGTTTTGCACCGAGGAGACCTAGTGATTTAGTGTTTCAGATTTTATTTTGTCCCATTCTTCCTGCAAACATGTCTTGAAATATGCAACAGTTTTCTCTGCCACATTTTTTTTGCAAAATTCTACACATTCTCAATTAATGATAAATAATAATAATAATAATAAGTTGGACTTACGCTTAAGTTGGACGCTTTACAAAATAAAGCAATACATTGAGATACAATAAAAGAAACAAATACATGAGAAACACAAATAATAAGACTCAACAGGATACAAGAGAAGAAGAACAACACACTTAAGAAAGACATAATTTAAATTAACTAATGAGACTTAGAGAAATGTTGAGTAAACAGATGAGTTTTAAGTAAGGATTTGAATTCAGTAAAAGAAGAAGTAGAGCGCAGGGAAAAAGGAAGAGAGTTCCAAAGTAGAGGAGCAAAGACAGAAAAGGATCTTCCACCCATGGTAGAGAGCCTGAAGCTGGGGACAGTCAGGAGACCAGCATCAGCAGACCGTAAAGAGTGTGAGGGAGTGTATGGATGTAGTAGATTACGTAAGTATATTGGACCGAGAGCATGAAGTGCTTTGACACCAGGGTTACACACAGTAAGGAATGGGGAGATAGAAACACCAGCAATAGGAAGAGATGAGGGGGAAAGAGAGGAAACCATGGATTTGGAGGGAAATTCAGTCCTCTGGGGATTTTACTTTAGAAAGTTGGAATGCAGCCAAGACTTGATATGTTGAATACAGCTAGTAAGAGAAGCGGGCCAGTGGGGAAGAGGAGGGTTTGAAATTGAGGTAAAGTTGAGTGTCATCAGCATAAAAATGATAACTAAGTCCATGGTGTTGTATAATAGAGCCAAGAGGTAAGATGTACAGAATTAAGAGTGGACCAAGAACAGAGCCCTGAGGGACACCGTGTTCAATTTTGGCAGTAGCAGATGTTGATTTACTAATACGTACAAAGTGTAGTCTATCAGTGAAGTAGGATATAAACCAGGTTAAGACTGTACCAGAAAGACGTATTTCAGAAAGACGGGTTAATTATATGTTATGATTGATAATATCAAAAGCAGAAGAAAGATCAAGAAGAATAAGCGCAGAAGCAGTGAGAAGATCATTGAGAACATAGAGAAGTGCAGTTTCAGTGCTATGCTGCAAGCGAAAATCAGACTGGAAAGTTTCGAAGAGATTTTTTCAATTAAGATAGTCAAGTAGCTAAGAGGCCATGACACATTCGAGAATCTTAGAAAGAAATGGCAGATTGGAAATGGGGCAAAATAGTGTTATCAAGATCCTGTTTTTTGAGAACAGGCATTAGAGAGGCAAGCTTTAGGGTGGGGGTACATAACCAGGGGACAGGGAATTATTAACAACATGGCAGCTAACAGGAGAGAGGACAGGAGCATATGACTTAAGGAGGGAAGAAGGAGCAGGATCGAGAGAAGAGGTAGATGATGAAAGACCAGAAATAATTTTAGCAATGTATTTGGCATTGACAGCAGAAAAAGTAGATAAACAGCAGGAGGGCAGGGTTTTAGGCAGAAGGAAGAATGAAGAAGTTCATGATAGATTGTGGACACTTTGTCTGTGTGAAATTGAAGAAAAGAATCACAGAGTTCAGAAGAGTCAGACCTCTGTTTAGAGGGGGGACGCAAGAGCTTGTTTACAGTGTTGAACAGCTGACGATGATTTTGACCTGAAGCTTGAATGCAAGAGGAAAAGTAATAAGAACGAGTAGTGTTAAGAGCAGTTTTGTATTTTGAAATGTGGTCAGAGTAAGCTAATAAATGAACATGTAATTTCAATTTTCTATGGAGGCGTTCAACACAGCAGTCAATCAACAGTCTTTAAAGAGCGAAGTTCAGGGGTGAACCAAACCAAACCAAGGCGAGGAATGGGTAGAAGGGACAACCACATTTATAACAGGTGCAAAAGGAGTCAAGAGTAGTAGACACAGTTTTATGTAACTATTTTATCAAGAGAGCGGAGCTCAAGAAGCCTAGGCAGAGATGTTTCTAGGGAAGCAAAAAAAGACAATGGGTCAATAGATGAGGTTCGGCGATAAGATGGCAAGTTTTAGACATAGGCTTAGGAACCTAAGGAGAGAGAGAGAGATGAGATAATGAGCTTGTGGTCAGAGATAGGTATGGAAAAACCAGAGGTATTTCTGATGAGATTAGAAGTAGAACAGAGAAGATCTAGGGTGTGACCACGATTATGGGTGGGAAATGTGATGTGTTGAAGTAAGTCAAAACAGTTTAAAAGTTAAATAAAATCAGCAGTTGAGGTACAGTGGGGCCAAAAAGTATTTAGTCAGCCACTGATTGTGCAAGTTCTCTTACTTAGAAAGATGAGAGAGGTCTGTAATTTTCATCATAGGTACACTTCAACAATGAGAGAAATCACATTGTAGGTTTTTTTAAGAATTTACGTAAATTATGGTGGAAAATAAGTATTTGGTCACCCACAAACAAGCAAGATTTCTGGCTCTAACAGACCTGTAACTTCTTCTTTAAGAAGCTCTTCTGTCCTCCACTCGTTACCTGTATTAATGGCACCTGTTTGACCTCGTTATCTGTATAAAAGACACCTGTCCACAGCCTCAAACAGTCAGACTCCAAACTCAACCATGGCCAAGACCAAAGAGCTGTCAAAGGACACCAGGAAAAAAATTGTAGACCTGCACCAGGCTGGGAAGAGTGAATCTACAATAGGCAAGCAGGTTGGTGTGAATAAATCAACTGTGGGAGAAATTGTAAGAAAATGGAAGACATACAAGACCATTGATAATCTCCCTCGATATGGGGCCCCATGCAAGATCTCATCCCGTGGGGTCAAAATGATCATGAGAACTGTGAGCAAAAATCCCAGAACTACACAGAGGGACCTGATGAATGACCTGCAGAGAGCAGGGACCAAAGTAACAAAGGCTTCCATCAGTAACACACTACGCCGAGAGGGACTAAAATCCTGCAGTGCCAGGCGTGTCCCCCTGCTTAAGCCAGTAAATGTCCAGGCCCGTCTGAAGTTTGCCAGAGAGCATATGGATGATCCAGAAGAGGATTGGGAGAATATCATGTGGTCAGATGAAACCAAAATGGTATCTAGAACAGTGAAGAAGGCTCAAAGCTAGCTCAGGCAGACACACCGGCAGTGCATGGCTCTAAAACAAGGCAGACGAAGGTAAACACAGTTGCTAAGGTGGTTTGTCCATAGCATTTCAAAGGATCCAAAGGTGAAAATAAAATGTTGCAGCCAAAATGCACGTCGCCAAGCACACATTAGTCCATGAAAGTATGCGAGATGGCGAAAAAGTTAGATTGCAAAGAAAGAGAAACAGAGATAAAAAACAAAACAAAAGTCCAAGCTGGAAGTGGCAGCCAAATACGCGCACACCGTGGCCCGGAACTGGAATCCAGACTGGAGTGTATCAGCACATGACAGTACGGTACAGGACAGAGACAGGTCGGGACTGCAGGCAGGCCACTCCTGTACCCGTACCCTTGTTAAAAATGTCCCTAAAAAGAAGGTCTCTCACCTTCTTCTCTGCACTCTCCTCCACTATAGGAACTGTGTTGTGGTTCTTGTGGTCATCTAAAGTGCAGACCTGACACACACACGTCTGTTCGTCTCTACAGAACATCTCCAGAGGTCTCTCATGTTTCTGACAGATGTAATCCTCCAGGTTCTCCACAGGATCTATTAGTTTGTGTTTGATGAATGAAGAAACTTTCTCATGAGGTTCCAGGTGAGTCTTGCAGTAAGAGGCCATACAGATCAGACAGGACTTCAGAGCTTCACGTTTCTTTTCACTGCAGACCTCACAGAACACCTGAGATTTGGTAGGTTTTCCAGCAGTGCTGCTTGATTTTACCTGAACTGGCTTCCTGAATTGAGCAGCCAGTCCAGAGATGAAGGTGTTAACATGTAGTTCAGGTCTTCTGGGAAAATCCATCTTACATATTGGACACTGTAAGTGTGAACTGGTGTCCCAGCACTCTTTGATACAGATCATGCAGAAGTTGTGTCCACATGGAGTAGAGACTGGATCAGTGAACACATCCAGACAGATGGAGCACTGGAGCTGATCTTCAGACAGGAAACTGCTGGAGGAAGCCATGACTGACAGAGAAGATACAGAGACACCATAATGATTCATATATTCATTTATTTATTGTCTATTTAACCACCCATCCTATTCTGGGTAACAGTGGGTACAATTAACTGGGCAAAAGGTAGGAAACACCCCAGACAGGTCACCAGTCCATTACAGGGCAAGCAAACAGACACACACACACACACACTCAGTCCGTCCGGATCGGTAAGAACACCTCCAGCACCACCACACTGAGCACCGGCGCTCCCCAAGGCTGTGTGCTCAGTCCACTGCTGTTTACTCTGCTTACGCACGACTGTACAGCAATGCACAGCTCGAATTCCATCGTTAAGTTTGCAGACGACACAACTGTGGTGGGCCTCATCAGCAACAACGATGAGTCAGCGTACAGAGAGGAGGTACAACATCTAACGGACTGGTGCCAAGTCAACAACCTGTCTCTGAACGTGGATAAAACCAAAGAGATGGTCATTGACTTTAGAAAGACACTAAGGGACCACTCCCCACTGCACATCGACGGCTCATCTGTTGAGATTGTCAAGAGCACCAAATTTCTCGGTGTTCATCTGGAGGAGAATCTCACCTGGACCCTCAACACCAGTTCCATCACCAAGAAAGCCCAGCAGCGTCTCTACTTTTTGAGAAGACTGAGGAAAGCTCATCTGCCACCCCCCATTCTCACCACGTTCTACAGAGGAACAATCGAGAGCATCCTGAGCGGCTGCATCACTGTCTGGTTCGGAAATTGTACTGCGTCGGACCGCAGGACTCTCCAGCGAGTAGTGAGGACAGCTGAAAAGATCATCGGGGTCGCTCTTCCATCTCTCACGGACATTTTTAACACCCGCTGCATCCGCAAAGCTGTCAGCATTGTGGACGATCCAACCCATCCATCACATGGACTTTTTACTCTGCTCCCGTCTGGGAGACGATACCGCAGCATCCGAACAGTTTTATCCCTCAGGCAATCAGACTCCTCAATTCAGTACTATAACAATTTCCTCCGGAAATTTTCTGCTGCCACACACTAAACTGTATTGACTATGTTACTTGCATTTTTTTGCACACCTTTTGGAACTGCACAAGTAATTTCTGCACCTTACTTGTATTTTTGCACCTTATTTACTTGTTAGGCACCTTATCAGCATTGCTAATTTTACGCTGCTAATGTACAACATGTCACTACCTCATGGACCATTGTACCATCTATTCACCACCATGTACTAACACTTGTCTTTAGTCCCGTCTTCTAATTACTTGTTTAGATTAGGGATAATTAATCTTTTGTAGTTATTTATTATAGGATTTTTTGTATTTATTGTTGTATTTACACTGTTTTGTATTGTCTTGCACTTTTTGTACCGTGTTACACCGTGATCCTAGAGGAACGCTGTTTCGTTTCAATATGTACTTGTATGTAGCTGAAATGACAATAAAACCTCTCTGACTCTGACTCTGACACACACACACACACACCCCTAACAGCAAATAGTTAGCTTTGTTACTCTGTGACAGTGTGGTAAACCAGCTGTACAGCCGAGAACAGAAGGAATTGGACCGTAAATTGGACTGCACAGAGAATTGTGGGTACCAAGCTCCCAAAACTGGACACAGTTTATACTATCTCCCTACATAAGAGGGCTAAGAACATCATCAAAGACTCAACCCACCCACGTCACAGACTGTTTGTCCCCCTCCATCAGGAAAAAGATTCAGAACAATTAAGACCCGAACAAACAGACTGAGGAACTTAAGAAGATTTTTACCAGAGCTGTAGCCTTTATTACACCTCACCCCCCCCCACCTCACACCCAGACACTCATACCCATAGCTGTTGAGACAGCAAATCAAACTGTTTTGAACTCTGCCCTCCCCAAGCTGCTATTTAATGCACAGATCACTTATATACTGTATATACTATTACATATTACTATTACTATATATACTCTACATATATACTATTACATATGTACTATTACTATATATACTTTACATATATACTATTTGTGCAATAATAATAATTATTATTACTACTTGTTTGTGTTATACCAATTTTTTTAAATAATTTTTTTATATTTTTAATTTTTTTATAAATATCTTATTTTTATTTGATTATTGCTGCTGAGAGCTACCAAACAAAGAGTTGTTGTTTAACTACAATGACAATAAAGTCTATCTCATCTTATCCTATCTTAGTTTGAATGCAGGTCTTTAGGGGGAAACTGGTTCACCTACAAAAGACCATGCAAACACCAAGCTTGCACCACTTGGGAATCGAGCCCAGAGCCTTCTCAATTACCCCTTTTCCACCAAAAAAAACATGGTTCTTGAACCGGTTCTGTTCAGGTTTCTCAGAACCTTGGTGTTCTGTAGAGAACCGACGCACGTTTCCACCAGATTTTGAGAACCATGCAGCGTCATTAACAGTGGGCGTTACTTAATAAAGTTAAGAGTAGTAATATCATGGTAGAGTGTGTATATTGTGCGACCATTTGTGTTGCTGTTACAGATGTTCATTTTCATGCAAAAAGCATCGATCAGCTATCGGTGATAAGAAGACATAGACGTGTTTGTCTCAGTTGTTATTTTCTTTAGTTTATTGACGTGAGAAGCGTTTTGTGCTTCGCTTTCACCGCGACCCTCGGCGCAAAATGCCGGTTTACTCAGCGCTCGGCTTGAGCAGTGAAACATCATCAAAGTTCCACAACACAAACTTCCATCTGTGTGAAATAAACATCAAATCTACTCTAAAATACCACATGTATCTGTGTTTAGCTGGATTTACTTCACGTGTGTTGATGCAGCTCGGGGAATTGAAAAAGCTTCACGCTTTATTTTTCACGTTAAGCGTTTTTCGTTCTGTCCGGGTCACTTTTATCACTTCATATCACACAATTCATCTTTTAAAAGGCGCTTTGAAAATATCAGCGGCAAACTGGTTCAAAATGTAATCAGGTGAAGTTTAAAAGATAAAAATTCAGCATCTAGCTCCATACGAGACACCAGTTGATGCCATTGTTGCTAACGCTATGTTGTACAACATGACGCCCACAGATGGACGTCATGGTTCGGGCTGAAAAACCAAGTATTCTGTGGTGCCAGATTAGAACGCTAGTACACTGTCTGGCACCTCTTTTTTTCGGTGGAAACACGGCCAGAACAGCCCCCGTTCCGCGTCGGTGGAAAAGGGGTAAATGTGAGGCAACAGTGCTACCCAGCGAGCCCCCCATGATTAATTTAATCCTCAGTAAACTTCTGTGTTTAAAACAAACACAACTTCACTATTGGGGTGGTGAGAAAACTGCACTTCAGACGACTGAACCGTGTTACGAGGCATAATCGATATTTTGCTGTTAATTTACGGCGCTGTACATTTACATGTCCGGCATTTAGCTGATGCTTTTATCCAATGTGACATTTGTGACAGTATACAACCTAAGCAATTGAGGGTCAACGGCCTTGTTTAAGGGCCCAACAGTAGCAACCTGGCAGAGGTGTGGCTTGAACCGGCAACCTTCTGATTACTAGTCCAGTACTTACAGAGTGAGCTTCTGTAAGCAAAGTGAAAACCAAACACTTACATTGATGAACTTACAGATTGTACATCAGGATGTGTGGATGTGCTCTGTGATATGATGTCTCTGGTTTCTCTAACTTTTACTGTATACATAACAGGTATGAATGCATTTATTATAGAGCACAGAGAACAACAGGTAACAAGAACAAACAGGAAAAATAAAGAATAAAATATATTGGATAAAAAACTGATTTAAACTATTATTTCCATTTCACTTGGTGGTAGAAACACACAGAGCCAGTGAAAGTGAAACTCTAATGTAATCAATCAGACTGAACTGTTCTAAACTGAGCTTCTGTATTACAAGAGCTTATAAACCACTGATTATAAACATCTAGAAATCAACATTTTATCATCAACTTTACTGCGTCACATTTGTTATAAGATGTTTTATTTACATGATTTACAAGCCTTGTTGTTGAGCTCACACTGCTGTGTCTCAAATCATGACCACTTCCCTTTCCAAACGCACTATATAGAAAGTAATTCACAGTGGCTCTAGTGCACCAGATGTTAAATCATGTGAGATATGAGACACGACCACATAATATTTTTTTATGCTGGGAAATAAAATGAAGACAAACATGCTGCTTGTTTACTGTCCTGCTGTCTCGGTTAGTTTATTTAGTAACTGAATTGTTTGTAATTCTAGCTGTACAATCATCTGTATCAGTATTAACACTTAATAAACATTTCATTCTTCCATCTTCTGAGACGCATCATGTGGAACTTCCCCAACATTTCCTTATAGCACAGTTCCACTTTACCCCCCTGTTTGCCCCTTGTATTGCCCCTTTATTATTTACCTGCTTATTTAGTTGATTGAAGGCTGTAGAAGCTTCAAACTGGAGATTTTGAGCTGCTGAAACAAAGTCACTTCTGATCAGGAAACACGTTTCCACTTTACTATCGTTTCTGCTTAGTGACGTCATGAAAACACGCCCCTCAGTTTGTACAGCAGTTACACACTTTAACCACCAGATAGCAGAAATTCACCCACTTTTACCTGCAGTAAATGGAAGCAGTTTGTATAATCTGAGTTTAGTGTTTATTATCACTATGATGAGATTTAGCAGCTACATTTACTGTTGATTTCAGGTCTCACCACAGCACAACTCTACATCCACCGACTGAAATAAATAATGCTGACACCAAAGTGTAGTCATGATTTCTGTTACACCCATCAGTCATAACATTAAAACCACCTCCTTTATTTTATCAGCTCTACTTACCATATAGAAGCACTTTGTAGTTCTACAATTACTGACTGTAGTCCATCTGTTTCTCTACATGTATTGTTAGCTCCTTTTATGCTGTTCTTCAATGGTCAGGACCCCCACAGGACCACCACAGAGCAGGTATTATTTAGGTGGTGGATCATTCTCAGCACTGCAGTGACACTGACATGGTGGTGGTGTGTTAGTGTGTGTTGTGGAGGTATGAGTGGATCAGACACAGCAGCGCTACTGGAGTTTTTAAACTACTCACTGCTGGACTGAGAATCGTCCACCAACCAAAAACATCCAGCCAACAGCGTCCTGTGACCACTGATGAAGGTCTAGAACAGCGGTTCCGAAAGTGGGGGGCGCGCCCCCTTTGGGGGGCGCAGAAGCATGACCGGGAGGACACGGAACCAATGTTCTAACGCGGAACCAATGTTCTAACGTCGGATTTCTTTTTAGGGTGCACGACAAACAAACCGTGTTTTCAGGTGAAAGTCTCAGCGAGTCTAGATCGGGGAGCTCAATACATCTATCGCTCAGTACACGCTGGGATAGCTCCTCATTCAAACAGCTCAGCGGGACTGACATGAAATGTGGCCATTGTTTGTTTAATTTGCGGTTTGTTACCATGACCACACCTCATCCCGCATAAAGCAGCGAACCCATAACGTTTTCTGATGGAGAAATTTTAATCCAGCAATCTGACATTTATATGAAGTCCAGGGCCTCTGCTGGACATTTTGAAACTTCCACAAATTTGACAGCTGGTTCAGATCAACCTACATCTGTGAATCAGCCTTTTCTCACATGAAAATAAAATAATGAAGTGTAAATATGGGTCCATCCTTACTGATAAACACCTGAAAAACTGCTTGTGCATCAGCAGCCCCTGTCCAGATACATAAACCTGACTGATACCATTTAGAGCAAATCATCAGAATAAGGTCAGTGATTATTCAGTCACTTGCCCTGTAAAGCTGAACATCAATACAGGAACTAAAGTGAATTTAAAAAAGTTTCAAAGCTTTTTTGAAAAAATGATGAGACCAACCTTAAAAAGTAGATGGTGATGACCTGTAGACTGAAACAGTAGATCTCAAACCATGAAAGTGTGTAAACCCCTGGTCTAGAAAAACAGCCACTAATACACTGATAAGACTTGAACTCTCACAAATTGGCACCGATTGAACTTTTTTTTTTTTTTTTTTTTTTTTTTTAAATAACAGACTGATTGAAGGAGCAGTCCAGTGATGTCAAAAAGTGGTACATAGTATACACAAAAAGTTAAAATTGGCCTATTTTTGTCAGCATTTTGTTGGGACGGGGGGGGGGGTTTGGGTGCATGGCAGATTTTCATCTTCCAAAGGGGGGTGCGACAGAAAAAGTTTGGGAACCACTGGTCTAGAAGATGTCCGACTCTCTAGACCTTCAAGTATGTAGAGAAACAGATGGACTACAGTCAGTAATTGTAGAACTACAAAGTGCTTTTCTATGGCAAGTTTTTCAGGATGAACTGAAGTTTATATGCGCGTGACGGCAGGCAAGCAAATACTTTTGGCAATATAGTGTATCTGCTTGCTCCATACTTGTTGCTTTCATAACTTGACTCTGGGTTTCCTGAAAATATGACACAATTTGTTGGGTCAAAACAGCAACTAGATGATTCATTTGGTGGCCAGTAAAGTTCTATATTATTAAGGTGTGTGGGCAGCTTAGAACAAGCTGGGGGGCAAGCCATAGCCTAGTGGTTAGGGTACTGGACTAGTAATCAAAAGGTTGCTGGTTCAAGCCTCACCACTGTGAGGTTGCTGCAGTTGGGCCCTTGAGCAAGGCCCTTAAACCTCAATTGCTCAGATTGTATACTGTAACTGTACTGTATATACACATATACCACACTGTTAGACATTTCAAAGGGTTTTTACGGTTACTTTCTGGTAACACAAGTTACCGTAATTCAAATTTACAGTACCATAACTGTATTTTACTTTTACAGTAACTTGATGTTACTGTAATTGCACTTTACAGTAACACCACAGTAAAAACATAGGTTAACTGTACAGTACTGTAATTATTTGTTGAATTCTTATTATTTAATTTTAAATTTTAGAAACTCTGTAAATTGTACTTATTTTACTTATATCTTACACAATACTAATATTAAATACACACAGACCATTATTGCAACATATCAAATTGTTTATTTAAATCCCTGCAAATGCTTAAAGCACTTTCAACAAAAACGTGTAAAAATACAGAATTTCCTTAAAAACATTCTTACTTTAATCCACGCAACTTTCAAAATGCATTTAAAACAACACATTTAAAATAACACAATGTGCATTAACTTAACATGTACAAAATTCATGTTAATTCATATTACAGAAAAACACTTTTACCGTTAAATAATTCAGTATTGAATGCATAGTACAACAATGAACAATGAATCTAGATAAAGTTACATTAGAAATAACACAAGAGCTTCAGAAATGCAGGGTTACAGAAACACAGTAGTTTTGGTATAAAACTCCACTCAACACTGTCGACTCACATACCCGACTTAACATGAAATGAACCGTGTTCCTAGGTAGACCCTAGGTAGCAAGCGTAGCGAGGTAAACCACTTCTCAACCTGCAACCTGCTTTGTTCTTTTCCCTTAACAATCCATTCAGCATTGTTCACCTGTAATCACAGAAAGATCATCTTAACAGTTCTATGCAATTCAATACAGTATCCCCAAAATAAATCTAATCTTTCTGAAAATTACAATGTTTTGTAAGGATCCTGCGGCGACTGTTAAACAAAGTCACAGTTTACAGCGTCGCAGGCCTTACAGAGGCTCTGTGTGACTGGTGTTAATTTATTGTCGTAACTGTCGTAACATTTTTGCTGGTTCCCAGTTTTGGTGTAAAAAGTCCTCTTCAAGGATCAGCACCTATGCTGCTCCATTGCGGCTTCATCCATCCATAGAATCATAGCCGAGCCGCTGAACTGTTTCTGTGTGCGCGGCTCGCCTGAACCCCTTCCTGCAAAACCTGAGATAATGTGGTGGTTCCGAAGCTGAACCGTTAGGCAAACAATGTCAGTTCAAAACTCTCACAGGTGAAAATTAGGTTGAATCTTGTCAATAAAATCATTTGGCGCCAAAGGTAATTACAGTAATTTACCTCAATGTAAAAAATACAGTAAATCTCTGTATTCAGTATTTGGCATCAGGCAAAATTGTCACGATGCAGTGGAAAATACTGTTATGTACTGTAAAAACTATTTACAGTATTTTACTGTGTGGTATGTGGTTAATAACTGTAGAAATTACAAAAATGTCTAACAGCACAAGTCACGATTCCTCAATAGACAGTCGAGAACCTTCATTATATACATGGTGAAATTAAAACGTTTTATACTGAACAAAAATATAAATGCAACTGTTTTGTTTTTGCTCCCATTTTTTATGAGCTGAACTCAAAGATCTACACAAAAGGCCTTTTTCTCTCAAATATTGTTCACAAATTCATCTAAATCTGTGTTAGTGAGCACTTCTCCTTTGTCGAGATAATCCAACCACCTCACAGGTGTGGCATATCAAGATGCTGATTAGACAGCATGATGATTGTACAGGTGTGCCTTAGGCTGGCCACAATAAAAGGCCACTCTAAAATGTGCAGTTTTACTGTTTGGGGGGGGGGGGGGGGGGGGGGGGGGGGGTGTCAGAAAACCAGTCAGTATCTGGTGTGACCACCATTTGACCACATCTCCTTCGCATAGAGTTGATCAGGTTGTTGATTGTGGCCTGTGAAATGTTGGTCCACTCCTCTTCAATGGCTGTGCGAAGTTGCTGGATATTGGCAGGAACTGGAACACGCCGTCGTATATGCCGATCCAGAGCATCCCAAACATGCTCAATAGGTGACATGTCCGGTGAGTATGTTGGCCATGCAAGAACTGGGATGTTTTCAGCTTCCAGGAATTGTGTACAGAACCTTGCAATACGGGGCCGTGCATTATCATGCTGCAACATGAGGTGATGGTCGTGGATGAACGGCACAACAATGGGCCTCAGGATCTCATCACGGAATCTCTGTGCATTCAAAATGCCATCAATAAAATGCACCTGTGTTCGTTGTCCATAAAATACGCCTGCCCATATCATAACCCCACTGCCACCATGGGCCACTCGATTCACAACGTTGACATCAGCAAACCGCTCACCCAAACAACGCCATACACGCCATCTGCCCTGTACAGTGAAAACCAGGATTCATCCTGTGAAGAGAACTCCTCTCCAACGTGCCAGATGCCATTGAATGTGAGCATTTGCCCACTCAAGTCGGTTACAACGACGAACTGCAGTCAGGTGGAGACCCCGATGAGGATGACGAGCATGCAGATGAGCTTCCCTGAGACGGTTTCTGACAGTTTGTGCAGAAATTCTTTGGTTATGCAAACTGATTGTTGCAGCAGCTGCCTAATCAGCATCTTTATATGCCACACCTGTGAGGTGGATGGATTATCTCCGCAAAGGAGAAGTGCTCACTAACACAGATTTAGACAAATTTGTGAACAATATTTGAGAGAATAAGGCCTTTTGTGTACATAGACAAAGTCTTAGATCTTTGAGTTCAGCTCATGAAAAATCGGAGCAAAAACAAAAGTGTTGTGTTTATATTTTTATTCAGTACAGAACTTGACTGACAGGGCAGATGATCAGTGGTGCTTAATTTTCACCATCATCATTGACACAGGGACTAAATACTGGATAGATTTTCTCAGTGAAAGACGGACCAGTGAAAGAGTAGATATGAGACTCATTCTCAACATCATAGAAGGAGACCAAACCCTCCTCATAATCCACAAACACCCCCACCTTCTGAGAAACCTGTTTCAAGAAGAGGGGGACACAAGGAAAATCCAGAGCCTCATATTCAGTTTTATTTTTCAGCCATACAGACCAATATCCATCATTAGGACTGAGTGTAAGCTCTCCCTTCCTGTTACTGGACTCTCTGGTCACTCCTAAATTCCAGTCAGTCTTCCCTTTAACCTGAACCTCATAGTAAAATCTTCCTGAGGAGAATCCCTCCTTTCCCAGCACACAAGCACAGAAATCAAATCTCTCTGGATTATCAGGAAGATTCAGTCGTTTGTCTCCACATGTAACTTGTTTTCCATCATCAGACAGGATCAGGTAGTGATTTGCTGTATCAGGATCCAGAATCACGTCCACTGAGAGAAAGAGACACAATTTACACCCATTTTATCGTTACACAGTGTGTATTAATAAAGAAATCTAGATTTTATCATGTGATGAGTGAGAGCTCACAAACCTGCATATTGTTGAATTCTCTTCAGTTCTGGTTGGAATAAAATAAAAAACAAAATTATTTACTGCTAGAAATCATTTTTGTTAGAAACTGGATTATTTTAAAGTGATGATTATAAAGCACAATATGAAGCTGGAACATGAACATTAACCCAGTGTGGTGACCAACACTCATAAGTAATTTCTCTGCACAATCTTACAGATAATAATCACTTACCCATACTGACAACCTTCTTCATTTCTTAATCAACACATTCCTGAAGCTGAGACCGAGCTCTCCTCAGAGTCTCCACATACAGATGAGCCTGAATACTGACATCAGTCCAGTTGTTGGTGGGTGGAGGTCTGCACAGGGACGGGTAAATCTACAGTACAGCAGGAGAGAGGAGAAATCCCTCAGCATGACCAGTGCTGTCCTGTCATGTGCTTCATTACTATTATGAAACGGAGGGACTCAGACCTGTAGGAGGTGGAGATGATCCTCAGTGTTTGAGATCTGCTCCAGCTCAGTGGTTCTGCTCTTTAGCTCAGTGCTCCAGATCTTTAATGAACTCTTCAGCCTGACGCTCTGCTGCTCTCTGCTTCTCTTCCATCACCTTCAGCTGCTCAGCCTGGTTTCCCTCAATGCTGCGTATCAGAGCTCTGAAGATCTCCATGCTGTCAGCTTTCTCCTTCTCTGTGTTTTTCTACCAAAAGAAACATTACTTATGTAGTGTTATTAGAAATAGCAGTTCTTCTCATGTATGTTTGGAAACGATGACTAGTCGAGAAAAAAAAAAAAAAAAAAAAAAGTAGAGACAAATTCTTCTTACTTTATTAAGTTCTATGGAAAGTTTAATTTCTTCGACCTTCTTCAGTCGATCCTGGATCATTTGCTTAACTTCTGCTTGTGTTGCTCCCAGCTGAGTCTGTAAAATGTACAAGTGGTGTTTACAGAAATTAATTGGAATTCTGCAGAAGTGGTGCTAATATAATTATACAGGACCCCCACAGGACCACCATAGAGCAGGTATTATTTGGGTGGTGGATCATTCTCAGCACTGCAGTGACACTGACATGGTGGTGGTGTGTTAATGTGTGTTGTGCTGGTATGAGTGGATCAGACACAGCAGCGCTGCTGGAGTTTTTAAACACCTCACTGTCGCTGCTGGACTGAGAATCGTCCACCAACCAAAAATATCCAGCCAACCGCACAAATAATTCTGCAGCTCAATCTATAAGATCTCTCACCTTTTCCTCTGCACTCTCCTCCTCTATAGGAACTGTGTTGTGGTTCTTGTGATCATCTAAAGTGCAGACCTGACAGACACACATCTGGTCGTCTCTACAGAACATCTCCAGAGGTCTCTCATGTTTCTGACAGATGTAATCCTCCAGGTTCTCCACAGGATCTATTAGTTTGTGTTTCTTGAATGAAGAAACTTTCTCATGAGGTTCCAGGTGAGTCTTGCAGTAAAAGGCCATACAGATCAGGCAGGACTTCAGACCTTCATGTTTCTTCTCACTGCAGAAGTCACAGAACACCAGAGATTTGGTAGGTTCTCCTGCAGTGCTGCTTGATTTGACCTGAACTGGCTTCCTGAATTGAGCAGCCAGTCCAGAGATGAAGGTATTTACTCGTAGTTCAGGTCTTCGAGGAAATTTCTCCTTACATACTGGACACTGGCAGTGTGAACTGGTGTCCCAGCACTCTTTGATACAGATCATGCAGAAGTTGTGTCCACATGGAGTAGTGACTGGATCAGTGAACACATCCAGACAGATGGAGCACTGGAGCTGATCTTCAGACAGGAAACTGCTGGATGAAGCCATGACTGATAGAGGAGATACAGAGACACCATAATGATTCATATATTCATTTATTCATTGTCTATTTTACCACCCATCCTATTCTGGGTCACAGTGGGTACAATTAACTGGGCAAAAGGTAAATAAACACCCCAGACAGGTCACCAGTCTATTACAGAGCAAGCAAACACACACACACACACACACACACACACACACACACACACACACACACACACCTAACAGCAAATAGTTAGCTTTGTTACTGTGTGACAGTGTGGTAAACCAGCTGTACAGCCGAGAACAGGAGGAATTGGACCGTATAGTTAGGACTGCACAGAGGATTGTGGGTACTAAGCTCCCAAAATTGGACACAGTTTATACCAGTCGCCTACATAAGAGGGCTAGGAACATCATCAGACTCAACCCACCCACGTCACAGACTGTTTGTCCCCCTCTCATCAGGAAAAAGATTCAGAACAATTAAGACCCGAACAAACAGACAGAGGAACTTAAGAAGCTTTTATCCCAGAGCTGTAGCCTCTATTACAGCCCACACCCACACACTCACACCCATAGCAACTGAGACAGCAAATCAAACTGTTTTTAACCCTGCCCTCCCCAAGCTGCTATTTAATGCACAGATCACTTTACATCTATACTATTACATATTACTATTACTATATATACTCTACATACAGTGAGGAAAAGAAGTATTTGATACACTGCTGATTTTGCAAGTTTTCCCACCTACAATGAATGGAGAGGCCTGTAATTTTTATCGTAGGTACACTTCAACTGTGAGAGAGAGAATCTAAAAAAAATCCAGAAAATCACATTGTATGATTTTAAAATAATTAATTTGCATTTTATTGCATGAAATAAGTATTTGATACAATGGAAAAACAGAACTTAATATTTGGTACAGAAACCTTTACAGAGATCAGACGTTTCCTGTAGTTCTTGACCAAGTTTGCACACACTGCAGCAGGGATGTTGGCCAGGGATGTTTCGGGGCTGTCGCTGGGCAACATTGAGTTTCAGCTTGCTTCAAAGATTTTCTATTGGGTTCAGGTCTGGAGACTGGCTAGCCCACTCCAGGACCTTGAAATGCTTCTTACAGAGCCACTCCTTAGTTGCCCTGGCTGTGTGTTTCGGGTCATTGTCATGCTGGAAGACCCAGCCACGACCCATCTTCAATGCTCTTACTGAGGGAAGGAGGTTGTTGGCCAAAATCTCGCTATACATGACCCCATCCATCCCCCCTCAATATGGTGCAGTTGTCCTGTCCCTTTTGCAGAAAAGCACCCCCAAAGTATGTTTCCACCCCCATGCTTCACGGTTGGGACGGTTGTACTTATCCTGCTTCTTCCTCCAAACATGGCGAGTGGAGTTGATACCAAAAAGCTCTATTTTGGTCTCATCTGACCACATGACCTTCTCCCATGCCTCCTCTGGATCATCCAGATGGTCATTGGAAAACTTTAAACGGGCCTGGACATGTGCTGGCGTGAGCAGGGGGACCTTGCGTTCCCTGTAGGATTTTAATCCATGGCGGCGTAGTGTGTTACTAACGGTAATCGTTGAGACTGTGATCCCAGCTCTCTTCAGGTCATTGACCAGGTCCTCCCATGTGATTCTAGGCTGATTCCTGACCTTTCTCAGGATCATCCTTACCCCACAAGGTGAGATCTTGCATGGAGCAGCAGACCGAGGAAGATTGACAGTCATCTTGTGTTTCTTCCATTTTCTAATAATTGTGCCAACAGTTGTTGCCTTCTTACCAAGCTGCTTGCTATTGTCCTGTAGCCCATCCCAGCCTTGTGCAGGTCTACAATTTTGTCCCTGGTGTCCTTAGACAGCTCTTTGGTCTTGGCCATAGTGGAGAGGTTGAAGTGTGATTGATTGAGTGTGTGGACAGGTGTCTTTTATACAGGTTACGAGTTCAAACAGGTGGAATAAATACAGGTAATGAGTGCAGAATAGGAGGAGCTTCTTAAAGGAAAACTAACAGGTCTGTGAGAGCCAGAATTCTTGCTGGTTGGTAGGTGATCAAATACTTATTTCATGCAATAAAATGCAAAATTATTATTTAAATATCATACAGCCTCTATTACACCCCACACCCACACACTCACACCCAGACACACACACCCACAGCTACTGAGTAAGCAAATCAAACTGTTTTTAACCCTGCCCTCCCCAAGCTGCTATTTAATGCACAGATCACTTTACATCTATACTATTACATATTACTATTACTATATATACTCTACATACAGTGAGGAAAAGAAGTATTTGATACACTGCTGATTTTGCAAGTTTTCCCACCTACAAAGAATGGAGAGGCCTGTAATTTTTATCGTAGGTACACTTCAACTGTGAGAGACAGAATCTAATTTAAAAAATCCAGATAATCACATTGTATGATTTTTAAATAATTAATTTGCATTTTATTGCATGAAATAAGTATTTGATACAATGGAAAAACAGAACTTAATATTTGGTACAGAAACCTTTACAGAGGTCAGACGTTTCCTGTAGTTCTTGACCAAGTTTGCACACACTGCAGCAGGGATTTTGGCCCACTCCTCCATACAGATCTTCTCCAGATCTTTCAGGTTTCGGGGCTGTCGCTGGGCAACATTGAGATTCAGCTTCCTCCAAAGATTTTCTATTGGGTTCAGGTCTGGAGACTGGCTAGGACCAGGACCATGAAATGCTTCTTACGGAGCCACTCCTTAGTTGCCCTGGCTGTGTGTTTCGGGTCAATGTCATGCTGGAAGACCCAGCCACGACCCATCTTCAATGATCTTACTGAGGGAAGGAGGTTGTTGGCCAAAATCTCGCTATACATGTCCCCATCCATCCCCCCTTCAATATGGTGTATCGGTGTATCAAATACTTATTTTCCTTACTGTATATATACTATTACATATTTAGGGATGCACATAAGTGGTGCGCAAGTGCACATGCGTGGTCAAAATGAACGATGCGCAGCATGCATTACAACGAGAAGCGCATTTGCGTACCAAAATGTTTCGAGCTTTGGGGTCACATAGCCAAATTGCGTCAGATGGTTGCGATTGGGGATTCCCTTGTGCATATTCTGTGTACCGCCCACACCCTGGAAAACTGCCCAAGTCAGCTGATTGCATGGTTCTGTATTGTGAGACATTTACTCGCTCCATTGTAAAGTTACTATGTGCCGAGAATATATTGAGAGGTTTAATACACTAGTTTGAAAGCAGATATGAATTCCTCAAGTAATGTGATCAGTTTTTAATTTTTGATCTTTTAACTTGGCCTCAAAAAATGCAACAGCTCCACAGTTTTGGCAACAGTGCCGACTAACATGCTCCAGAAATATGATGCCAGCTTGTCTGTTGACAGGGATGGCACTCTAAGAGAATGGCTGCGTTTAAAACAGTCAGGGAAGCGTTTGGCAACCTCCTCTGTGTATGACCTGGTCAACATAGTGAAGACAGGCACTCCAGATAGTTACTCCAACATTCACAAAGTCATTCTGTTGTCCCTTACACTGCCCTTGAGCAGTTCGGCATGTGAGAGGGGATTTTCACATCTAAATAAGATAAAAAACAAGTACAGATCACGCCTGTCAGACTTTCGCCGCTCATGCCTGATGCACATTCACTTGTCTCAGAGACTTTTGACCCAAAGCCAGCTGTTGATCTGTGGATGCAAACAGCTCATCGCAGGCTCAACCAGGGAGAAAGAAGCCTTCATCATCATCCACCATGTTTGAAGGAGAGGAAAAAAGTGAGGAGAGCAGTCAGGAGGGAAGTGATGATGAGCACTTGTAGGATATTCATGCATTGTACAAGGTGAGCACCAAGCAACAACTTATATGTTATGTGCACCCCTGTACATATTACTATTACTATATACACCGATTAGCCATTGAAACCACCTCCTTGTTTCTACACTCACTGTCCATTTCATTAGCTCCACTTACCATGTAGAAGCACTTTGTAGTTCTACAATTACTGACTGTAGTCCATCTGTTTCTCCACATGCTTTGTTAGCTCCTTTCACCCTGTTCTTCAATGGTCAGGACCCCCACAGAACCCCCACAGAGCAGGTATTATTTAGGTGGTGGATCATTCTCAGCACTGCAGTGACACTGACATGGTGGTTGTATGTTAGTGTGTGTTGTGCTAGTATGAGTGGATCAGACACAGCAGCGCTGCTGGAGTTTTTAAAGACCTCACTGTCACTGCTGGACTGAGAATAGTCCACCAACCAAAAATATCCAGCCAACAGCATCCTCTGATTACTGATGAAGGTCTAGAAGATGACCAACTCAAACAGCAGCAGTAGATGAGCGATCATCTCTGACTTTACATCTACAAGGTGGACCAACTAGGTAGGAGCGTCTAATAGAGTGGACAGTGAGTGGACACTGTGTTTAAAAACTCCAGCAGCCCTGCTGTGTCTGATCCACTCATACCAGCACAAAACACACAAACACACCACCACCATGTCAGTGTCACCGCAGTGCTGAGAA
This sequence comes from Trichomycterus rosablanca, assembly GCF_030014385.1. Classification (NCBI taxonomy): domain Eukaryota; kingdom Metazoa; phylum Chordata; class Actinopteri; order Siluriformes; family Trichomycteridae; genus Trichomycterus; species Trichomycterus rosablanca. The sequence goes on along the minus strand of NC_085991.1, from coordinate 53,464,943 downwards.
TGATCCACCACCTAAATAATACCTGCTCTTGTGGTGGTCCTGACCATTGAAGAACAGCATGAAACGGGGCTAACAAAGCATGCAGAGAAACAGATGGACTACAGTCAGTAATTGTAGAACTACAAAGTGCTTCTATATGGTAAGTGGAGCTGATAAAATGGACAGTGAGTGTAGAAACAAGGAGGTGGTTTTAATGTTATGGCTGATCAGTATATACTCTATTTGTGCAATAATAATTATAATTACTACTTGTTTGTGCTGTACCAAGTTTTTTTAAATATTTTTTGTACTTTTTTATATATTTTAATATTTTTATCTCATGTTTATTTTATTATTGCTGCTGAGAGCTACCAAACAAAGTTTTGTTGTATAACTAGAATGACAATAAAATCTATCTTATTTTATATTATCTTATCTTATTTTATCTTATTTTATCAGATCTTATCTTATCTTAGTTTGAATGCAGGTCTTTAGGAGGAAACTGGGGCACCTACAAAAGACCACGCAGACTCCACACTTGCTCCACTTGGGAATCGAGCCCAGAGCCTTCTCAATGTGAGGCAACAGTGTTACCCAGTGAGCCCCCATGATTAATTTAGTCCTCAGTAAACTTCTGTGTTTAAAACAAACACAACTTCACTATTGAGGTGTTGGTATGGGGGGTTTCAGTACGTATGGGGGCGTGTCAGTACCAGGGTCTGTCATGGTATGGGGGTGTGTCAGTACCAGGGTCTGTCATGGTATGGGGGGCGTGTCAGTACCAGGGTGTGTCATGGTATGGGGGTGTGTCAGTAGCAGGGTCTGTCATGGTATAGGGGTGTGTCAGTACCAGGGTCTGTCATGGTATAGGGGTGTGTCAGTACCAGGGTGTGTCAGTACCAGGGTGTGTCATGGTATGGGGGTGTGTCAGTACCAGGGTCTGTCATGGTACAGGGGTGTGTCAGTACCAGGGTGTGTCATGGTATAGGGGTGTGTTAGTACCAGGGTGTGTCATGGTATGGGGGTGTGTCAGTACCAGGGTCTGTCATGGTATGGGGTGTGTCAGGACCAGGGTGGTATAGGGGCGTGTCAGTACCAGGGTCTGTCATGGTATGGGGGTATGTCAGTACCAGGGTCTGTCATGGTATGGGGGTTTGTCAGTGCCAGGGTCTGTCATGGTATGGGGGTGTGTCAGTACCAGGGTGTGTAATGGTATGGGGGTGTGTCAGTACCAGGGTGTGTCATGGTATGGGGGTGTGTCAGTACTAGGGTCTGTCATGGTATGGGGGTGTGTCAGTGCCAGGGTCTGTCATGGTATGGGGTGTGTCATTACCAGGGTCTGTCATGGTATGGGGCGTGTCAGTACCAGGGTCTGTCATGGTATGGGGGCGTGTCAGTACCAGGGTCTGTCATGGTATGGGGGGCGTGTCAGTACCAGGGTCTGTCATGGTATGGGGGTGTGTCAGTACCAGGGTGTGTCATGGTATGGGGGGCGTGTCAGTACCAGGGTCTGTCATGGTATGGGGGGCGTGTCAGTACCAGGGTCTGTCATGGTATGGGGGTGTGTCAGTACCAGGGTGTGTCACGGTATGGGGGGCGTGTCAGTACCAGGGTCTGTCATGGTATGGGGGGTGTGTCAGTACCAGGGTCTGTCATGGTATGGGGGTGTGTCAGTACCAGGGTCTGTCATGGTATGGGGGTGTGTCACGGTATGGGGGGCGTGTCAGTACCAGGGTCTGTCATGGTATGGGGGGGGTGTCAGTACCAGGGTCTGTCATGGTATGGGGGTGTGTCAGTAGCAGGGTGTGTCATGGTATGGGGGGCGTGTCAGTACCAGGGTCTGTCATGGTATGGGGGTGTGTCAGTACCAGGGTGTGTCATGGCTAAGCTTAGTATAAAATTAAAGCTGGTCTTCGCTATCACTAGATTTTAATGTCTGTCTGGATTGTTTAATCTATTTAACTTTCTCCTAATCTAAACTAACTTGGGTAAGTACTTTCAGTCTCTGACATTGTTTAATCTATCAAACTTTTTTCAGCATGTTCTACTCAATCATTCCTGTGCTTATATCTCACAGACCCTCCAGACATCAGAGGTCACATTACAGGAACAGCAATGCCAGCAACCTCATCTACCCTCAACTGTTGCAACAGTCTCAAACAGTGGTGGTAGGTGGGGTCTGGAACTGTCAGTCAGCCGTCCAGAAAGCTGACTTCATCTCAGCTTTTGCACTTTCTCACAGCCTTGACTTCCTGGCACTGACTGAGACATGGATCACCACAGAGAACTCAGCAACACCAGCAGCCTTATCATCTGCCTACACCTTCTCTCATACACCAAGAGGATCTGGCAGGGGTGGTGGTACAGGTTTGCTCTTGACCAGGAAATGGCAATTCACTACTATGAATCTTTCTCACCTTAACATTTCATCCTTTGAGTTCCATGCTATTACTGTTACTTTTCCAATTACTCTTCATATCATTGTCATCTACAGACCACCTGGCTCACTGGGAGACTTCATAGAAGAGCTAGATGTTCTTCTGAGTTTCTTCCCTTCAGATGGAACTCCTCTGACTCTTCTTGGTGACTTTAATCTCCCTACAGACAAACTTCAGTCCTCCTGTCTTCTTCCTCTTCTTTCATCTTTCGACCTCCTCTTTAATCACAGCCCTCCGACACACAAAGGACGCAATCTTCTGGACCTGGTCTTCAGCCGTCCAGCTTCTGTTCTGGACCTCACTGTCATCCCACTGCACCTCTCCGATCATCACTTTGTGTCCTTCTCTTTCTGTCTCCCAACTCTTCCTACCTCCAACCACACTTTCACCCTTACAACACGCCCCAATCTTCACTCTTTATCTTCCTCCCTGTTGATCTCCAACATCCTAACTTCACTACCTAACCCTGACATTCTTGCTACCCTTCCACTCAACTCTGCTACTAATACTCTACTCTCTTCTCTTTCAACATCCCTCGATCAGCTCTGTCCTCTTACCCTCAAACGAGGAAAACCTTCTCACCCTGCTCCTTGGCTTTCAGATGCACTGCGCAGCAACAGAAGAGAACTAAGGGCAGCTGAGAGAAAGTGGAGGAAATCTAAGCTTGGTGTTGATCTCCACTCCTACCACAATCTGCTGTCTAGGTTCTCATCCGACGTGACTGCTGCAAAAACATCTTTCTACAAAGCCAAGCTTGAACAATCTGCTGCTGACCCACGTAAGCTTCATGCTATCTTTTCCTCTCTTCTGAACCCTCCTCCCCCTCCCCCATCTGTCTCTCTCACTGCTACTGACTTTGCAACATTCTTTCAGGACAAGATTGACAAAATCAATCAATCCTTCTCACCGACTGACCCACTTTCAACTGACCCTCAACTCACCAACACACTCACCAGCTTCACCCCACTCACCATGGATGAGGTTACACAGCTCCTCTCATCCAGCAATCCCACTACATGCACACTTGACCCTATACCATCCACCATCCTCAAAGACATCTCACCGGACCTAATCCCCTTCATCACACCCATCATCAACAACTCCCTGACATCAGGTGTTGTCCCTACTGCTTTTAAGAAGGCTCAGGTCATTCCCCTTCTTAAGAAACCTACACTAGACACTACAGACATTAACAACTACAGACCTGTCTCACTCCTCTCTTTTCTATCCAAAATTCTTGAACGTGCTGTCTATAACCAACTATCTGCCTTTCTTACTCAGAATGACCTCCACGATCCGTACCAGTCTGGTTTCAAGGCAGCACATTCTACGGAAACAGCACTTGTAGCGGTTACTGAGAAGCTTCATGCAGCCAAAGCAGCCAAACTGTCATCTGTCCTTATTCTTCTTGACCTCTCTGCAGCCTTCGACACAGTGAATCACAGCATTCTCCTGACCACTCTCTCCAACCTTGGAGTAACAGGTTCAGCATGGCAATGGATGGCCTCCTACCTGGAAGGGCGCTCCTACCAAGTGTCATGGAGGGGATCCATATCTCCCCCATGCACTCTCTCAACCGGTGTTCCTCAGGGCTCTGTACTCGGCCCACTTCTTTTCTCTATCTACACCCGCTCTCTGGGCAAGGTCATAGCCTCCCATGGCTTCTCCTACCACTCCTATGCAGATGACACTCAGCTCGTTCTGTCATTTCCTCCTTCAGACACACAAGTCTCAGCTCGCATCTCAGAATGTCTGCGAGATAGCTCACAATGGATGTCGGCTCATCATATAAAACTTAATCCCAGCAAGACAGAGATGTTGCTCATTCCTGGAGATCAGTCTCCAACCCAGGACCTAGTCATTTCTCTGGATGACTCCCAGATCAGACCATCTGATAAGGTAAGAAGTCTTGGTGTTGTCCTTGATAACCAGCTGACATTCTCTCCTCATATAGCCAACATGACAAGATCGTGTCGGTTCCTCCTGTACAACATCAGGAAGATTCGTCCATTTCTCTCCAGGGAAGCTACCCAGATTCTGGTGCAATCACTTGTAATCTCACGGTTGGACTACTGCAACTCCCTTCTGGCTGGAGCTCCCATGTCCCATGTAAAAAACGATTAAAAACCCACCTTTTTACTAAACACTTAGGCTGACTTGTACTTATTTACTAACATTTTGTTCCATTCTTTTCCATTTCCAAAAAAAAAAAAAGGAAAAGAATGGAACAAAATGAGCTGTAAGGGTTTAATCGTGGACATGGGAGCTCCAGCCAGAAGGGAGCTGCAGTAGTCCAACCATGAGATTACAAGTGATTGCACCAGAATCTGGGTAGCTTCCCTGGAGAGAAATGGACGAATCTTCCTGATGTTGTACAGGAGGAACCGGCACGATCTCGTCATGTTGGCTATATAAGGAGAGAATGTCAGCTGGTTATCAAGGACAACACCAAGACTTCTTACCTTATCAGATGGTCTGATCTGGGAGTCATCCAAAGAAATGACTAGGTCCTGGGTTGGAGACTGATCTCCAGGAATGAGCAACATCTCTGTCTTGCTGGGATTAAGTTTTAGATGATGAGCCGACATCCATTGTGAGATATCTCGCAGACATGCTGAGATGCGAGCTGAGACTTGTGTGTCTGAAGGAGGAAATGACAGAACGAGCTGAGTGTCATCTGCATAGGAGTGGTAGGAGAAGCCATGGGAGGCTATGACCTTGCCCAGAGAGCGGGTGTAGATAGAGAAAAGAAGTGGGCCGAGTACAGAGCCCTGAGGAACACCGGTTGAGAGAGTGCATGGGGGAGATATGGATCCCCTCCATGACACTTGGTAGGAGCGCCCTTCCAGGTAGGAGGCCATCCATTGCCATGCTGAACCTGTTACTCCAAGGTTGGAGAGAGTGGTCAGGAGAATGCTGTGATTCACTGTGTCGAAGGCTGCAGAGAGGTCAAGAAGAATAAGGACAGATGACAGTTTGGCTGCTTTGGCTGCATGAAGCTTCTCAGTAACCGCTACAAGTGCTGTTTCCATAGAATGTGCTGCCTTGAAGCCAGACTGGTACGGATCGTGGAGGTCATTCTGAGTAAGAAAGGCAGATAGTTGGTTATAGACAGCACGTTCAAGAATTTTGGATAGAAAAGAGAGGAGTGAGACAGGTCTGTAGTTGTTAATGTCTGTAGTGTCTAGTGTAGGTTTCTTAAGAAGGGGAATGACCTGAGCCTTCTTAAAAGCAGTAGGGACAACACCTGATGTCAGGGAGTTGTTGATGATGGGTGTGATGAAGGGGATTAGGTCCGGTGAGATGTTTTTGAGGATGGTGGATGGTATAGGGTCAAGTGTGCATGTAGTGGGATTGCTGGATGAGAGGAGCTGTGTAACCTCATCCATGGTGAGTGGGGTGAAGCTGGTGAGTGTGTTGGTGAGTTGAGGGTCAGTTGAAAGTGGGTCAGTCGGTGAGAAGGATTGATTGATTTTGTCAATCTTGTCCTGAAAGAATGTTGCAAAGTCAGTAGCAGTGAGAGAGACAGATGGGGGAGGGGGAGGAGGGTTCAGAAGAGAGGAAAAGATAGCATGAAGCTTACGTGGGTCAGCAGCAGATTGTTCAAGCTTGGCTTTGTAGAAAGATGTTTTTGCAGCAGTCACATCAGATGAGAACCTGGACAGCAGATCGTGGTAGGAGTGGAGATCAACACCAAGCTTAGATTTCCTCCACTTTCTCTCAGCTGCCCTTAGTTCTCTTCTGTTGCTGCGCAATGCATCTGAAAGCCAAGGAGCAGGGTGAGAAGGTTTTCCTCGTTTGAGGGTAAGAGGACAGAGCTGATCGAGGGATGTTGAAAGAGAAGAGAGTACAGTATTAGTAGCAGAGTTGAGTGGAAGGGTAGCAAGAATGTCAGGGTTAGGTAGTGAAGTTAGGATGTTGGAGATCAACAGGGAGGAAGATAAAGAGTGAAGATTGGGGCGTGTTGTAAGGGTGAAAGTGTGGTTGGAGGTAGGAAGAGTTGGGAGACAGAAAGAGAAGGACACAAAGTGATGATCGGAGAGGTGCAGTGGGATGACAGTGAGGTCCAGAACAGAAGCTGGACGGCTGAAGACCAGGTCCAGAAGATTGCGTCCTTTGTGTGTCGGAGGGCTGTGATTAAAGAGGAGGTCGAAAGATGAAAGAAGAGGAAGAAGACAGGAGGACTGAAGTTTGTCTGTAGGGAGATTAAAGTCACCAAGAAGAGTCAGAGGAGTTCCATCTGAAGGGAAGAAACTCAGAAGAACATCTAGCTCTTCTATGAAGTCTCCCAGTGAGCCAGGTGGTCTGTAGATGACAATGATATGAAGAGTAATTGGAAAAGTAACAGTAATAGCATGGAATTCAAAGGATGAAATGTTAAGGTGAGAAAGATTCATAGTAGTGAATTGCCATTTCCTGGTCAGGAGCAAACCTGTACCACCACCCCTGCCAGATCCTCTTGGTGTATGAGAGAAGGTGTAGGCAGATGATAAGGCTGCTGGTGTTGCTGAGTTCTCGGTGGTGATCCATGTCTCAGTCAGTGCCAGGAAGTCAAGGCTGTGAGAAAGTGCAAAAGCTGAGATGAAGTCAGCTTTCTGGACGGCTGACTGACAGTTCCAGACCCCACCTACCACCACTGTTTGAGACTGTTGAAACAGTTGAGGGTAGATGAGGTTGCTGGCGTTGCTGTTCCTGTAATGTGACCTCTGATGTCTGGAGGGTCTGTGAGATATAAGCACAGGAATGATTGAGTAGCACATGCTGAGAAAAGTTTGATAGATTAAACAATGTCAGAGACTGAAAGTACTTACCCAAGTTAATTTTGATTAGGAGAAAGTAGAAAGTTAAATAGATTAAACAATCCAGACAGACATTAAAATCTAGTGATAGCGAAGACCAGCTTTAATTTTATACTAAGCTTAGCCCTGCCCCTCAATTCACACCTAGGCCTCTAACAAAAGACACCTGAAATCTCTTTAACCAATCAGCGAAACACAGATTAATGCATCAACAGACTAGCTTAGTTGCTTTTAACAATAGTTAAATGCTACTTCAATTCTAGCAATGTTAATAATCAAAGTTACAAAGATAGTCTAGAACAAGTTACAGCAAAAATATACACTTTAACCAGAAGCTTACCTTACCCAGGAATACAAATGAACACTATAAAATTTACAAGCACTGATTAATTCAATGGCTGGAGCTTTAATTTTATACTAAGCTTAGCCCTACCATGACAGACCCTGGTGTCAGTACCAGGGTCTGTCATGGTATGGGGGTGTGTCAGTACCAGGGTGTATCATGGTATGGGGGGCGTGTCAGTGCCAGGGTCTGTCATGGTATGGGGGAGTGTCAGTACCAGGGTGTATCATGGTATGGGGTGTGTCAGTATCAGGGTGTATCTTGGTATGGGGGGCGTGTCAGTGCCAGGGTCTGTCATGGTATGGGGGAGTGTCAGTACCAGGGTGTATCATGGTATGGGGTGTGTCAGTATCAGGGTGTATCTTGGTATGGGGGCGTGTCAGTGCCCTTGGTAAAGGTCATTTTCACTCTGTGATGCAGCATTAATGCAGTAAAGTACATTGGGATCTTAGAGCAACATGTGCTGCCTTAAATGTACATGTAAGAAACTCAGAGAGCTGTCCCAACTTTTTCTGATTTGGGGTTGTAAAACTCAGCCATAAACTCATCAGATTCCGCCTGTTATTTAACTTCATGTACTACAATTTTACCCATGCTTAGTCTAAGGTTTTTAAATATTTGAACCAGGCGCTGATTAACACATGGTAATAAAGCTCCCTGGTAAGTTAAACTGGGAGTGTAGCAACTATGGTAGTGTAGCGATTATACCAGTACAATTACCTCTTACTTTCCAGGTACCAGCTGCTTCTATGAGTGTTTTACATGCATATTATTTTTTATTTATAGTTTATACACAGACAGATGTGCAGAAAATATACAGACAATATATCAAATGTCATAAGGCTAGCACAAAAGACTTTTTTTAAAGTTTTTCTACACTTATAAATAAGTAAATAAATGATAAACTCTCTATAATACCAACATAATTTAACAGCTTTCATGAAAAAGAACTGGCTCTTTAGGAACAAAAAAAATTACTCTGTGAAGTAAAATTTGCTGGTATTTGCATGGTGTTGCTATGTAATAATAATAAATTGGATTCATATAGCGCCTCTCTCATACTTAAGGTGAAAACTTTGTCAGGCGGGAATTGATGAAAATATGGAGAAAACAGGTATGTTTTGAGTTTTTGTAATTGTTATGGTTCTTGGTGATTGCTAATATATTTACGATGGTTGGTAAGATATTTCTAGTAATTGTGACTGTGCTGCTAGGCGGTTGCTATGGTATTCTACATGGTTGCAAGAGATTTGCTAGCTGACTGGTGTGGTATCATATGAGATTGCTAAACTCAAAGTTCAGAAAAAGCACAAGTACTGGTGCAGCAGTATAACACACACTGTTCACCAGAACTGAGATCTCGAATACATTGTATCGAATCTCGGCTCTGCCTTGCCGGCTGAGGCTGTGTGGCTACATGAACAACAATTGGCCTGTTGTTCAGATAAGGGGCGGGACTAAGCCGGATGGGGACTCTCTCTCAGACTAGTGCGATTACGACCTTTGCTGGCTGGTTGGTGGTGCCTGCACGGAGATGGGGAAGGAGTGCGGTAGGGGGTGTGGCCCTCTGTGCACAGCGCTGTACCGCACTGCACTCGTCAAGTGTAGGTGATAAGATGTTCGATTGCTGTGCACGTGTTGGAGGGGGCGTGGAGCAGCCTCGTCCTCCCCAATCAGGAGCAAGGATCAGCATTAGTGAGAGGATGATTGACGGGTAGAAATTGGATGCACTAATGTGGGAGAAAAGGGGGTAAAAAAAAAAAACAAGCACAAGACATAAAAATAACAAAACAGAAGAGACAAAACTGAAAACAAAGCCAGTACATGATTAATGGAACACTTTGTTTTATTTGAAACAAAAGGACAAAATCAGACTAAACTGTAAATAATCAGAAATTAGATTCGCATGTACCCACCTTGTCAGTAATGACATGAAGTCCAATGAGGACCCACGACTTAAAGAAAGGCATAAAAATTAGTGACTGAACTTTGCCAAAAATGTACTTAGACAAACTACAGTCCTTCTTGGAAAGAGTTCTATAAACAGATCAAACCAAAGTAGAGCTCTCTGGTGATGCTTACTAGTGTAGTGTTTACAGCCAACAAAATGAAGCCTTAAAAAAATGAACCACACATACAGAGTAAGTTGCTATTGTGATGCTAGGTGGTTGTATTTTCACGCCAAGTCACAAAATACGAGTCCGAGTCAAGTCACGAGTCTTTAGACTAGAGTCCGAGTCAAGTCACAAGTCAATATACTGTATTATACACAAAACATACATTGCAAGTGTAGCACAGAAATAAACAAATCATCTGTAAGTTCAGATAAAAAACAACAACAGATTAGCGAGTGTATTTAGCCGTTTTACTTCGTGCCTTTACTTTCCTGGGTACCAGTTAAAAGCTTAAACTGACATTTTGTTGTCATTGCAAATTACTGAACAGCAGCCAAAATCCCAAACAGCAAAAAATCCATAATACTGCTTACCTTAGCTTCTGTTCTTCCAGATGCTATTACATTTATAAGCGTGTGTCCCATTAGGAATAGAATCCGTTATTTTGTAAATGTGCTTATAATTAAAAACCTCCAAACTTTTCCCGGTTGTGAAGTAAAACAGGAAGTCGTTACAAAGCTGATCGAGCGTTTCATTACCACGTCATCTGTGTGACGCAAACTGAATAAATGCAAATAACAGCATTTCTTACTAACAATTACAATCAGAAGCTCTGATGGTTCAGAAAGCGTTTTTTTTTTTCAATCATTAGCGCCAATTGTGTAGGAGCGTTCCATTCACATTATCTGTTACTGTGAAGTGCACTACGTAGGGTATTCAACCATTTTAAGTAGGGAGCGACGCTTCATCACTTCGCGGGAGGCTGTAACATTTATAATATTTTTAAATTAGACAGTGTTGCACATTGGATTGCATTTACTAATTAGGACTGCACTTGACTAACAGGGCAGATGATCAGTGGTGCTGAATTTTTACCTTCATCATTGAGCTCAGGACTGAATACTGGATAAAGTTTCTCAGTGAAAGTCTGACCAGTGAAAGAGTAGATATGAGACTCATTCTCAATATCATAGAAGGAGACCAAACCCTCCTCATAATCCACAAACACCCCCACCTTCTGAGGAGCCTGTTTCAAGAAGAGGGGGACACGAGGAGAATCCAGAGCCAAATATTCAGTCTTATTTCTCAACCACACAGACCATTCTCCTTCAGGACTTACTGTAATCTTTCCCTTCCTGTTACTAGACTCTCTAACCACTCCTAAATCCCACTCAGTCTTCCTTTCAAGTTGAACCTCATAGTAAAATCTCCCTGAGGAGAATCCCTCCTTTCCCAGCACACAGGGACATTGGTCAAATCTCTCTGGATTATTAGGAAGATTCTGTCGTTTGTTTCCATGTTTAACTTGTTTTCCATTATCAGACAGGATGAGTTCAGGATGAGCTGTATCAGGATATAGAATCACGTCCACTGAGAGAAAGAGACACAATTTACACCCATTTTATTGTTACACAGTGTGTATTAATAAAGAAATCTAGATTTCATCATGTGATGAGTGAGAGCTCACAAACCTGCATATTGTTGAATTCTCTTTAGTTCTGGTTGGAATAAAATAAAGAACAAAATTATTTACTGTTAGAAACTGGATTATTTTAAAGTGATGATTATAAAGCACAATATGAAGCGGGAACATGAACATTAACCAACACACAGTGTGGTGACCAACAATCATAGGAGCTTCAATAGTACAGTAGAAAGATCTACAGTACTGTGAAAAAGTATTTGCCCCTTCACAATCTCTACTGCATTTCTCTCACACTTACGTTTCAGATCATCAAACTACTTTAAACAAAGACCCAGGTAAACACAAAATGCATTTTACACGATGATTATATTTATTGAAAGAAAATTGCTGTTCAGCTCTACTTGGCCGTACCCAGGCATGATTACTTCCAGACCTGGTGAATCTAAACATCACTTAAATAGAACCTTTCTGACAGTGTGCAGTCGCTCATGATGCCTCATTCTAAAGAGATTCAAGTACAGATTTAAAGAAAAAGTCTTGATTGTACAAGATTACACATTATAGACCACATATACAGGGTGTCCCAAAATGAACTGACATTTAAAATTTGCCGCCATTTTTTCATGGCAAAGAGTTAGAGATTTTTAAATTGCTGTCATAAGTAAACGTTGTGGTTAAATCATGAAAAGGTACACAATCGAACAACTCATAGAAATTGTAAAAAATCACTTTAAAAACAGTGATGTGAATTGTTGCCAAGATCATGTGACTTAACGCCATTAGATTTCTTTCTTTGGGGTTATCTTAAGGATAAAGTGTACACCAACAAACCACAATCCATTGAGGAAATTTCTCAGCAATTATGTCAGTGTGTCATGAAAAATTTCATCAAAAGAGTGAACATGTGCTGCCAGGGTCGAGGCGGTCATTTGTCAGATGTTTTGTTTCATACATAAACTCCATGTCTTTCCTTTCAAATAAAGCAAAAACATTATTAATGTTGAAGTAAAAAATGTGTTTTATTAAAAAATTTAAATGTCAACTCATTTTGGGACACCCTATATATAAAAAAGAAAAATAGTGTTCATGAGAGAGCTGCAACTAGCTAAAGCTAAAACATGGGTGTCAAACTCACGGCCCGCGGCCCAGATCCGGCCCGCCACGTCATTTTATGTGGCCCGCGAGAGGTTTAACGATGTATGATTGTTGTGACGGTTCGAGTCGTTACTGAGACATGCTTATAATTTAATGGGACTCCTGCACCTGTAAGAGACAACCGTGACATCGTAGTCATGGCAACTAACTTTAACCTTCGCTAAGAAGCCATGTGACTTTTACTGCAAAGAGAACGCGAAGTAGCGTAGTCAGTAATGTAAACAATAATATTAAATACAAATAATTATCTTGCAGTATAATACTACATTTCGTTGCCTTGTACCTGTACTAAGCAATGACAATAAAGTTGAATCTATCTATCTATCTATCTATCTATCTATCTATCTATCTATCTATCTATCTATCTATCTATCTATCTATCTATCTATCTATCTATCTATCTATCTATCTACAGAAGCATCGTCTGTAAGTAGTGGCGTTTGTATTCTCAGTTATTAGTAAATGTTTAGTGAGTATATCACAGCGTTTTAGTTACAAATTTACCGTAATTAAATACTGTTGTTACTGTTACTATAGCAATTAGTTTCTTTACACACAATCTTAACTCGTTAGCGCTATTTTACATTTGGGTAAATCTCATATTGTACCAGATGTAACACTTGACTACAGCTGTGTGCTTTTACTGTATTAAGTTCTTTATTGTTTGTATTGTTTGTATTTTTACTTCATTTTGATGCACACAGTGTATCACACAGCTGGGAAGCAAATAAACCGACTGTATTCTGAAGGGAGCTGTCTGTCTGTCTGTCCAGCTGAGAAAGGGGGATAAACTGAGGGCAGAATGATTGTCTTAAAAATACACTGTAAAATCCTAAACAAACTGCATCTTTCAAAATGCATGCTGATTTTGTGACCTGCAAAGTGACACATCCCACCAGTAGATGATGTTACACATATTTACACATGATCCCAAAATGTACAAAAAGATAATTAAGAAAATTAAGCATAAGGAGGAAATGTAATGAAAGTGAAAACAAGTTTGTGCTTCAGGAAGAAAAACCGGTGCGTCTCTTGTGTTATGAGGCCGTGTCTGTGGTAAAGGAGGACAATATAAATGCAGAATTCAGCCTCCAAGAAAAACAACAGACTGCAATCACAGCAGGATCCGTTACAATCAGCCCTTTGAGGGCCAACATAATGCTGATGTGGCCCTCGGTGAAAATGAGTTTGACACCCCTGACCTAAAAGAACACAAAGGCTTGTCTCACATTTGCCAAAAAATGTTGTGTTGCTGTTCTTTTTGAATCAATAACACTTGAGCTGATGTAGATTTGAAAATGTTGGGTGTTTATACGAGCTCTGATCTTGTCTTGTTGCGGAGTTTTATATCGTGCACGTAACGCTGAGACAAGAAAGCTACCCATGCACAGCTGCAATGCAGAGCGAGAAGCGGGTTTTACCCCGAAAAATAATAATGAAAAAACACACAAGAAACGCAAAAGAAAATATAATATTTTCACAATGATTCTGAGGAACGTGGAGAGACTTCAGTATGTGTCACAAAAACACAGGACATGATTTGAAGATGGGACTGTTAATGATTTCCTTAAAAAATGCTACAGAAGTGATAATCTGTAAAAAAAAAAAAAAAAAAAAGGTGTGATTTTGATCAAAATGCTACAAATCTGCTCAATCATACAAAACCATCAGGAACAATATTTACAAAAATATCAGAGATGTGATAACTCTGACTTTCAAATATTGAAACAGATTTAGATTAATAGAGATAAATAATGTTACATGCTAAAATATATGTTTCCTACCATGGTAAATCATTGTTAATAATTTTTCATTTATATCAGCATCAGAACCTAAAGAACTAGATCAGGCAACTCAAAACCTAGAGACCGTACTGCGCACAACCTTAGATAACGTAGCCCCACTCAAAAACAAACTGATTAGGAAGAAAAAGCTTGCTCCTTGGTACAATGACCACACATGCGCACTTAAACAAGCAGCACGGAAATTAGAACGCAAGTGGCGTCACACTACACTGGAAGTGTATAAGATTGCTTGGAAAGATGCTCTAACTGAGTACAAACATGCACTTATAAAAGCTAAATCTTATTATTATTCCTCCCTAATAGAGAAAAATAAGAACAATCCTAGATTCCTTTTTGAGACAGTGTCCAAATTAACTAAAAACGTCAATGAAACTGAATCTAATATACCACTCGACTGTACCAGCGATGATTTTTTAAAATTCTTTAACGATAAGATAGAAAAAATACGACTTCTGAGTCAAAGTGTGTCACCTGCCAATGTTAAGTATGGACTCACTCTGAGCAGCATTGGTGAGAACAGTGATGATAATAGAAACGAGTTAATCCAACTAAATTCCTTTAATCCAATCTCCCAAAATGAACTAACTGTGTTGATTAAATCATCAAAGTCATCATCGTGTATACTCGATCCTGTTCCAACTTGTTTACTTAAAGATTTACTCCCAGCTATTGTAGAGCCCCTGCTTACATTAGAATTCAATCCCTCCTTTAGAATTACAGCCGGTTTTGTCGGAAACAAAGCGCGTTTGTGTTTGTTTGTTTTTGTACTTCAGCGCTTAAACACCTTTGTTTTGTGGGGAGTTAAAACCGTTTTCTGTCTGTAGGAACCACGTTTTGTTTATTTGTTTTGTACACGAGCGCATAAACACCGTTTTCCTTTAGAATTACAGCCGTTTTGTCCGAACGAAGCGCGTTTGTGTTGTTTGGTTGTTGGTTTTTGTATTTCAGCTTATCAACGCCTGTTTCGTCCGGAATAAAAGCCGTTTTTCTGTGACTACCAGCAGAAGCGCCGGTGAAACCAACATAAACATCAACTTCAACTCATCTTCTAAAGCTAAGTACTGTTATTATGGCCCCAGCAGGAGCGTTATATCCATGTTCCGAGTGCAACATGTTCAGTTATTCCTTCTCCGTGTTTAGTGATAACTTTACATGTGATAAGTGTAGATTAGTTGTTAGTCTGACGGAGAAGATCTCAGTGTTAGAGGGGCGCATTCGGGCGTTAGAACAGACTACTAGTAGTGAGGGCTTAGATTCAGCTGTAGCAGTCCCGAATGCCAGCAGTTCAGGTACAGAACCCCAGACTCCGGCATTAGAGCCCTCACAGCGGGGCGACTGGGTGACGTTTCGGCGACATAGTCGTAGGGCAAAGCACCGACCATCTCAGTTGCACGTGTCCAACAGGTTTTCCCCACTCAGTGACCCACCCGCTGAGAAGCCTGTTAATGTAAGTGCTCTGGTTATAGGAGATTCTCAGCTCCGACACGTGCGTATTGCAACCCCCATAGAGACACCAGCAACCATAGTCACTTGTATTCCGGGGGCCAGGGCGCCTGACATCAGAGCAAATCTAAAAGTGCTGGCTAATGCTAATCGTAGATTTTCGAAGATTGTTATCCACGTCGGCACTAATGATGTTCGCTTACGGCAGTCTGAGGTTACTAAGAGTAATGTTATAGAGGTGTGTGAGTTAGCTAGGTCGATGTCTGAGGCAGTAGTGTGCTCTGGCCCCTTACCGATTCGACCCAGTGGCGAAACCTACAGCAGGTTGTTGTCGCTGAACCGCTGGATGTCTAAATGGTGCTCAGAAAACTGCATTGATTTTGTAGATAACTGGTCCACCTTTGAGGGAAGGCCTGGTCTTTTGAAGCGGAATGGTGTCCACCCCACGTGGGAGGGTGCTGCTCGCATTTCTTGCAGCATAGGTGACAGGCTTTACCACCGCGTTAGTGTAGCGGCAGATAGTGTTAAATGACTATCCAGAGCCAAGACCAGGCAGCAGACAAACAGGCCTAACCAACTGTCTGCGAGTCGCCATCGGACGTCACCTGGAATCCTTAGGTCACAAACCATTGAGACTGTGTCTGTTTACCGTGGCAGGTGTAAGCCAAAACAAAAGTATGTCATAATAACTTCATTAAAATTAATCTAAATGAGCATCATGAAAACCCTAGTAAGGCTAAACTAAAGTTAGGACTTCTAAACATCAGGTCACTTGCATGCAAAACAGTAATTGTAAATGAAATAATTACAGATAACTGTCTTAGTGCACTTTGTTTAACCGAGACCTGGGCTAGACCCGATGAGTATCTAGGTTTAAATGAAGCATCTCCTCCGGGTTACAGTTATGAACATAAGCCACGTCTTAGCGGTCGTGGTGGAGGAATAGCCACAATTTATGATAAAGACATAGGTCTTACTGTAAAATCATCTCCCATAACAAACTCGTTTGAAGTTCTTATCTCTGACATAACCAATAAATGTTCATCTGATAAAACTAGTATGTTTAAGCTGGTTACTGTTTATCGACCCCCTGGTCCTTACTCAGAATTTCTTAACGAATTTGCCGATTTTCTTTCTAAATTAGTCTTATTAACTAAGAAAGCTTTAATTGTTGGTGACTTTAATATTCATTATGAGGATAAGTGTAATCCACTCAAAATTGCGTTTGATTCTATTTTAGAATCTTTAGGCATCACCCAAAATGTAACAGGACCCACTCACCGCTGTAAACATACCTTAGATTTAATACTTACTTATGGTATAAACATAGACAACCTGGAAATTGTACCACAGAATGAATAATTTCTGATCACTCCCTACTAATTTATGAAGTGTCCCTGTCCAATAATATACAGCAACCACATCGTTTTAAATGTAAGCGCACTATTACATCTGCAACTGCAGCAGCGTTCATAAACTGCCTACCACAATTACCAAATATACCAGCATCAGAACCTAAAGAACTAGATCAGGCAACTCAAAACCTAGAGACCGTATTGCGCACAACCTTAGATAACGTAGCCCCACTCAAAACTAAACTGATTAGGGAGAAAAAACTTGCTCCTTGGTACAATGACCACACATGCGCACTTAAACAAGCAGCACGGAAATTAGAACGCAAGTGGCGTCACACTACACTGGAGGTGTATAAGATTGCTTGGAAAGATGCTCTAACTGAGTATAAACATGCGCTTATAAAAGCTAAATCTTTATATTATTCGTCCCTAATAGAGAAAAATAAAAACAATCCCAGATTCCTTTTCGAGACAGTGTCCAAATTAACTAAAAATGTCAATGAAACTGAATCTAATATACCGCCTGACTGTACCAGCGATGATTTTTTAAAATTCTTTAATGACAAGATAGAAAAAATACGACTTCAGAGTCAAAGTGTGTCACTTGCCAATGTTAAGTATGGACTCACTCCGAGCAGCATTGGTGATAATAGTAACGAGTTCATCCAACTAAATTCCTTTAATCCAATCTCCCAAAATGAACTGTGTTGATTAAATCATCTAAGTCATCATCGTGTATACTCGATCCTGTTCCAACTCGTTTACTTAAAGATTTACTCCCAGCTATTGTAGAGCCCCTGCTTACATTAATCAATGCATCCCTTAGCCTTGGGTATGTACCTAAATTGTTTAAAAGTGCCGATATTAAACCCCTGATTAAAAAACCTAATCTTGATCCACATGTACTAGCTAATTATAGGCCAATTTCAAACCTTCCTTTTGTCTCTAAAATATTAGAAAAAGTCGTTTCCAAACAATTATGTTCTTATTTGAATGAAAATTGTATTCATGAAAAATTTCAATCAGGATTTAGACCCAATCATAGTACCGAAACCGCATTAATTAGAGTAGTTAACGAGTTGTTAATGTCTTCTGATAATGGATGTGTCTCTTTTCTTGTTCTATTAGATCTTAGTGCAGCGTTTGATACAGTTGATCATAACATTTTACTGGAGAGGCTAGAAAATACAGTAGGTGTTAAAGGACTCGCACTCTCTTGGTTTCAATCATATCTGACTGACCGCTCGCAATTTGTTTATGTAAATAATAAATGCTCGGAAACTACTAAAGTAAAGTGTGGTGTTCCACAGGGGTCGGTACTTGGACCACTATTATTTACACTCTATATGCTTCCACTAGGTGAAATTATTCATAAACATGGCATAAAATTTCACTGCTATGCAGATGACACACAGCTGTATATATCAGCCAAACCAAATGATACTGACACAATCAGTAAGATAGAAGATTGTGTAAACGACATAAAAAACTGGATGTCGTGTAATTTTCTTTTACTTAATTCAGATAAAACAGAGGTTTTACTTGTTGGCTCTAAAGCTGCAAGAGACAAGTTGTCTAACCTGGTGCTAAACCTAAACACGTTCTCTGTTACTCCCAGCCCAGATGTAAAAATCTTGGGTGTCACAATAGATTCAGATCTTTCCTTTGATACACACGTTAATAATATTACTAGAGTTGCTTTCTATCATTTGCGTAATATCTCTAAAATAAGAAATATACTATCTGTTAATGACGCTGAAAAACTGATCCATGCGTTTATAACTTCTCGGTTAGATTATTGTAATGCTCTTCTAACTGGATGCTCTGGTAGATCCATAAACAAACTCCAGTTAGTTCAAAATGCAGCAGCTCGAGTGCTAACTAGAACTAAAAAATTTGATCATATTAGTCCTGTTCTATCATCTCTACACTGGCTGCCAGTTAAATTCCGCATTGATTACAAAATACTTTTACTAACCTATAAAGCGCTACATGGTCTGTACCACAGTATCTGAGTGAACTTATTAATCACTACAACCCAGCGCGTCCACTTCGTTCACAAGATGCAGGGTTACTTATAGTTCCTAAAAGTAAAAAGACCACAGCTGGTGGAAGAGCATTTTCTTACAAAGCTCCACAACTTTGGAATAATCTTCCTGCCTCTGTTCGGGATTCGGACACAGTCTCAATGTTTAAGTCTAGACTGAAAACATATTTATTTTCTCAGGCTTTTGATTAGTATAGACAGAGGAGCAGAGCTTGGGGGTTCTTGGTCATAGAAACTTGTGGTGATCAGGGATGTTGGGTTGCTGTCGTTCTGCCTCTCTTGTCCGATCACTCCGGTTTGATGACGGTGGGGAGATGGGCGCTGATGTCCTGTGAAAGCCTTCATGACCTTGTTACCTGCTCGCTCTCCCTTTTAGTTATGCTGTAATAATTAGGGCTGCCGGAGTCTAAAACTCTCTGTAAAACTGTTTTACTCAACTAGCATTGTACATTATTAACTACATTCTCTGTTGTTTTACTCCAAAGGCATTCTGATGGAAACCTGTTTACCCGCCGAGGTTAAGGATTAAAGTCGAGACTGCCGTGACAACTATGCTGCTCCTGCCGGATGTGACGGGTCTGGAGTAATTGCACCAAGAATGACAAGAAATCACTACAGACTTTATTGAAGACTAGAGCGAAGAACAACTCTATTATTATTTACCTATTTATCTATTTATTACCAGTTATAACTTTTAGATCATTTAATTCTGTGTTTGTATGCTCTGTGTAAATCGTGTATTTATTTAAAGTATCCTCCAGGCCACCCAAGAAGGATGGGCCCTGCTGAGTCTGGTTCCTCTCAAGGTTTACTCCTGTAATTTTCAGGGAGTTTTTCCTTGCCACAGTCGCCCTCGGCTTGCTCAACAGGGGTTTTTTTGTATCTGTTGGTCCTGGATTTTGTAAAGTTGCTTTGAGACAATGTCTATTGTAAAAAGCGCTATATAAATAAAGTTGACTTGACTTGACTTGACCCTTAGCCTTGGGTACGTACCTAAATTGTTTAAAAGCGCTGTTATTAAACCCCTGATTAAAAAAAACTAATCTTGATCCACACGTTCTAGCTAATTATAGACCAATTTCAAACCTTCCTTTTGTCTCTAAGATATTAGAAAAAGTTGTTTCCAAACAGTTATGCTCTTATTTGAATGAAAATTGTATTCATGAAAAATTTCAATCTGGATTTAGACCCAACCACAGTACCGAAACCGCATTAGACTTAGACTTTACTTTATTGATCCCCTTAGGGAAATTGCTTTGTTGGAAGAAACAGGAAATAATGACACATTGGGAAAGAAGGAGATAAAAAAAAGACCAGCAACCAGATTGTGCTCCCTTCAGAAGCACACTATGGTAACACGAGAAATAAAAAACTCCTTTCAGCACACAAGCACATAAAACATGACAAACATAACATAGTCACACAACTAGCCACGGGTTAGGGATGTGGGGATCGGAAACGTAACCAAGCTACGACAAGCAGCCGTCCAGCGATTCGCAGCCATAAGTCGATTTCCACCAACCGGCGCGCACTAGACCCGTCCTGCCGTATTGGTGGAATTAAGCTTAAAGTGGAAGGCGTTGGGTGAGGGTTTGGGAAGTAGAGTAGAGTAGACGAGACAATATGATACAGAAGAAGCCAAGCAGGAAAGATAAGGGAGCGGGGAACAGTGCGTCCGCCTTCCATGAGAGCAGGAACAGATTAATTAATCAGAGTAGTTCACGAGTTGTTAATGTCTTCTGATAATGGATGTGTCTCTTTTCTTGTTCTATTAGATCTTAGTGCAGCGTTTGATACGGTCGATCATAACATTTTACTGGAGAGGCTAGAAAATACAGCAGGTGTTAAAGGACTCGCACTCTCTTGGTTCAAATCATATTTGACTGACTGCTCTCAATTTGTTAATGTAAATAATAAATGCTCAGAAACAACAAAAGTAAAGTGTGGTTCCACAGGGGTCAGTACTGGGGCTGCTATTATTTACACTCTATATGCTTCCACTAGGTGAAATTATTCATAAACATGGCATAAACTTTCACTGCTATGCAGATGACACACAGCTGTATATATCAGCCAAACCAAATGATACTGACACAATCAGTAAGATAGAAGATTGTGTAAACGACATAAAAAACTGGATGTCAGGTAATTTTCTTTTACTTAATTCAGATAAAACAGAGGTTTTACTTGTTGGCTCTAAAGCTGCAAGAGACAAGTTGTGTAACCTGGTGCTAAACCTAAACACTTTCTCTGTTACTCCCAGCCCAGATGTAAAAAACTTGGGTGTCACAATAGATTCAGATCTTTCCTTTGATACACACGTTAATAATATTACTAGAGTTGCTTTCTATCATTTGCGTAATATTTCTAAAATAAGAAATATACTATCTGTTAATGACGCCGAAAAACTGATCCATGCGTTTATAACTTCTCGGTTAGATTATTGTAATGCTCTTCTAACTGGATGCTCTGGTAGATCCATAAACAAACTCCAGTTAGTTCAAAATGCAGCAGCTCGAGTGCTAACTAGAACTAAAAAATTTGATCATATTAGTCCAGTTCTATCGTCTCTTCACTGGCTGCCAGTTAAATTCTGCATCGATTACAAAATACTTTTACTAACCTATAAAGCGCTACATGGTCTGGCTCCACAGTATCTGAGTGAACTTATTAATCACTACAACCCAGCGCGTCCACTTCGTTCACAAGATGCAGGGTTACTTATAGTTCCTAGAATTAAAAAGACCACAGCTGGTGGAAGAGCATTTTCTTACAAAGCTCCACAGCTCTGAAATAATCTTCCTGCCTTTGTTCGGGATTCGGACACAGTCTCAATGTTTAAGTCTAGACTGAAAACATATTTATTTTCTCAGGCTTTTGATTAGTATAGACAAAGGCGCAGAGCTCGGGGGTTCTTGGTCATAGAAACTTGTGGTGATCAGGGATGTTGGGTTGCTGTCGTTCTGCCTCTCTTATCCGATCACTCAGGTTTGATGATGGTGGGGGAGATGGGCGCTGATGTCCTGTAAAAGCCTTCATGACCTTGTTACCTGCTCGCTCTCCCTTTTAGTTATGCTGTAATAATTAGGGCTGCCGGAGTCTAAAACTCTCTGTAAAACTGTTTTACTCAACTAGCATTGTACATTATTAACTACATTCTCTGTTGTTTTACTCCAAGAAACCTGTTTACCCGCGGAGGTTAAGGATTAAAGTCAAGACTGCAGTGCCAACGATGCTGCTCCTGCCGGATGTGATGGGTCTGGAGTAATTGCACCAAGAACGACAAGAACTACAGACTTTATTAAAGACTAGACCGAATAATAACTCTATTATTATTATTATTTATTTAATTCTTTATTTATTGCCAGTTATAACTTTTAGTTCATTTAATTCTGTGTTTGTATGATTTGTGTAAATCCTATTTATTTAAAGTTTCCTCCGGACCACCCAAGAAGGATGGGCCCTGCTGAGTCTGGTTCCTCTCAAGGTTTCTTCCTGTAATTTTCAGGGAGTTTTTCCTTGCCACAGTCGCCCTCGGCTTGCTAAACAGGGGTTTTTGTATCTGTTGTTATGGATTTTGTAAAGTTGCTTTGAGACAATGTCTATTGTAAAAAGCGCTATATAAATAAAGTTGACTTGACTTGACATTTATCATTAACATGATCAGACTCTTCATATATATGAATATTCATAAAAAATAATAATATAATTGAAGGTGAATCGTGCCACTTTATGTTATTTAGAAAGTTTGTATCAAACAAGTAGCCCCTCGTATTATTCAGTACCCTTGAAGTAGCTCTCGGTCTCGAAAAGGTTAACGACCCCTGATCTAAATGATGCCTGTTATGGAAGAAAATTTGATTTTATGCTTAATTTTGTCTAAATATTAGTTTTAATCTTTAGCCATGTGGCTGCTTGAAAGTCTAAAGTACAGAGATAAGCAAAACGGGTGTTGTAAGCACATAAGAAACAATAGTTAGCACAGAATAGAGGTTCCAAAGTCCAACACCCAATGTGATATGACTAGAGCAGTAGGGGAGGACCAAAGTTCTGTTACGTGTTCTTCAGCTATTCCACTGCTACCATTGCCACTGCAACAGTGGCAAGGAAAAATTCCTCATATTGTGAATTCTGCTCTCTATCACAACATCCTTAAGTACCCCTTTTCCACCGACGCAGATCGGTTCCAGTTCCCGAACTTGACTTTGAACCGGTTCTGCGTGTTTCCACCGAAAAAAGAGGTTCCAGACAACAAACTAGCGGACCAATCTGGCCCCACAGAATACTTGGTTTTTCGTCCATTGGTGGGCGTGTCACAGTGTAGAGGTTTGTGTGCTCTGCTAAACCGCTGTGCTGGTGTTTCGTATAGAGCGTGACGCTGAATTTTTATCTTTTAAAGTTCGCCTGATTAAGTGAAAAACTAACTTTAATGATGTTTTATCTCTCAAGTCGAGTGCTGAGCAAAGCGGCTATTTGTGCCAAGAGTCGCGGTGAAAGCGAAGCGCAAACCGCTTCTCACGTCAATGAACTAAAGAAAACAACAACTGAGACAAACACGTAACGTCTTCTTATCACCGATAGCTGATCGATGCTTTTTACATAAAAACTAACATCTGTAATGGCAGCACAAATGCTCACAGTTAATCTACACACAATATTACCATGATATTACTACTCTTAACTTTTGTTAAGCAACGCCCACTGTTGATGACGCAGGCTTGGTTCTCAAAAACTGGTGGAAACGCCCGTCGGTTCTCTACAGAACACCAAGGTTCTAAGAAACCTAAACAGAACCGGTTCAAGAACCATGTTTTTTTGGTGGAAAAGCCCTAAAGGTGAATGTCCACCCATCAGATTGTGACCTAAAGCTCAAACACAGTTGGTTTATGCAACAGGACAACAATCCAAAACACACAAGCACCTCTGAATGGCTCAAAAGAAACAAAATAAAAGTTTTACCCCTTCTGACATTCATCTTCATTACTTCATCAACACATTTCTGAAGCTGAGACAGAGCTCTCCTCAGAGTCTCCACATCCAGATGAGGCTGAATACTGACATCAGACCAGTTCTTGGTGGGTGGAGGTCTGCACAGGGACGGGTAAATCTACAGTACAGCAGGAGAGAGGAGAAATCCCTCAGCATGACCAGTGCTGTCCTGTCATGTGCTACATTACTATTATGAAACGGAGGGACTCTGACCTGTAGGAGGTGGAGATGATCCTCAGTGTTGGAGATCTGCTCCAGCTCAGTGTTTCTCCTCTTTAGCCCAGTGATTTCCTGCTCCAGATCTTTAATGAACTCTTCAGCCTGACGCTCTGCTGCTCTCTGATTCTCTTGCATCACCTTCAGAAACTCAGCCTGGTTTCTGTCAATGATGAGTATCAGAGCTCTGAAGATCTTCATGCTGTCAGCTTTCTCCTTCTCTGTGTTTTTCTACCAGGAGAAACATCAAGTCATTTATGTAGTGTTATTAGAAATAGCGGCTCTTCTCATGTATCATTAGAAATGAGGACTAGTCGAGTAGAGAAAGGCTTTACTTACTTTATTAAGTTCTACAGCATCTTTGATTTCCTTGATCTTCTTCAGTCGGTCCTGGATCATCTGCTCAACTTCTGCTTGTGTTGCTTCTAGCTGAGTCTGAAAAATATACAAGTTGCGTTTTCAGAAATGATCGGAATCTTGCAGAAGTGGCACTAAAATCTTTTAACTACACTGTAAATATTGAACTTAATGACCAAATTAACCAACAGCTGTTTACATTTGGGGCCACTGGAAAGGGTGGAAAGGGTGCTGCTCTCTAATGTTATAAAAGAAGATAAGAAGATAAAAATGTGGTGGTGTCACAGACTGATAACATCAGATGCTGTCAAACTGTTCATGTAAGGAATTAAAGAAAATCCTTTTAATAGTCAGTTGTTTCCTATCTATCTGATTTGAAACTCAAATTCCAAAGCAATTAACAATTGTGACAGAATACAGTAGAATTAACGGTTAAGTGCTTTACTCCTCCTAAATATAGAATCTTTCTAGACCCTTCAGGCTTCTTCACTCCCAAATAAAAAAAAAGTTCCATTCCAAAACATGACATCACAGAAGTGCAAATTACCTTTGCCAAGGGCACCGACACCCCGTACCATGACAGACCCTGGCACTGACACAACCCCATACCAGGACAGACCCTGGTACTGACACGCCCCCATACCATGACAGACCCTGGTACTGACACACCCCCATACCAGGACAGACCCTGGCACTGACACAACCCCATACCAGGACAGACCCTAGCACTGACACAACCCCATACCAGGACAGAGCCTGGATTTGCTAATAGTGTGGATGATTCTTTTTATCTTTGGTCTGGAGCACACAGTGTCTATTTCTTCAAAAAAAATACTGATTTGTCCACCCCGGTGTGTTTGAGCCCAGAGAAGTCGACGCCGCATCTGGACATGGTTAAAATAAGGCTTCATTTTTTACTCAGTAAAGTTTTAAGTATCATTTGTGCAGTAACTCTGTATTGTAGAGCTTGATAAAGGTTTGATAAACTAATCCTTCACCCATGTGGTTATATCAGCTAGTGTTGAGTGGAGGTTCTTGATGCAGCACCATCTGAGGGATGGAAGATCACAAGCGTTTAGAATAAGCTTGTTTCCTTGGCCTTTACACCCTGAAATTTCCCCTGAGTCCTTAAATGGTTTAAAGATATTTTGCACTGGATAAGAGGAAATATGCAAATCCCTTCCAATCTTTGAGGAACATTTTAATAATTTTCCCACATGTTAGTTGACAAACAGGAAATCCACTGTCTATCTTTGCTCATCAAATACTTTTTTTTACATTACTAGTCCTAAATTGCCCTTTCCCAACATTAAAATGCAATGCAATAATAGATGTATATTGTGGTAGATTTTATGTATATAATAATTTGTATATATATATATATGTGTGTATTAACTTGTGTGCTTTTACATTTGTTGTAATTGTTGTGATGTGTCTGGGGTAATTTAGGAACTAGCGAATAGTTTACAACTGAAGTTTACGACACTAAGAACAGGATACACTCATGGGAGGGGTCTGGAATTTACAACTGGGCAGTTTTTTACAACTGGGCTCGTTTTTAAAGTTTAACAACTGTTTCACCCTGGCGGGGGGTTTGATTCTTTTGAACAATGCATGGGGAATTAGCCAATGAGATACGAACCCGAATGTATTTCATATTGGAAGTATAAAAGACACAAGTGTTAACAGCTCGGGGAAGGTTTGGTCAGATCTGTTCTGAAACCTTCCCGCCGGCGTTACGTTCTTAAGAATAAAGGGCATTCTTAATTCCTAAGGCAAACTGGTCTGGTCTGGTTATTATCGCGGAAAAGCATTTTTCGCCACGACATTTGGAGGTCCCACCGAGACGCCTATATCCTTTGTTTCCAGAGATCTCGGACTGCAGGACTAAATTATCAACAGGCGACCGCCATTATTCAGTGTGAGTGATTCTGAGTCGATTCAGGCACTCTACTGTAAACTCCGAGACCTCTGGATACAAGGTGCCGGTAAGAGAATTTAAAGAACAGTTGCCTTACGAATTTAGAATATAAAGGAAGATACAGGACGCTGTATCTTAAGGTAGGGATACGGGACGCCGTATCAAAGGGATCCGAGTCAAATTAACTCGAAGGTCTTAGAATAATTCATTTTCATGTTTGTTTAAGCTAGAGATTTTGAAGGGATCCGAATTCGCTACAAATTCGAAGATTTCAAGACAGGGTTTTGAAATAAGTTAGATTCCAAAACAAGGTTTTGGAATAATTTAGTAAGGGATCCGAATTTGTTACGAATTCGAAGATTCCAAGACAAGGTTTTGGAATAATTTAGTAAGGGATCCGAATTTGTTACGAATTCGAAGATTCCAAGACAAGGTTTTGGAATAATTATATCTCAGGGCTGTGCAAACTAGAAAATTGGTGAAGGGATCCGAATTCATTAAAGAATTCGAAGATTCTAAGACAAGGGACCCGGGTTCATAGGAACCTGAAGATTCAGGAATATATATATATATATATATATATATATATATATATATATATATATACACGTCTTGGCTTAATACATAAATATTACAGTACTGTCCAGATACTAATGATAAAGGTGTGATATTAATATTATTTATAATAGCGCTAAATGATTACTCTATTATTAATATTATATAATTAATATTATTAATTACTATTACTATTAATCAAAATATAAAAGAGAAGGGGATTGGTGACTTGATTGAACAATTTATTGAACTGGTGTGTTTGTGTGTCTGTGTTGTATGTGGCAATATACAGGGGTTGGACAATGAAACTGAAACACATTTCATGGCTAAATTGGACCAGTCTGATGGCCAATCTTCATTAATTGCACATTGCACCAGTAAGAGCAGAGTGTGAAGGTTCAATTAGCAGGGTAAGAGCACAGTTTTGCTCAAAATATTGCAATGCACACAACATTATGGGTGACATACCAGAGTTCAAAAGAGGACAAATTGTTGGTGCACGTCTTGCTGGCGCATCTGTGACCAAGACAGCAAGTCTTTGTGATGTATCAAGAGCCACGGTATCCAGGGTAATGTCAGCATACCACCAAGAAGGACAAACCACATCCAACAGGATTAACTGTGGACGCAAGAGGAAGCTGTCTGAAAGGGATGTTCGGGTGCTAACCCGGATTGTATCCAAAAAACATAAAACCACGGCTGCCCAAATCACGGCAGAATTAAATGTGCACCTCAACTCTCCTGTTTCCACCAGAACTGTCTGTCGGGAGCTCCACAGGGTCAATATACACGGCCGGGCTGCTATAGCCAAACCTTTGGTCACTCGTGCCAATGCCAAACGTCGGTTTCAATGGTGCAAGGAGCGCAAATCTTGGGCTGTGGACAATGTGAAACATGTATTGTTCTCTGATGAGTCCACCTTTACTGTTTTCCCCACATCCGGGAGAGTTACGGTGTGGAGAAGCCCCAAAGTAGCGTAGCACCCAGACTGTTGCATGCCCAGAGTGAAGCATGGGGGTGGATCAGTGATGGTT
The DNA here is from genome assembly GCF_030014385.1 of Trichomycterus rosablanca. Taxonomy (NCBI): domain Eukaryota; kingdom Metazoa; phylum Chordata; class Actinopteri; order Siluriformes; family Trichomycteridae; genus Trichomycterus; species Trichomycterus rosablanca. The sequence continues at coordinate 53,436,967 of NC_085991.1, read as the reverse complement.
TGGGCTGCCATATCATGGCATTCCCATGGCCCAATACTTGTGCTAGATGGGCGCGTCACTGCCAAGGACTACCGAACCATTCTGGAGGACCATGTGCATTCAATGGCGGTGCCGTGTATCAGGATGACAATGCACCAATACACACAGCAAGACTGGTGAAAGATTGGTTTGATGAACATGAAAGTGAAGTTGAACATCTCCCATGGCCTGCACAGTCACCAGATCTAAATATTATTGTGCCACTTTGGGGTGTTTTGGAGGAGCGAAACGTTTTCCTCCACCAGCATCACGTAGTGACCTAGCCACTATCCTGCAAGAAGAATGGCTTAAAATCCCTCTGACCACTGTGCAGGACTTGTATATGTCATTTCCAAGACGAATTGACGCTGTACTGGCCGCAAAAGGAGGCCCTACACCATACTAATAAATTATTGTGGTCTAAAACCAGGTGTTTCAGTTTCATTGTCCAACCCCTGTATGTTTGATAGTAAGTAAGATGTAGGAGGAGTTAGATACTTGTGTTGCTTTTGTTGTTTGTGTTGTAACTGTGTGTCCTTGTACTAACATTTTACATAAAATTTTAAATAATCTGTCCAGGTGAACAATGGGTAGTACAATGGGCAGTACAATGGGTAAAAGTAAAAGGAAGGTAAAAGTTTGTGGAAAAACAAATACATGTTTAAATTAAGATTATGTGTACACACATTAGTGTTATATTTATGTTGAAACTATGACAAAAATGCTGTTTTACATTTTGCAAGGTGGGCAGAGAAAAGTGGGTTTTAAGAAAAAAAAAAGTGGTTTTTAGTAAAAGACAACTAAAAGAGTTAAAAGTATAAAGAAAAGTAAAAATGATAAGAAGGAACACAAGTTTAGGGACAAGCTTAACCAAGTTATGTGTTAAGTAAAGTTACAGGTTAAACCTCATCTGGACTCCTGCCCTGCTAGAAGGAGAAAGAACCAGGAAAAGAAACCAGCAGCAAATAGAGGAAATACAGGAGAAGCCATGAAGTCAGTACCCAGCATTCCATTCTGAGGTACCACAGAATCAAACTTCACCTCCCTGTTACCACTCAGAGATCAAAGAGGCTGTTATCATCATAAGCAACACGTTCTGGCCTGCAGTTTTGGAAGCAGATGACAAACTCACCAGTGGGGGCAGACAAAATGGGAAAGGTGAATGTGATTCTTCAATTGCTGGAGATGGAGTTTTGGTCCAGCGAATATGATTTTGATCAACAGACTATGGACTACTGCTGATATCAGGGATGAAATGACACATCTAACCAGCCTGAGGAAAAGGCTCAAGAGGACAACGATGGAGCTTATAGAGATGTGGTCAGAGGACTACTGGAAGGAATAAGAACTGTGTTTCCAGTAAAGATAACAGCTTGCTTATTGTACTGCTTATTTGCATAAAGGACCAGATTAAGTTTTTGAGCGCTCCTGGTTTATTGACCAGTGTACATCTAATTTTTGATGTACATTTTTTTTTTTCTGATTGAAAGTCAGTACTGCTTCCTCAGTAAAATTAAAGCAATCATTGTTTTTTATGCTTTGGAAGTTTGGCCAGTTTTTGTGTTTTGTTTGTTTTGAGTTAATGACTAATTCCACTAACCACATTTTTGACTACACCAATGTGGAAAGAGATAGGGAAGTGATTATTTGGATTTTAAATGTGGCTGATGGACGTCTTTAAATATCACCTTGAATGCAGGGTTTCAAGAATGAAATTATCTTACTGTGTGCATGTTGAGCGCAAGTTAGTAGATCCCAAGATGTCCACCAATGATGGAAACACTATTATTAATGGGTACAAGAGGAATATTGTTTAAATTTGTAAAAAGGGGCTGCACCGGTGCAAATCAAACCTGAGCATTGTTTCAAATTAAAAAAAAAAAAAAAAAAAAAAAAAAAAAAAAAACTGTTGCCCTTGGGGAACCTGATTCTTATCCCTGAGTGCAATAAACAGGCAGTAAATTCTGTTATTATCTCTGGAGAATCTGTGAACCATTCTCAGTCAGGTATCATAAAAGATAGCAAATGGTCAAGCTAAGGTCTTTAACATTCCTGTGCACAAGGATAGTTAATTTTGAGTAGCATTTAGTTTAAATGGGAAATTCAGAAACCTGTAAAAGAAATTAAAAAAAAAAAAAAAAGGGAAAAAGAAGAGAAAGTAAGAAAAAAAAAAATCTTTTATGGATGATGATATTTTTTCAGGGTAAAATGATATTTACATACTTGACATACTTTTCTGAGTATGTGCTCTTTTTGGTGCCATTGTGCTCTTTTTGGTGCCATATTTTTATTTTTATGTTCTTGAGGCTCTGTTATGTGACATTGGACCTAAAAGCCCATAGTCATATTCAAAGAACACCTGAAGCTGAAAAGGTTGTTCAAGAAAGGTGGACCATGGTTTTTGTCCTTGTACAATTTCATGGTGATAACTTAGTAGTTTTATTTTTTTTGTGTAAACTTTCTCTTTGTCTGCTACAGAAAGGGCTTTAGTTATACCATGTGATCATGAGGGTTACGCATATCTAAACCCTGTTGGTAATTATGTTTTTGTTTTTAACTAAAAGGAGAACTTTTCACTTATCAACTTAACAGTAAAAACTATAGTGTAGTCCCTAAAATAAACATTATTTTTCCTATGCCTTAATGTGCTTAATCCCACCACTCTTTTCACTAATTGCAGGAGATGGTGAACCTTATGACTGTATTATTCTAATCTTATTTTTTTCTAGGCCTGATTAGAATACTGAATTGGAGCTGTTTGTGGATAGATTTGCTTCCACGGATGCTGCAACAGACAGGAAAACAAGTGGGCTTAGCTGAAATTTTAACACATGATATTTTATATCATTTGCCCCTCCTATTCAATTTATTGGCTCAAGCTGCTGAACTACAGGTTTTAATGACAGCTTATAGACTAGAGAAAGCAAAAAACTGCTTACGTGTTTATGAACTAAAGTTTTCATAGGAATTGAACACAATTGTATTTGATGAGAGAGAGGTTTTTGACTAGTTTTGAAAAATGCCCACCATTACCTTGTTGCATAACTTGTGGATGCAGTTCTATGGCCCAAACAAATGACTGTTTGTAAATGTTAATGTTTTTGTCCCAATTTCACAGGACAATGCCAGAGTTGACAGTGCTGACAAAGCAGCTCCTGTTTTCCAACAGGAGAAATACATTCAGAGGGAAAACATGCCTTCCTAAATTACTTTACTGTACTATACCAAATTGACCCATGTGTAGGGTCTGATAAACCTTTTGAACTGAGACACCATTGTGTTTATCACCCAGCTATTAGAGGAGCTGTGGATTAGGGAAATTGGCACCGTTAAAAAAAAAAAAAAAATATATATATATAATAGTAATAGTAATAAAATAAAATAAAATTGACCAAGTGCTGAAACTAACAAACAGAGGACAAAGGCTTTTTCAATAATTCTCATGCAGATGAGGATGAGATAAACACCGAAACATGGCTTTAGGCCTTTTGAAATTCTATTTGGATGACCCCTACACAGGCATAGGATCAAATAATTCTGAACAATTGGACACAGGCCAAAAGGAAAATTTAATGCTTGGTTACTGTCACTTTGTTTTCTATTCTATTTCTATTCTTTACCCAAACCAGCTGAGGGACTTCTACATAGCCTGAAACCGATGACCGGGTAGTGGTGAATTGTGAATTATCTCAGATGAACCGGGTAGAACGTGGAAAGATGGAGAGGACTATTTCAAGTGCTGCTAACTGCTCAGACTGCGGTTCGAGTAGCTAAAAGAGATTCTTGGATTCACTGTTCATACTGCAGGAAGGTTCACACACCTGAACTGAAGTGGCTGAGGATGACTATGTTGGTGTACATCTGTCTATGGATGGTCCTAATTAACATCATTCATGCAACAGAGAAAATGAAGACGGAGCAACATATTATTTTCCCAAGCAAATTTAGTAACATTTAGTTACCTAAATAAAAATAAAAAAATGGAGGAATTTGTGGGTAGATTTTATGTTTATTAGGATTTTAACGTCATGTTTTACACAGTGGTTACATTCATGACAGGAACGGTAGTTATTCATCACACAAGTTTATTCGATTCACAAGGTTATATCAGACACAGACATGGACAATTTAGTATCTTCAGTTCACCTCACTTGCATGTCTTTGGACTGTGGGAGGAAACCGGAGCTCCCGGAGGAAACCCACGCAGACACGGGGAGAACATGCAAACTCCACACAGAAAGGACCCAGACCGCCCCACCTGGGGTTCGAACCCAGGACCTTCTTGCTGTGAGGCGACAGTGCTACCCACTTAGCCACCGTGCCGCCCGGTAGATTTTATGTATATAATAATAATTTGTATATATATATATATATATATATATATATATATATATATATATATATATGTGTGTATTAACTTGTGTGCTTTTAGATTTGTTGTAATTGTTGTGATGTGTCTGGGGTAATTTAGGAACTAGCGAATAGTTTACAACTGAAGTTTACGACACTAAGAACAGGATACACTCATGGGAGGGGTCTGGAATTTACAACTGGGCAGGTTTTTTACAACTGGGCTCGTTTTTAAAGTTTAACAACTGTTTCACCCTGGGGGGGGGGGGGGGGGGGGGGGGGTTTGATTCTTTTGAACAATGCATGGGGAATTAGCCAATGAGATACGAACCCGAATGTATTTCATGTTGGAAGTATAAAAGACACAAGTGTTAACAGCTCGGGGAAGGTTTTGTCAGATCTGTTCTGAAGCCTTCCCGCCGGCGTTACGTTCTTAAGAATAAAGGGTATTCTTAATTCCTAAGGCAAACTGGTCTGGTCTGGTTATTATCGCGGAAAAGCATTTTCGCCACGACAATATTTAAGCAATAAGCCACGAGAGACGCCTTTTTGCCTTTATAAAATGGCGGTCAACATAAAATATAATAAAATACAACAATGTTCAATTTATAAATGTTTTTACTTACAAAAAACACTTACAAAAAGCATTCTTCCACGACCCCAGGTAGTTTGTTAATAGCACATTCACAATAAACATTCCTCCACAAACACCATTACTATATTTCTTGGACGAAAACCCGCTTAATGATTAGGATTACTGTTTACAGTGGGGTCAAAAAGTATTTAGTCAGCCACTGATTGTGCAGGTTCTCCTACTTAGAAAGATGAGAGAGGTCTGTAATTTTCATCATGGGTACACTTCAACTATGAGAGACAAAATGAGAAAAAAAATTCAGGAAATCACATTGTAGGATTTTTAAAGAATTTATTTGTAAATTATGGTGGAAAATAAGTATTTTGTCAATAACAAAAGTTCAACTCAATACTTTGTAACATAACCTTTGTTGGCAATGACAGAGGTCAAACGTTTCCTGTAAGTCTTCACCAGGTTTGCACACACTGTAGCTGGTATTTTGGCCCATTCCTCCATGCAGATCTCCTCTAGAGCAGTGATGTTTTGGGGCTGTCACTGGGCAATACGGACTCCACACATTTTCTATGGGGTTGAGGTCTGGAGACTGGCTAGGCCACTCCAGGACCTTGAAATGCTTTTTATGGAGCCACTCCTTCGTTGCCCGAGCAGTGTGTTTGGGATCATTGACATGCTGGAAGACCCAGCCATGTTCCATCTTCAATGCTCTCACTGATGGAAGGAGGTTTTGGCTTAAAATCTCACGATACATGGCCCCGTTCATTCTTCCCTTAACACGGATCAGTCGTCCTGTCCCCTTTGCAGAAAAACAGCCCCAAAGCATGATGTTTCCACCCCCATGCTTCACAGTAGGTATGGTGTTCTTGGGATGCAACTCAGCCTCCAAACACGACGAGTTGAGTTTTTACCAAAAAGTTCCATTTTGGTTTCATCTGACCACATGATATTCTCCCAATCCTCTTCTGGATCATCCATATGCTCTCTGGCAAACTTCAGACGGGCCTGGACATGTACTGGCTTAAGCAGGGGGACACGCCTGGCACTGCAGGATTTGAGTCCCTCTCTGCGTAGTGTGTTACTGATGGTAGCCTTTGTTACTTTGGTCCCAGCTCTCTGCAGGTCATTCATCAGGTCCCTCCATGTAGTTCTGGGATTTTTGCTCACCGTTCTCATGATCATTTTGACCCCACGGGATGAGATCTTGACCCCAAGGGAGATTATCAATGGTCTTGTATGTCTTCCATTTTCTTACAATTGCTCCCACAGTTGATTTATTCACACCAACCTGCTTGCCTATTGTAGATTCACTCTTCCCAGCCTGGTGCAGGTCTACAGTTTTCTTCCTAATGTCCTTCGACAGCTCTTTGGTCTTGGCCATGGTTGAGTTTGGAGTCTGACTGTTTGAGGCTGTGGACAGGTGTCTTTTATACAGATAACGAGGTCAAACAGGTGCCATTAATACAGGTAACGAGTGGAGGACAGAAGATCTTCTTAAAGAAGAAGTTACAGGTCTGTGAGAGCCAGAAATCTTGCTTGTTTGTGGGTGACCAAATACTTATTTTCCACCATAATTTACAAATAAATTCTTTAAAAATCCTACAATGTGATTTCCTGGATTTTTTTTTTCTCATTTTGTCTCTCATAGTTGAAGTGTACCTATGATGACCTCTCTCATCTTTCTAAGTAGGAGAACTTGCACAATCAGTGGCTGACTAAATACTTTTTGGCCCCACTGTATATTCATCTGGACATTTCCATGTATAGTACATGACTTAAAATAGTGTTCAACCAAGTTTGTACTTTTTCTTTTCAGTGGTGTATTAATATGGAATTATGTGAGATGGTCATAGGTGTGCGTATATCGGGAATTTTACAACTGCTTCGAACGCGGCTCAGCCAATCAGATTTTAGGACCGGAACTATCAGTTTTATAAAAACAAATAAAATAAATGTGACCAGAACATGAAATATTTCAGGATCATACTGTCTGCAATGTAATAGTCAGAAACAATTTATTGCCAATCCAGTCATTTCCAAGAGCCAAATCAATCACCCCCCCCCCCCCATGTGTCCATTCTGTGGTCACTTCTGATCACCTCCTGTTTTGTGTTCACATACAGAGATGTATCGTGTACAGAAAGCCACACTAAGTGCATGTACTTGTCAATATTTACTTAATATTTAAAATTTAATAGTTTAATATTTAAAGACTTTGTTTCAATCCCACCAGTACTTTGCATTTCAATCTAACTTTTTTTGCACTTCTCCCCCAATTTTCTCCCAGTCTAGTTTTATCCAATTGCCACTCTGACTTAGAAGAGCTGAGACTTACACACATCCCCCACGACACGTGTGCAGTAGCCAACTGCATCTTTTCAGTCCATATTATCCCTTGTCTCTGTGAAGGGCCATAAATCAGCCCACAGAGGTCATTATTGCACCAGTTATGAGAAATCCCCTTGGGCACTTTTTCTTGAACAACAAGCCAAATAGATTTTCTATTTAAGTTTTAGTCTGAGATTAAATTAATCAAGCACAAACATTTTCAGCCTTTAAAATCATCTTTACCAGAGGTGCCAAAGGGTGCTCTCACCTTCTTCTCTGCACTCTCCTCCTCTATAGGAACTGTGTTGTGGTTCTTGTGGTCTGTGTTACTGCAGAACGGACACACACATGTCTGGTCGTCCCTACAGAACATCTCCAGAGGTCTCTCATGTTTCTGACAGATGTAATCCTCCAGGTTCTCCACAGGATCTATTAGTTTGTGTTTCTTTAATAAAGGAACTATCTGATGAGGTTCCAGGTGAATCTTGCAGTAAGAGGCCACACAGATCAGACAGGACTTCAGAGCTTTACATTTCATCTTACTGCAGACCTCACAAAACACCTGAGATTTGGTAGGTTTTCCTGCAGTGCTGCTTGATATGATCTGAACTGTCATATTGAATTGAGCAGCCAGTCCAGAGATGAAGGTATTTACTTGTAGTTTAGGTCTTCGAGGAAATTTCTTCTTACATACTGGACACTGACAGTATGAACTGGTGTCCCAGTACTTGTTGATACAGGTCATGCAGAAGTTGTGTCCACATGGAGTAGAGACTGGATACTTGAACACATCCAGGCAGATGGAGCACTGGAGCTGATCTTCAGACAGGAAACTGCTGGAGGAAGCCATGACTGATAAAGAAGATACAGAGACACCATAATGATTCATATACACATTATAACCCTGCTTGCTTTTACGTAAATATTGACGTGGTTTTCACCATACTAGATGCCAATTAGTTTGTAGACAGTAGTTATTAATTACTGCATTTATTGTACAGCACAGAGAATATGAGAACACAAATGTATAGAAAAAAGAAGAATAAAATATATCTGATAAAAGAATTAAACCCTGATTAAAATATTTACGTCTCACTTCTGTAGTACAAGTGTTTATAAACCACTGATAATAAAAACCCTGATATCAACATTTTATCTTCAACTTTACTGCGTCACATTTGTTATAAGATGTTTTATTTACAGTAAAGTTTTAAATTTGTAAGTACATTTCCAGTCAAAATACTGCGCTGTCCCAAATTGTGTGCACTTCCCTTACAATGTGCACTATATAAAACAATTCCCTGTAATTCTAGTGCACTTGATGTTAAATCGAGTTACATATGAGACACGACCGCAGATCATTTCTATACACTGTGTTTCCTCATTCTACCAACATAAAGAAAACAAACTGTGGAACTTCCCCAAAACTTGGTTATAGCACTGCTCCACTTTACCTCCCCTGCTGCACTTTTTACATTTTTACCCCCTTTATTATTTACCTGCAGTGATTGTAGCTGCTTGAAGGCTGTAGAAGCTTCAGACTGGAGACTTTAAACTGCTGAAAGAAAACAAGTTTCGTTTCACCTGAGTGACGTCATGAGGACACGCCCACTGTTTGTACCGCATTTACACATTTTAACCGCCAGGTGGCAGAAATTCACCCAAACACATTCAGTGCTGTGATAAAGTAATTGCCCCCTCACTGCTCTCTTACATGTGTAGTGATGGAAGTGACTCTAAGACAAAGAGCAGAGTTATTCACAATAACTCTGACACACACACGTCTGGTCGTCTCTACAGAACATCTCCAGAGGTCTCTCATGTTTCTGACAGATGTAATCCTTGAGCAGCCAGTCCAGAGATGAAAGTGTTAACATGTAGTTCAGGTCTTTTAGGGAAATTCCTCCTTACATACTGGACACTGGCAGTGTGAACTGGTGTCCCAGCACTCTTTGATACAGATCATGCAGAAGTTGTGTCCACATGGAGTAGAGACTGGATCAGTGAACACATTCAGACAGATGGAGCACTGGAGCTGATCTTCAGACAGGAAACTGCTGGAGGAGGCCATGACTGATAGAGGAGATACAGAGACACCATAATGATTCATATATTAATTTATTCATTGTCTGTGTAACCACCCATCTTATTCTGGGATGAAATTAATTGGGCAAAAGGCAGTAAATACCCCAGACAGGTCACCATTCTATCACAGAGCGCACACACACACACACACACACACACACACACACACACACACACACACACACACACACACACACACACACACACACACACACACACACACACACACACACACACACACACACACACACACACACACACACACACACACACACACACACACACACACACACACGCACACACACACACACACACCTAATGACAATTAGTTTGAATGTGGGTGTGTTCTGTACAATGATTCTTCTGGTTTTTCTGGTTTTATACGTAACAGGTATGAATGTTCACGTAAATATGAGGTGTAACTCTACTAGACGTCATTTAGTTTGTACCCAGCTAACAAAATTGCGTTCTGAAAACATTCCCCAAACGTTCCATTTTGGGTGTGGGAACATTGCATTGGAATGTTCCCTTAACGTTATTTTGTCCAGTTTTCTTGATGTTCTCAGAACGTTTTTTTAATGTTATGAAAACGTTCATAGAATGTTACCTAAACCTCATTTGCAACCATAATTTAACATTCTGGAAACGTTGTCTTGGAATGTTCTAAGAACATTTTAAATAAGGTTCTCTGAACGTTCCCTTAACGTTCCATTTTGGTTGTATGAATGTTTTATTAGAACGTTCCGTCAGCGTTATTTTGTCATTTTTTTGTCAGTTTAATATTCTCAAGACTATTTACTGCCACCTTCTAACCGTTAACTAACTTACAGTTATAAATCACCAAACACAATTCTAATATACTACAGTCTTGAACCCCCCAACCCCCTCAGACATTACCATTCATTAAAAACAATATCTAAATCACTCTGATAACATTTTCTATGATGGTCTAATTCAAACAATTCATGTGATAATTCTGACATAAACAGAGGTAAAATCAATGCAAACATTTATTTGTTTTATCATCATCAATCAAATTCAATTGAATGGACGAAAAGTGAAATAAGAGTTGTAGTATGTAATGTGGGTTACACTTGATAAAAACATTTTGTTTTGGAGCAATTTCATGAATATTTTAAAAGCTATTAAAGTTATTGATTTACTAAATACTTTAAATGCTATTGAAGTTATGAATAAAAATCTGTTTTTTTATTATGTAATAAAGGGTATTATAAGAGTGTAATAAAGTGTCAGTATAAGAGTTGTAGTATGTAATGTGGGTTACACTTGATAAAATACAACTTGTTTTGGAACAATTTGATGCATATTTTTAAAGCTATTGAAGTTATTAATATAATAAATACTTTAAATGCTGTTGAAATTATGAATAAAAATCTGGTTTTTATTATGTAATAATGGGTAAAAGTGTCAGTATAAGAGTTGTTGTATGTAATGTGGGTTACAGTTAATAAAACAACTTGTTTTGGAGCAATTTATGAATATTTTAAAAGTTATTGAAGTTATTAATATGCTGAATATTTTTAAAGCTATTGAAGTTATGAATAAAAACCTATGTTTTATTATGTAATAAAGGGTAAAAGTGTCAGTATAAGAGTTGTAGTATGTAATGTGGGTTACACTTGATAAAAAAACAACTTGTTTTGGAGCAGTTAGAAGAATATTTTAAAAGATATTGAAGTTATTTGTAACGCTAAGTGGGCTATGATGGACGAGGGGCAGACACACGCAGAGATGTACTAAACTAAATATATTTATTGAAAACAAAGACAAAACAGAGGAAGGCATAGTGATGGGTCTGATGACACTGAAGCCTCGGCGCTTGCGCCGAGTAAACAAAGCGAAACCCTGTGTCGGTGCGCGGAAAACCACGTGACCGATACAGTTCCTGTATCGTTTGGTTTCGAGCGCGCTAAATTGTATTTATAAGGGAGAAAATGTATCGACACGTTTGTGGGTTTTGTTGGATGGAGATAGTTTGTGTTCTTTGCTTTGCATTGGTTTTTGGCTTGTCATCAAATACCATGGATCAACCAAGGAAGAGGAAGTTTTCTCCCGTGTGGGATAATTTTGATCTTATCACAGAGAATAAGGTAAATGATTATTCCATTCTTGTTTCCACTATTGATTTTTCTTTCGGGTTATTCCAATTTCTTTCTGAATGATATTCGAATTAGTTTACATGGATTAACTTTTATTTCTATTGTAGGTGAAATGTAGGATTTGCTCCCAGGTGGTGTCTTACTGTAACCGGAGCACTTCCACAATGCTAAGGCATTATCGTGCCCTGCATGAGAAGGAACAACCGGTTAACTCTCCCGTGATCAACCCTGGTGTTTCCAGAAAGCAGGCGATTGATGAGGCTATAGTGAATATGATCATTACAGACTGTCAGCCGCTTAGCCTTGTGGAAGACGAGGGGTTCTGAGAGCTGCTCCAACTTCTTGAGCCATCATATGTTGTGCCAAGCAGAAAGGTACGTGAAACAAACTGATGAATGGATGTCATACATGTTAACAAAGTATATGCATGTTATGTGCTTTCATTCATTAATCTACTCCACTTGTGTTATTTATTTTAGGCTATCAAGACCATGATTAGCCAGAGGTATGAGGAGAAAAAGGAGCAGGTAAAAAAAGAACTGCAGAGTGCAGTTGCAGTTAGCCTAACAGCTGATATGTGAACATCCATCAACATGGAGGCTTACCTGGCTGTGACCTGTCACTATGTCGACAGTGAGAACCATACACTGTCTACATCAATGTTGGGAGTGGAACACTTCCCTCAGCAGCACACTGCTGAAAATATGGCCCAAGGAAAAAAAAAAAAATAATGGAGGAGTGGGCCATAGAAAAGAAAGTGACATGTCTGGTCACAGATGCGGCTCCAAACATGATTGCATGTGTCAGAAAGCTCCAAATCAGGCACACGATTTGCATAGCGCATTTTTTAAATATAACCGTTCGAAAATCATGTGACCAAATTGAGACACTCACTGAAATCCGAAATAAAACAAGGCAGATTGTAACATACTTTAGATGCAGTACTACAGCCAATGAGAAGCTGGCACAAGTCCAGCTACAGATGGGAGGTCCAGTGAAGAAATTAATGAATGAGGTATCAACTAGATGGAACAGCACGTATTTAATGCTGGAACGCATGATGGAACAGAAGGAGTCGGTGTTGGTATCCCTGGCCTCTTTAAAAAATGACATACCTCAGCTAACTTCAGAGGATTATAAAATCATAGATGACACACTCCGTGTGCTTGCTCCATTTAATCAAGCGACAGTGGAGCTGTCTGAGGAAAAAAGAGTCTCTGTATCAAAAGTAATCCCAATGCTTAAAATGTTGCACCACTCACTGCAACGCAACGCATTAACTGTAACCACCGAAAGCGCAATCAATCTCGTGGAAAACCTTAAAAAAAGAATACTAGAAACACTGTGCAACCTGGAGTCATTAAGTGTAATGACAATACCAACACTGCTGGACCCTCGGTTCAAGACGATGGGATTCTTAAGTGCATCAAAAGCCAAAGATGCAGTGAAAAGACTGAAATCGGAGTGTGCGGCAGAAATGAGAAACGCTATACCGACGCAAATGGAAGATGCCAAAGCTGGACCATCAACTCAACCGTCTGCTTCCAGTTCAGGTATGTCATGATTGTTAATTGTGTTTATTTGTATTTTAATGTTCTTGCAAATCACTCCATGTGATTACAATGAATTAGTAACGCAGATGCATTTTATTTTTTCCTCAGATGACAACCTGTGGCAGCAGCTGGACATGGAAGTTAAGGAGAGCAAGGCCAATTCAAATTTCACCACTGATGCCATTATCCAGGTACAACGATACATCTCTGAGGTGAACACACCAAGATCACAGGATCCACTACTGTACTGGAAAACGCAAAGACTAAATTACCCTACCTTATATAAACTTGCACTGAAATATCTATGTACGCCGTCATCATCAGTGCCCTGTGAAAGGGTATTCTCAAAAGCAGGAGAAATTGTTTGTAAACGGAGCAATCGCCTCGGCCCAAAGATGTTACAGCAGCTGATGTTTCTAAATAAAAACGTATGAATGAACCTTGTTTGTTTCCAGTCTTTATAGAAGTTGCCTGCAATGACTTTTTAAATCCAGCAGATGTCGCCATTAAGTGATACAGCAACAGTTTCAACACAGTGTCGACACAGCTTGGGAAATGTGCCATACACCCAATGAGGCCTCATCTGCCCATCACTAGGAAGGCAATCTAACATACACATGAAACATGAACCTAAACCCTAAGCTAAGCTAAACAGGAACTAGACAGGACTAGACAGGGCAACATAAACTAAACAGGACCACAAAGATTAAACAGAGATAAACAGAACTGAAGCTAATAAACAAAGGCTAACAAACAGAGCTTAAACACAGAACTAACAAACAAAGGGCTAAGGCTAACGAACAGAGAAAAAGGCTAAACAAGACTAAATAGGATTACTAGAACTGAACAGGGCTAAACAGGACTAAACAGATTAAACAGGACAGAACATACTAAACAGACTAAGCAAAAACAGGCTAAACAGATTAAACTAAATAAACCAAACAAACAGACCGGAGAAGACAGACAGGCAGGCAGGCACAAAGCACAGAAGCAAGTTCAGAAACCTGACAGACAAACTGAGTCACCAAATAGTTCTCAAAGTCTGGCTTCCAGCTCACCTCTTAAATAGAGGGCAGCTGGAGCTCATTAATTATGGGTAACCAATCAGGAACAGGGGTGTGGCAGGAGACTGAGGAGAGAGAGAGAGGCGTGGCACACAGGAGCACCAGAGAACACGGAGGCTCAAAGTGTGACAATAATAAAGGTAAAAGTGTCAGTATAAGAGTTGTAGTATGTAATGTGGGTTACACTTGATAAAATACAACTTGTTTTGGAGCAGTTAGATGAATATTTTAAAAGCTATTGAAGTTATTAATATGCTGAACACTTTTTAAATGCTATTGAAGTTATGAATACAAATCTGGTTATTATTACAGTGGGGTCCAAAAGTATTTAGTCAGCCACTGATTGTGCAAGTTCTCCTGCCTAGAAAGATGAGAGAGGTCTGTAATTTTCATCATAGGTACACTTCAACTATGAGAGACAAAATGAGAAAAAAAAAAATCCAGGAAATCACACTGTAGGATTTTTAAAGAATTTATTTGTAAATTATGGTGGAAAATAAGTATTTGGTCACCCACAAACAAGCAAGATTTCTGGCTCTCACAGACCTGTAACTTCTTCTTTAAGAAGCTCTTCTGTCCTCCACTCGTTACCTGTATTAATGGCACCTGTTTGACCTCGTTATCTGTATAAAAGACACCTGTCCACAGCCTCAAACAGTCAGACTCTAAACTCAACCATGGCCAAGACCAAAGAGCTGTCGAAGGACACCAGGAAGAAAATTGTAGACCTGCACCAGGCTAGGAAGAGTGAATCTACAATAGGCAAGCAGGTTGGTGTGAATAAATCAACTGTGGGAGCAATTGTAAGAAAATGGAAGACATACAAGACCATTGATAGTCTCCCTTGGGGTCAAGATCTCATCCCGTGGGGTCAAAATGATCATGAGAACAGTGAGCAAAAATCCCAGAACTACACGGAGGGACCTGATGAATGACCTGCAGAGAGCTGTGACCAAAGTAACAAAGGCTACCATCAGTAACACACTACGCCGAGAGGGACTCAAATCCTGCAGTGCCAGGCGTATCCCCCTGCTTAAGCCAGTACATGTCCAGGCCCGTCTGAAGTTTGCCAGAGAGCATATGGATGATCCAGAAGAGGATTGGGAGAATATCATGTGGTCAGATGAAACCAAAATGGAACTTTTCGGTAAAAACTCAACTCGTCGTGTTTGGAGGCTGAGTTGCATCCCAAGAACACCATACCTACTGTGAAGCATGGGGTGGAAACATCATGCTTTGGGGCTGTTTTTCTGCAAAGGGGACAGGACGACTGATCCGTGTTAAGGGAAGAATGAACGGGGACATGTATTGTGAGATTTTAAGCCAAAACCTCCTTCCATCAGTGAGAGCATTGAAGATGGAACGTGGCTGGGTCTTCCAGCATGTCAATGATCCCAAACACACTGCTCGGGCAACGAAGGAGTGGCTCCGTAAAAAGCATTTCAAGGTCCTGGAGTGGCCTAGCCAGTCTCCAGACCTCAACCCCATAGAAAATTTGTGGAGTCCGTATTGCCCAGTGACAGCCCCAAAACATCACTGCTCTAGAGGAGATCTGCATGGAGGAATGGGCCAAAATACCAGCTACAGTGTGTGCAAACCTGGTGAAGACAGGAAACGTTTGACCTCTGTCATTGCCAACAAAGGTTATGTTACAAAGTATTGAGTTGAACTTTTGTTATTGACCAAATACTTATTTTCCACCATAATTTACAAATAAATTCTTTAAAAATCCTACAATGTGATTTCCTGAATTTTTTTCTCATTTTGTCTCTCATAGTTGAAGTGTACCTATGATGACCTCTCTCATCTTTCTAAGTAGGGGAACCTGCACAATCAGTGGCTGACTAAATACTTTTTTGCCCCACTGTATATAATAAAGGGTAAAAGTGTCAGTATAAGAGTTGTAGTATGTAATGTGGGTTACACTTGATAAAATACAACTTGTTTTGGAGCAGTTAGTAGAATATTTTAAAAGCTATTGAAGTTATTAATATTGTTACATTTCAGCCTAGGGTATTTAAGTATCTCATGTACCAAAATGACACACACCTGACACTATAGTGAGCTTCACAATACAAATTTATTTACAATAGTTTCAATAATACAGTCAAACCAAGCTCTCTCTCTCCAGGGGTAAGCAAGGCCAAAATAATAAACAAAACCCACACTAACTTTACACCCAAACCTCTTACTAACTTAACCAAAAAAAAGGAAACAAAAAACAGGCTTCTATCCTGACTCCCTAACTAATCACAAAACCAGGAGGAAAAGGTTACAAACAAAATGGCACTTACCCCCTTCCAGCTCTTTTGAATCCACATAAACACCCCACTCAAGGTTTACAATTATTTACAACACAATACATCAACCACCAAGTCTCTCGCTCTCGCTCTCGCTCTCGCTCTCGCTCTCGCTCTTCATTTCTTCTCCTTTTATAACCTCACCAGCACAGGTACATAGGAATTCTCTCGGCTCCACCTAGGGACAGGGAGGCAAAAGGAAGAACACAAACACAGACACTACACAGCAGCCATAACAGTGTGTAATGTGTGTGTGTATAATGTGTGTGTGTAGTGTGTGTGTGTAATGTGCGTGTGTGTGTGTGTAATGTGTGTGTAGTGTGTGTGTACTGTGTGTGTGCATAATGTGTGTCTGTGTAATGTGTGTAATGTGTGTGTGTGTGTATAATGTGTGTGTGTGTATAATGTGTGTGTGCATAATGTGTGTGTGCATGTCAGTGATGGCATAGTTACCTTGAAAAAGTAATCTGATTACTGATTACTGATTACTCCTTTAAAAAGTAACTTAGTTACTTTATGGATTACTTGATTTTAAAAGTAACTAAGTTAGATTACAAGTTACTTTATTAGTTATATAATGCGGTCCGCTAATGTATCCCATAATGCAACTGGAGCTGCGTAGGTGATTGAAGCGGAATAAGAAACAAGAAAGACGCGGAAAACGGAGTCCTCTGTTCACAAGTGCAAGTAAGATAAATAAAATACAATTTTTTAAAGACAAATGAATAACAAAAAGACGATAAATATCCTACATTTTGGCGAGTGGGGTCTGTAATGAGTCTGTAACCATGGTGATATTACGTCATCACGTCCCCACGTCATCACTTGACGTTGGTAAGATGGCGGATGTAGTACTTTTTTACCAGCCGAGTAGTGCATACTTCCTCCAGTCTAGTGCACACTCTGTAAGTATGCGATTCCGGACGCAGCCCGTGACTTAACTGTCGCATAGGACAGACGTCACTCCCCGAGACGTAAAAAGAAAGCAAAATATATCTTTTTACTAAGGAAAATGACAAAAATAGTAACGCACAGTAACTTGGATAAGTAACTTTAATCTGATTACTGGATTGGAAATAGTAACGCATTAGATTACTTGTTACTGAAAAAATGTGGTCAGATTAGAGTAACGCGTGACTGACTTCAGTGGTGCATGTGTGTGCATAATGTGTGCATAATGTGTGTGTATAATGTGTGTGTGCATAATGTGTGTGTGCATAATGTGTGTGTATAATGTGTGTGTGTATAATGTGTGTGTGTGTAATGTGTGTGTGTATAATGTGTGTGTAATGTATGTGTGTATAATATGTGTGTGCATAATGTGTGTGTATAATGTGTGTAGTAAGTAAGTAAGTTAAAGTAAGTAAAGTTTATTTATATAGCGCTTTTCTAGGACCAAGCCACAAAGTGCTTTACAATGCGGTCAAGTATAATACAATAAAAACACAAAAATTAATAATCATAAAAGCTACACAGTGACATAAAAACATTAATACAATAGTACAAATAAAAATTATAAATGCACTTTAACTACACATACATACATACATATACAGTGTATCACAAAAGTGAGTACACCCCTCACGTTTCTGCAGATATTTAAGTATATCTTTTCATGGGACAACACTGACAAAATGACACTTTGACACAATGAAAAGTAGTCTGTGTGCAGCTTTTATAACAGTGTAAATTTATTCTTCCCTCAAAATAACTCAATATACAGCCATTAATGTCTAAACCACCGGCAACAAAAGTGAGTACACCCCTTAGTGAAAGTTCCTGAAGTGTCAATATTTTGTGTGGCCACCATTATTTCCCAGAACTGCCTTAACTCTCCTGGGCATGGAGTTTACCAGAGCTTCACAGGTTGCCACTGGAATGCTTTTCCACTCCTCCATGACGACATCACGGAGCTGGCGGATATTCGAGACTTTGCGCTCCTCCACCTTCCGCTTGAGGATGCCCCAAAGATGTTCTATTGGGTTTAGGTCTGGAGATATACTTGGCCAGTCCATCACCTTTACCCTCAGCCTCTTCAATAAAGCAGTGGTCGTCTTAGAGGTGTGTTTGGGGTCATTATCATGCTGGAACACTGCCCTGCGACCCAGTTTCTGGAGGGAGGGGATCATGCTCTGCTTCAGTATTTCACAGTACATATTGAAGTTCATGTGTCCCTCAATGAAATGTAACTCCCTAACACCTGCTGCACTCATGCAGCCCCAGACCATAACATTCCCACCACCATGCTTGACTGTAGGCATGACACACTTATCTTTGTACTCCTCACCTGATTGCCGCCACACATGCTTGAGACCATCTGAACCAAACAAATTAATCTTGGTCTCATCAGACCATAGGACATGGTTTCAGTAATCCATTTCCTTTGTTGACATGTCTTCAGCAAACTGTTTGCGGGCTTTCTTGTGTAGAGACTTCAGAAGAGGCTTCCTTCTGGGGTGACAGCCATGCAGACCAATTTGATGTATTGTGCGGCGTATGGTCTGAGCACTGACAGGCTGACCCCTCACCTTTTCAATCTCTGCAGCAATGCTGACAGCACTCCCGCGCCTATCTTTCAAAGACAGCAGTTGGATGTGACGCTGAGCACGTGCACTCAGCTTCTTTGGACGACCAACGCGAGGTCTGTTCTGAGTGGACCCTGCTCTTTTAAAACGCTGGATGATCTTGGCCACTGTGCTGCAGCTCAGTTTCAGGGTGTTGGCAATCTTCTTGTAGCCTTGGCCATCTTCATGTAGCGCAACAATTCGTCTTTTAAGATCCTCAGAGAGTTCTTTGCCATGAGGTGCCATGTTGGAACTTTCAGTGACCAGTATGAGAGAGTGTGAGAGCTGTACTACTAAATTGAACACACCTGCTCCCTATGCACACCTGAGACCTAGTAACACTAACGAGTCGCATGACATTTTGGAGGGAAAATGACAAGCAGTGCTCAATTTGGACATTTAGGGGTGTAGTTTCTTAGGGGTGTACTCACTTTTGTTGCCGATGGTTTAGACATTAATGGCTGTATATTGAGTTATTTTGAGGGAAGAATAAATTTACACTGTTATATAAGCTGCACACAGGCTACTTTTCATTGTGTCAAAGTGTCATCTTGTCAGTGTTGTCCCATGAAAAGATATACTTAAATATCTGCAGAAATGTGAGGGGTGTACTCACTTTTGTGATACACTGTATATACACACATATACATACACAAACATACACATACACTTTTCCAAAGAACGTCAGCCCCATTGCTTAAGATCACTACTCTGAAATGCTAATGAATAAAAATGTGTCTTAAGACATTTCTTGAAGGTTAATGTAGACTCAGAGAGTCTGATATCGAGTGGGAGACTATTCCATAATTTAGGAGCCTGGACAGAAAAAGCACAGTCCCCTTTCCGCCTCTGTTTGGTACGGGGCACAACCAGAAGCTCTTTATTAGATGACCTCAAAGACCTACAACTTTTGTGAGGAACCAGCAATTCACAAATATAATCAGGTGCTTCCCCATGTAGAGCCTTAAAGGTAAGAACTAAAATTTTAAAATCTATCCTAAATTTTACTGGCAACCAATGAAGTGAGGCCAGCACTGGACTGATGTGGTCTCTACGTCTAGTTTTTGTTAAAAGCCGAGCAGCTGCATTCTGAACCATCTGGAGTCTTGACACAGCTCCTTGACTGAGGCAAGTATACAAAGCATTGCAGTAATCCAGTCGAGATGAAATAAAAGCATGGATGATTTTCTCTAAGTCTTGAAAAGACAAAACCTGTCTAAGCTTTGCAATATTTCTTAGCTGAAGGAAGCAAGACTTAACAAGCTTATTTATATGGCCAGAAAATGGCAAGTGAGAATCAAACACAACACCGAAATTTCTTGGGGAAGTGTTAATTCTTGAAACGAGAGAACCAAGGGCCATCTCCAAATCCCTGGGTATGTTGTCTAGACCAACAACTAGAACTTCGGTTTTGTCCTCATTTAATTTAAGAAAATTATAATTCATCCAATTCTTGATAGCTGCAATGCACTCAGTTAGATTGCCTAATCCACTGAATTCATTTCGTTTAACAGAGAGGTACAGTTGCATATCGTCTGCATAAAAATGAAAAGAAATATTAAAACGTCTAATTAAATTACCCAGGGGGAGCATATATAATAAGAATAAAACAGGGCCAAGAATAGAACCCTGAGGTACCCCACAGGTAAAATCAGCCTTCAAGGACATCTTATCTCCAATGGAAACAGAAAATTTCCTATTTGGATAAAAATGACCGAAACCAATCCAGTGCTGATCCTGATATGCCAACCCATTCACTGAGCCTGTTTATTAGGATATCATGATCTACTGTATCAAAGGCTGCACTAAGATCAAGTAAAACCAACACTGTTATTTCCCCTGAATCTGAGTGCATTAAAATATCATTTAAGATTCTCACCAGTGCAGTTTCTGTGCTGTGCTTTTTTCAAAAACCAGACTGAAATTTTTCAAAGACATTATTTTCTTCCAGTGCATGCAGAAGTTGATCAGACACAACCTTCTCCAAGATTTTTGATAGAAAAGGAAGTTTTGAAATGGGTCTAAAGCTAGCACAATCATTTGGGACAAGGCCTGGTTTCTTCAGAAGAGGCTGTACACTTGCCACTTTAAAACAGGTGTGTGTATAATGTGTGTGTGTGTGTAATGTGTGTGTATATTGTGTGTGTAATGTGTGTGTGTATATATTGTGTGTAATGTGTGTGTGCATAATGTGTGTCTGTGTAATGTGTGTGTGCATAATGTGTGTGTGTAATGTGTGTGTGCATAATGTGTGTGTGTATGTGATGTGTGTGTGTGTGTGTGTGTGTGTGTGTGTGTAATGTGTATGTGTGTGTTGATCTCATAACATCCTTAAAACATAAAAAGGTTTTGTTTTGAAGGTGGGCGTGAACAAATTCAGTTAGATTTTTTTAGCCAATCGTTGATGATTGAAATGATTGAAATAACTAACAGCACAAAACTAGAATAAATATTGAATAAATGAACGACTGATGATGACGTTAAACACTCTGTAGTTTACAGGACGCAGTAATGAAGTGATTTTTGATAAGGATCTGTGTAAAGAGTCCAGACGTTTATCTTGTTTTGAGATCACGCAATTCTGTGATTTATCATGAAGAGAATGAAAACATTCATTAATGCAAATTTAAATGAGCTCAACAAAATTATTAGGAAACATCCCATAATGACCATCCGGACCGAACCCGCGCCACCATCCTTCATCAAACATGTCGATATCAGTGATGATGTCATTAGGGTCAAAGGTGATCTCTGTGTTATCAGCTGAGAAAATAAAAGAAATGTTGATCATTAATATTGAGTATTTATAGTTTTATTATTTATGTATTTTGGTATTCATGGTTTATCTTGTATTTATTTAACTGGATGTTTTTCTGGAATCACGTCTGTCTAATTTAATTACAATTCACTGTTTAATTATTTGGTTTTATTAGAATTTTAGCCTAAAAAACTCAGTAATTTAAAATGACATTAAATGATGAGGCAGAAAAAAATAAATAAAATATTAGTGAATTACTATAAACGTTACTGAAACTTAAACAAGAGAAATCATTTATATACATTTACATTTTCAGCATTTAGCAGACGCCTTTATATTAGCGACTTACATTACAGTTACAGTATACAGTTTGAGCAACTGAGGGTTAAGGGCCTTTCTCAATGGCCCAACAGCAGCAACCTGGCAGTGGTGGGGCTTGAACCAGCGACATTCTGGTTACTAGTCCAGTACCTTAACCACTAGGCTACGGCATGCCCCCTATATAAATATTACCAGCGTAAAAGCTTTTTTAATATTAATACAATATTAAATATGTACATTTTTAGATGTTATAATAATGATTAAAACAATAAAGTAAAAAATGTATTTTACTCACTAGCCTGATAATCAAACAGAGCCCAAGCACAAACACCCTGCAGTTTAGCATCATCAGAACTGTCATGGTAACCCTGTTCCATACATACACACACATACACACACACACACACACACACCATCAATACACACCGTACACACACAAACACTGTAAACACTTCTAATACACAGTAAGGAGTTATTGATCATTATGTGCAGCATGCTTATGTGTTTATAAAATGCTTTTACATTTAATGTTTATTATTATTTATATAATAATATAATAATATTTAATTATAATAATATTTTAAGAAGTAAAAAAGAGGGCTTTAAAATTAAAACTTACATGTTAATTAAAGTGCAGTTGTGTTTTTACAAAACTTTAATCCTGTATATATTTAAAGAAAATCACACACACACACACAACACACACACCTGAGTATGACAAACAGGAACCATGTCGTAGATGTTCTCCTGCTGCTGGTCTTCATCATTATCTAAATATTTAACAAACACTGATTTTATAGCATAAATTAAACATTAAACCTGATTTATTCATTAATTAAAATAAAAATGTACTGAGCAGTTATAATGGTGCAGTGAATTATTTTTATGAGAGAGAAAAATTCAGAATAATAAAACTGTAAACAGGAATAATTATTAACCATCATCACTTAACACAGTGTTCAGGTTGAATTACTTGATGCAGCATTAAACTGTTAAACAAAGAATTAATTCTATTCTAAATCACACCGAGTTCTGTGAGCTCAGGTGGACTAAACGACCGTGGAAACGTGAGCTGGTAAACCCCCCCCCCCCCCCCCCCCATATATATATATATATATATATATATATACCTCTAGATACGAGTTTAATTCATTCCAGAGCCGAGCTCGTAAGTAAAGCAGCTCGTATCTCAAACTAATTTTCCCCATTTAAAATAAAGGAAATAGAATTAATCCGTTCCAGCCCTCTGACAAGTCCCCAAAATATCATAAATGATGAAAAAATACACGTTTTTAATTAAGAAAAACACATGTATAAACATATAAAACATAAAATAAATAAATTAAAGAAAAATGTATAAGAAAAACAGTAAGAAAAATGTAGCGAGTACTGTACTAGTGCTGGGAAAGTAAGGGGTTAATGTTTTGAAAACACATTGCATTATGGGTATTGTATTGCATGTTGTTGTAGTCGCTGTTTGCCGGCAGCACGTTAAACTTTCTCCTCTCGCTGCTTAACACCGTTTATGTTTATTTTCTTTTATTTAACGCGGCCACTCAGTTTCATTTTCGGTGTTATACCCAAACTGTTATAATAAACACAGAGTGCTTCGAAGTAACCCTGTTTTTGACTCGTCTTTGCGGTGAAAATGAACTAAAAGTTGGGTATAAAGCAAAACACCGTTCTGGCCCAGGAGCTAACAGGTATAACAGCTCCCCTGAGTCGTCACAACCACGGTCGAGAGACATAAATCAGAAAAAGGTAACACTAGCAGTAGTAGTAGTAGGGAAATTCCTTTGAAACGGCTCCCTTGCGCCGACGCGCAAACTAGCGGTAGCGTCCCCGAAGCTCCAGCCCGGCTCGTATCTTGGACCTTGGCTCGGATCTCGAAAAGCTCGTATGTGGAGCAGCTCGTATCTAGAGGTACAACTGTATATATATATACAGTTGTGCTCAAAAGTTTACATACCCTGGCAGAATTTGTGATTTTTTGGCCATTTCTCTGAGAATATGAATGATAATACAAAAAAAATGTCTTTTATTCATGGTTAGTGGTTGGGTGAAGACATTTATTATCAAACAATTGTGTTTGCCTTTTTTAAATCATAATGACAACAGAAACTACACAAATGACCCTGATCAAAAGTTTACATACCCTAGTTCTTAATACCCTGTATTTGCCTCCTTTAACATCAATGACAGCTTGAAGTCTTTGTGGTAGTTGTGGATGAGGCCCTTCATTTTCTCAGATGGTAAAGCTGCACATACTTCTTGGCAAAATGCCTCCAGTTCCTGTAAATTCTTGGGCTGTCTTGCATGAACTGCACGTTTGAGATCTCCCCAAAGTTGCTCAATGATATTGAGGTCAGGAGACTTAGAAGGCCACTCCAGAACCTTCACTTTTTTCTGCCATAGCCAATGACAGGTCGACTTGGCCTTGTGTTTTGAATCATTGTCATGTAGGAGCATCCAAGTGTGTCCCATGCGCAACTTCAGGGCTGATGAGTGCAAGTTTTCCTCCAATATTTTCTGATAAAATACTGCATTCATCTTGCCATCAATTTTGACCAAGTTCCCTGTGCCTGTGTAGCTCACACATCCCCAAAACATCAGCGATCCACCTCTGTGTTTCACAGTAGGGATGGTGCACTTTTCATCATAGACTTTGCTGACTCCTCTCCAAATGTAGCATTTATGGTTATGGCCAAAAAGTTCAATAACTGTTCCAGAAATGTTAAGGGTTGTCTCTGTGCTGTTTGGCATATTGTAAGCAGGCTGCTTTGTGGCATTGGTGTAGTAACAACTTTCTTCTGGCGACTCGAACATGCAGCCCATTTTTCTTCATGTGCCTCCTTATTGTGCACCTACACCACTTTTTTTCAGAGAGTCCTGTATGTCAGCTGATGTTATTTGTGGGTTTTTCTTTGCATCCTGAACAATTTTCCTGGCAGTTTTGGCTGAAATTTTTGTTGGTCTACCTGATCTTGGCTTGGTTTCAACAGAATCCCTCATTTCCCACTTCTTAATTAGAGTTTAAACACTGCTGATTGGCATTCTCAATTCCTTGAATATCTTTTTATATCCTTTTCCTGTTTTATAAAGTTCAACTATCTTCTCCTGCGGATCCTTTGATAATTATTTTGCTTTCCCCAAGCTTGTAATCCAACAACATCAGTGGCAGCACTGGATGAAACATGCAGGGGTCTGTCAGGAGCCCATAAACTTACTGACTTTTTATGCACACACACGAATTACAAGCAAACAGATAACAGGTGAGGATGGTTACCTTTAGTAGCCATTTAAACATGTCTGTGTCAATTTGTGTGTATGTTATCATGCCAAAACTTCCAGGGTATGTAAACTTTTGATCAGGGTCATTTGGGTAGTTTCTGTTGTCATTTTGATTTAAAAAAGTCAAACACAATTGTTTGATAATAAATGTCTTCAGCCAACCACTAACCATGAATAAAAGACATTTTTTTTTGTATTATCATTCATATTCTCAGAGAAATGGCCAAAAAATCACAAATTCTGCCAGGGTATGTAAACTTTTGAGCACAACTGTATATACATATACAGTGGGGCCAAAAAGTATTTAGTCAGCCACTGATTGTGCAGGTTCCCCTACTTAGAAAGATGAGAGAGGTCTGTAATTTTCATCATAGCTACACTTCAACTATGAGAGACAAAATGAGAAAAAAAAATTCAGGAAATCACATTGTAGGATTTTTAAAGAATTTATTTGTAAATTATGGTGGAAAATAAGTATTTGGTCAATAACAAAAGTTCAACTCAATACTTTGTAACATAACCTTTGTTGGCAATGTCAGACGTCAAACGTTTCCTGTAAGTGTTCACCAGGTTTGCACACACTGTAGCTGGTATTTTGGCCCATTCCTCCATGCAGATCTCTTCTAGAGCAGTGATGTTTTGGGGCTGTCGCTGGGCAACACGGACTCCACAAATTTTCTATGGGGTTGAGGTCTGGAGACTGGCTAGGCCACTCCAGGACCTTGAAATGCTTTTTACGGAGCCACTCCTTCGTTGCCCGAGCAGTGTGTTTGGGATCATTGACATGCTGGAAGACCCAGCCACGTTCCATCTTCAATGCTCTCACTGATGGAAGGAGGTTTTGGCTTAAAATCTCACGATACATGGCCCCGTTCATTCTTCCCTTAACACGGATCAGTCGTCCTGTCCCCTTTGCAGAAAAACAGCCCCAAAGCATGATGTTTCCACCCCCATGCTTCACAGTAGGTATGGTGTTCTTGGGTTCCTCTTCTTCCTCCAAACACGACGAGTTGAGTTTTTACCAAAAGGTTCCATTTTATTTTCATCTGACCACATGATATTCTCCCAATCCCCTTCTGGATCATCAATATGCTCTCTGGCAAACTTCAGACGGGCCTGGACATGTACTGGCTTAAGCAGGGGGATACGCCAGGCACTGCAGGATTTGAGTCCCTCTCGGCGTAGTGTGTTACTGATGGTCCCTTTGTAACTTTGGTCCCAGCTCTCTGCAGGTCATTCATCAGGTCCCTCTGTGTAGTTCTGGGATTTTTGCTCACCGTTCTTGTGATCATTTTGACACCACTGGTGAGATCTTGACCCCAAGGGAGATTATCAATGGTCTTGTATGTCTTCCATTTTCTTACAATTGCTCCCACAGTTGATTTATTCACACCAACCTGCTTGCCTATTGTAGATTCACTCTTCCCAGCCTGGTGCAGGTCTACAATTTTCTTCCTGGTGTCCTTCGACAGCTCTTTGGTCTTGGCCATGGTTGAGTTTGGAGTCTGACTGTTTGAGGCTGTGGACAGGTGTCTTTTATACAGATAACGAGGTCAAACAGGTGCCATTAATACAGGTAACGAGTGGAGGACAGAAGAGCTTCTTAAAGAAAAAGTTACAGGTCTGTGAGAGCCAGAAATCTTGCTTGTTTGTTATTGACCAAATACTTATTTTTCCCCATAATTTACAAATAAATTCTTTAAAAATCCTACAGTGTGATTTCCTGGATTTTTTTTCTTCTCATTTTGTCTCTCATAGTTGAAGTGTACCTATGATGAAAATTACAGACCTCTCTCATCTTTCTAAGTAGGAGAACCTGCACAATCAGTGGCTGACTAAATACTTTTGGACCCCACTGTATATATATATATATATAGTCTGGTAACGTTAAGCAGATTACACAGGTTCCCAAAATCCTTTGCTGTGAACTCACCGTGTAGTGTGGTTACATGTATTCTGATATTTTATTGTCTTTTAGTTATTTTTATATTTTACTTAATGAAAACATTGCCTTTTTTTTTTTTTTCTCTTTCACTATCGTGGCACTTTACCGCTAGCCAGGCACGTGCACAGACATTTTTGGGGGCAGGTGCTCAAGACAAAAAAAAGGGCACCCATCGCCAAAATTATTAATAAAATAAAATAATAAAAAAAAAACACAGTAGGATATTTAACTTATATATTTTTAACACAATCAATACACATGTAATCAAATAACTCAAATTATCAAATTGGATAAATAAATGAAAAACAGGCAAAAACAAGGCCATATTGTTCACGCTTTTTAATAACCAAACAATATATTAAATAATCATCAAAAATAGCTCAACTTAAGATCTACCTTTGATTTCAAATCTGAAACCCACTTTGGGTAGTTAATGTTAACAATGGGCCTATTATTATGCCAATAAAACCAAATAGACAGCTAATTAACATTTTCCTAACATTTTTTGTATGTTGTTCTATATCATATAGCATTATGTTTAGCCTTCTACATATATTAGTTAAACCTCAACTGTTGAAGTATAGGCCAGTGATAGCTCAGTGGTTAAGGTCCTGGACTAGTAAACAGAAGGTTGTCGGTTTAAGCTCCGCCACCACCAAGTTGCCTCTGTTGGGTCCCTGAGCAAGGCCCTAAACCCTCAATTGCTTATCGTGTTCCGCTCATTATGTAAGTCGTTTTGGATAAAAGTGTCTGCTAAATGCTAAAAATGTAAGTATAAATGCTTGCATGAAAATAACTTCTTGACTAAAGGTGACTTTTCCTACACAGCGTTTCGGCCAGGATGCTGTAATTATAAAATATTGTATGTTTGTATCTATTTTCAACACTTTACTGTGAGAGCTACTTGACATTCTACTGCTAAATGTTTGTGCTCATGCTTTTTCTTCTTCAGGCTTTCACATCAAAATAAGTAAGATTTAAAATGAAACAAAAATAGTGAACTTGTCTAATTTGTAAAATGGTAAAACACTTTTGGGGGGAATTGATGACAGAGAGGGTACTTGGGAAATTTATTTTTTAAATATTGATGAATGTAGAAAAAAATTGAGCTCCAGCAAAAAGGGCACTTTTCTCATCCAGGGCAACAGGGCAGGTGCTTGAGCACCACTAGGGGTCTATCTGTGCACGTGCCTGCCGCTAGCATTAGCGACTTGCTACTGTAGAGGGTTGGCTCACCTAGCCGCTGTCCGGTGGGGATGCATGGGTCTTTTGCGGCGTGAGGTGGTGGAGGTGTGGGAATAAAGGCACATGACAGGGTAGAGTCACTTTCACTGTTTAGTCAGGACTTCAGTGAGCGTTACAACACTTTACACCGCCTAGTTCCAGAACCCGAACTTCAATGCTGCACATCTTAAGACGTGTTTGCAGGAAGAACGAGTCAAAATAAAAGATGAAACACTAAATCACTTGGTCTCCTCGGTGCCAAAACCTCTTTTAAGTGGTGAAAAGGAACGGCAGCATTACAAAGTGGTAAATGCTTTATGCAACAGGACGATGATCCAAAATACACAAGCACCTCTGAATGGCTCAAAAGAAACAAAATAAAAGTTTTACCCCTTCTGACATTTATCTTCATTACTTCATCAACACATTCCTGAAGCTGAGACAGAGCCCTCCTCAGAGTTCCCACATCAAGACGAGGCTGAATACTGACATCAGTCCAGTTGTTGGTAGGTGGAGGTCTGCACAGGGACGGGTAAATCTACAGTACAGCAGGAGAGAGGAGAAATCCCTCAGCATGACCAGTGCTGTCCTGTCATGTACTGCATTGCTATTATAAAACAGAGGGACTCTGACCTGTAGGAGGTGGAGATGATCCTCAGTGTTGGAGATCTGCTCCAGGTCAGTGTTTCTCCTCTTTAGCTCAGTGATTTCCTGCTCCAGATCTTTAATGAACTCTTCAGCCTGACGCTCTGCTGCTCTCTGCTTCTCTTCCATCACCTTCAGCATCTCAGCCTGGTTTCTCTCAATGCTGTGTATCAGAGCTCTGAAGATCTCCATGCTGTCAGCTTTAAACTTCTCTGTATTTTTCTACCAGGAGAAACATCAAGTATTTATGTGGTGTTATTAGAAATAGCAGTTCTTCTCATGTATGTTTGGAAATGAGGACTAGTCGAGTAGAGAAAGACTTTACTTACTTTATTAAGTTCTACAGAACGTTTGATTTTTTTTATCTTCTTCAGTCGGTCCTGGATCATCTGCTCAACATCTGCTTGTGTTGCTCTCAGCTGAGTCTGTAAAATATACAAGCTGTGTTTACAGAATTTATTTGAATTCTGCAGAAGTGGTACTAATATAATTATACAGGACCACCATAGAGGAGGTATTATTTGGGTGGTGGATCATTCTCAGCACTGCAGTGACACTGACATGGTGGTGGTGTGTTAGTGTGTGTTGTGCTGGTATGAGTAGATCAGACACAGCAGTGCTGCTGGAGTTTTTAAACACCTCACTGCCACTGCTGGACTGAGAATCGTCCACCAACCAAAAATATCCAGCCAACAGCGCCCCGTGAGCAGCGTCCTGTGACCACTGATGAAGGTCTAGAAGATGACCGACTCAAACAGCAGCAATAGATGAGTGACTGTCTCTGACTTTACATCTACAAGGTGAACCAACTAGGTAGGAGTGTCTAATAGAGTGGACAGTGAGTGGACACAGTATTGGAAAAACTACAGCAGCACTGCTGTGTCTGATCCACTCATACCAGCACAACACACACTAACACACCACCACCATGTCAGTGTCACTGCAGTGCTGAGAATCATCCACCACCTAAATAATACCTGCTCTGTGGTGGTCCTGTGGGGGTCCTGACCATTGAAGAACAGCATGAAAGGGGGTAACAAAGCATGAAGAGAAACAGATGGACTACAGTCAGTAATTGTAGAACTACAAAGTGCTTCTATATGGTAAGTGGAGCTGATAAAATGGACAGTGAGTGTAGAAACAAGGAGGTGGTTTTAATGTTAAGGTTGTTCTGTGCATTTGCTTCTTAATATATCTAACTGTATACAAATATGTAAGTGTGTAATTTTAAAGCCGTTGTCTAATTTATGAAATCAAACATTAATAAATACAAACATTTATCTCATTAGTATATTTGGAAAGTTTACCTCTGTGTTATTCCATATATCCATAGGTGTGCGACTAAAAAGCTGTTTGATTATTTTCATCTAATTTCCATGTATTTTGGTGTGCTAAAAACGAAAAAAATATTGAAAAAAATCCTGGACATCAGGATTTGCCACAAAATGCAAAATTCTCTTCAAATTTAGTAAATTTTTCTCAATTTTTGGTATTTTTTGATCTTAGGGTTTTTAACCAAATTTAAAGTCAAAATTACTATTCGTTAATTCACATCAGTGCATTCAAGATATACAATGCCAAAAAAATATCATTCCGTACACCTCAAGGAAACCTACGAGAACTTGGAATTGGTTCTTCGTAAACTTAAATATGAAGTCCACGGTTGGCAAGTGTGCGGGAATTTGAAAGTCTTGTGCATGCTGCTCGGGCAACAAGCTGGGTATACCAAATACCCTTGTTTTCTGTGTCTATGGGACAGTCGAGACCGACAAAATCACTGGACCAAGAAGAGTTGCCAGCCGAGGGTGCTCACAGTTGGTGAAAAAAATGTCCTCTGAGAAACTTTGGTACCTCCCGATAAAGTTCTTCTACCACCTCTCCACATAAAATTGGGATTGATGAAGCAATTCGTAAAATCCCTTCCAAGAGATGGAGAATGCTTCAAATACTTGGTCATCAAGTTTCCAGGCCTCTCGGAGGCAAAATTGAAGTAAGGTGTGTTCGTCGGACCAGACATTAGAAGGCTTATAGCTGATCAAGAGTTTATCAATACCATGACGGATCCTCAAAAAGAAGGGTGGATTGCATTTACAGAAGTCATAAAGAAATTTTTAGGCAATAACAAAGATCCTGACTACAAAAAGATCGTCGGATGAATGCTGAAAGCATTTCAAGCTTTAGGTTGCCTGATGAGTTTGAAAGTGCATTTCCTCCACCTTGACAACTTTCCTGAAAATTTGGGAGCTGTGAGTGAAGAGCAAGGTGAACGATTCCACCAGGACATTAAAGAGATGGAAAGAAGATACCAGGGAAGATGGAACATTACAATGATGGCAGACTACTGTTGGACGCTGTTGGAGAGACATTGCAGATGTTACTCACAAGCGTAAATGTACCAAGAGGAGCCTCACAGGGAAGAAGAATCGATTTTAGTGTGTGTTAGTGAGCTCATTCCAGTTAAAAAAAATGATTTACATGAAAAATTTGTAATAAAAAATTAATTTTATGAGTCTACTTTCATTTATTTTTAGGTATTGCCTTATTTAACATAGTTACCTAAATTGTCAGAAAATGTGATGTCCTATGACAAAACGGAGGTCATTTTCGGATTCAGCGCACCCAAAAACATAAAGAATACATGGAATAACCAAAACAGCTCTTGAAAATTTTTTTTTTGCAGACCTGTGTTATAGAACAACCATCTAAAAGGACTTTAACACTTAAGTGGAGGAAAAAAAATGTAATACAAATGAAATATAAACACTGTTAATTAGAATTTTAGTTTAATGTTTTTAGTTTGAGGCTAAATTAATTAATCACAAATATTTTCAGAAGCTTTATCAGAGATTTAAATAAATCAATGTTTAAGATCTCTCACCTTCTTCTCTGCACTCTCCTCCTCTATAGGAACTGTGTTGTGGTTCTTGTGGTCTCCTTCAGTGCAGAACTGACACACACACGTCTGGTCATCTCTACAGAACATCTCCAGAGGTTTCTCATGTTTCTGACAGATGTAATCCTCCAGGTTCTCCACAGGATCTATTAGTTTGTGTTTCTTTAATGAAGAAACTTTCTCATGTGGTTCCAGGTGAGTTTTGCAGTAAGAGGCCATACAGATCAGACAGGACTTCAGAGCTTTACATTTCTTATCACTGCAGACCTCACAGAACACCAGATATTTGGTAGGTTCTCCTGCGGTGCTGCTTGATTTGACCTGAACTGACTTCCTAAACTGAGCAGCCAGACCAGAGATGAAGGTGTTAACATGTAGTTCAGGTCTTTTAGGGAAATTCATCTTACACACTGGACACTGACAGTGTGAACTGGTGTCCCAGCACGTTTTGATACAGATCTTGCAGAAGTTGTGTCCACATGGAGTAGAGACTGGATCAGTGAACACATCCAGACAGATGCAGCACTGGAGCTGATCTTCAGACAGGACACTGCTGGAGGAAGCCATGACTGATAGAGGAGATACAGAGACACCATAATGATTCATATATTCATTTATTTATTGTCTATTTAACCACCCATCCTATTCTGGGTCACAGTAGGTACAATTAACTGGGCAAAAGGCAGTAAATACCCCAGACAGGTCACTAGTCTATCACAGAGCAAGCAATCACACACACACACACACACACACACACACACACACACACCTACCTAATGGTAATTAGTTTGAATGCAGGTCTTTGTACTGTGTGAGGAAACTGGATCACCAGAAAAGAACCTGCAAACTCCACACAGAAGAACCCGCTTGCTGTAATGACAGATTGTACATCAGGCTGTGTGGGTGTGTTCTGTACAATCATTCTTCTGGTTTTTCTGGTTTTATACATAACAGGTATGAATGTTCACGTAAATATGAGGTGTAACTCTACTAGACGTCATTTAGTTTGTAGACGGTAGTTTTAACTGCTGCATTTATTGTAAAGCTCAGAGAATAATAAGAATAAAATAAAGAATAAAATATATCTGGTGAAATAAAACCTGATTAAAACTATTATTTATGTCTCACCTGGTAGCGCCATTGAAAGAGAATTTAATCAGACTGTTCTAGACAGAGAGAGTTTCTGTATTACAAGTGTTTATAAACCACTGATTATGAACATCAAGAAATCAACATTTTATCATCAACTTTACTGCGTCACATTTGTTATAAGATGTTTTATTTACAGTAAAGTCTTGCTGTTTTTCATTTGTATGTACATTTCCAGTCAAAATACTCCACTGTCCTAAATTGTGTCCACTTCCCTTACAATGTGCACTATATAAAACAATTCCCTGTAATTCTAGTGCACTTGATGTTAAATCGAGTTACATATGAGACACAACCGCAGATCGTTTCTATACGCTGTTTCCTCATTCTATCAACATAAAGAAAACAAAGTGTGGAACTTCCCCAAAACTTGGTTATAGCACTGCTCCACTTTACCTTCCCTACTGCACTTTTTACCTTTTTACCCCCTTTATTATTTACCTGCAGTGATTGTAGCTGCTTGAAGGCTGTAGAAGCTTCAGACTGGAGACTTTAAGAGAAAATTCAGGAGACAATTTCGTTGTGCAAGTGTACAAGTACAATGTGCAATGACAATAAAGGTATTATATAAGTGTCGTTTCACATGAGTGACGTCATGAGGACACGCCCACTGTTTGTACCACATCTACACATTTTTACCAGCAGGTGGCAGAAATTCACCCAAAGACATACAGTGCTGTGATAAAGTAATTGCCCCCTCACTGCTCTCTGTTATTGTACATGTGTAGTGATGGAAGTGACTCTAAGATAAAGACCAGTGTCATGTTCTGTAAGAACTTTCCTTTATTTATGGAACTTTTCTTCCCTCTACTGGTGTTTTACAGTAATTCGTTATTTTCTTGTTTAATTTCAGTTATTATTTTTGATTTGTTATTATTTTGATTGGTTAGTTTATTCACATGACGTGACCAGGTTACAGTTCGTAGTGTGATCAGGAAAAGTATTAGATGTTACATGTCATGTGATCAGCTTACAGCTCCAGCTATCCCATCATTCCCTTCTGTTGTTTGTGCCTTGGAAAAGTATCACTTATGAGTTATATTTATGTTTACATTTAACTATACTATTACACAAGTGTTAGTGTAATGCTTTTAATATGTTACATTTAAATATTTACATTTAGATTTACGCTTACATGGAAATGCTGCCAATGTCAAACTAACAATGACTGACAGTTATTTGCACTGTTTATAAGCTATGTAGAGTTACCTGCATATCATTTGAATAAGGCATTTGTATGGTATAATTTTGTAGCTATTATGTACAATATTATGTTTGTGGATGTTCTCTGAATAGCATTTAATATTCTAACTGCTGCTTCCTTTCTGTATCATTTCAGTTTTACTAAATTGTTTCTTGAGAAATGAAGACGACAGTAAAGAGCATTTAACTTTACTCCAGCTTCTGATTTCTGTCGATTTGTGTCCAGACACACACACTGAGGACTGAATAACCACTTAGATGTGTTAGTGTTTTCAGTGAGAGAGAAACTCCAGATATGATGCAGAAAATTATGTAGAAATTCTATAATTCTATAAATAGCAGGTTTTAGTCTAGCTTAGTTTAGCACATCCAGGATTATTTGTTTATAAAATGTGTTTGTGTTTCCAAAGGAAAAGCCAGAAGAAATGTACACATTAGTATAGCAGTACTGATACAGCATGTAAAGTTTACACAAATGTTGTACAGATGTGGTGAACATTATTGGAGTGAATACGTTTATGTATATTTGGGCAACACCTACAATCTGAGAATGATCAGATTAATAAGGTCCATGTTGATGTAGTACAGAAGATTTAAAATGAACCAGTAATTAAGAAATGTTTTACAATATGTAAATTTTTAATAAAAATAAAATAATCTATTTAGACTTTTCAGAGCAAAAACATCACAGATACATAAAATAATATAAAACATAAGACTCCATGTAACACCTTACAATATCTCTGGCCAAGGAGAGCCGTGGACCATCACACCACCCCCACAACACACGTCCTGTCATGTCAGAGGGGTTAGTTGAAGTGTACCTATGATGAAAATTACAGACGTCTCTCATCTTTCTAAGTAGGGGAACCTGCACAATCAGTGGCTGACTAAATACTTTTTGGCCCCACTGTAGCATTGCATTCACTCATTATGATTGAACTTCACTAACAGGGCAGATGATCAGTGGTGCTGAATTTTTACCTTCATCATTGAGACAGGGGCAGAAGTATGGATAGAGCTTCTCAGTGAAAGACTGACCAGTGTAAGAGTAGATATGAGACTCATTCTTAACATCATAGAAGGAGACCAAACCCTCCTCATAAGCCACAAACACCCCCACCTTCTGAGGAGCCTGTTTCAATGAGAGGAGGACAGAGGAAGAATCCAGAGCCCCATATTCAGTTTTATTTCTGAGCCACACAGACCAATATCCATCATCAGGACTTGCTGTAATCTCCCCCTTCCTGTTACTGGACTCTCTGGTCACTCCTAAATCCCACTTAGTCTTCCCTTTAACCTGAACCTCATAGTAAAATCTCCCTGAGGAGAATCCCTGCTTTCCCAGCACATAAGCACAGGGATCAAATCTCTCTGGATCATCAGGAAGATTCTGTTCTGTGTCTCCACATGTAACTTGTTTTCCATCATCAGACAGGATGAGTTCAGGTTTTGCTGTATCAGGATCCAGAATCACGTCCACTGAGAGAAAGAGACACAATTTACACCCATTTTATCGTTACACAGTGTGTATTTGTCATAATGAGCTCCTGTGTGCCACGCCCCCCTCTCTATGAGCACATTCTGATCAGTTCCTTTGGACTAATTAGCTCCAGCTGCCCTCTATATAAGAGGTGAGCTGTAGAACAGACGCTGGACTCTATTTTGTGATTATTTTGATTTGCTTTGTTTCTCTGACTTTGGAAGTGACTCTGTCTGATGGTTGGTTATCAGTTTGTATTTGTCTTGTACCCGCTAGATCACCTTGTTAGCTTAGATCACTTTGTTAGCCTAGATCACCTTGTTAGTGTAGTTCACCGGGTTAGCCTAATTCTTATTGGCCTAGATCGCCTTGTTAGCCTAGTTTGCTTTGTTAGCCTAGATCGCCTTGTTAGTCTAGTTCGCTTTGTTAGCCTAGATCGCCTTGTTAGCCTAGTTCACATTGTTAGCCTAGATCGCCTTGTTAGCCTAGTTTGCTTTCTTAGCCTAGTTTGCTTTGTTAGCCTAGATCGCCTTGTTAGCCTAGTTTAAATTGTTAGCCTAGTTTGCATTGTTGGCCTTTTTCGCTTTGTTAGCCTAGTTCGCCTTGTTGGCCTATTTTGCTTTGTTAGCCTTGTTAGCCTAGATCGCCTTGTTAGCCTAGATCGCCTGTTTAGCCTAGATCGCCTGTTTAGCCTAGATTGCCTTGTTAGCCTAGATCGCCTGTTTAGCCTAGATCGCCTTGTCTTGTTAGCCTAGATCGCCGTGTTAGCCTAGATCGCCTTGTTTAGTCCTTTTCACTGTGTTTTTTGTCTTTTTTTTGTTTTTATTAAATATTAGTTTGGTTACATCTCTGCGTGTGTGTCCGCCCCCTTTTGTCTTGTCTTAGCCCCCGCGTGACATAAGAGTCCCTCTTAGGATGCAGCCAGATGTTTTTTTGTTCCAGGGTTCCCTGACTTTGACTCCATGAGGTGTCCTCAGACTTTTCCGCTCAGTACGCCAGCTCCTTATGATGGAAGCGACCCTTGGGTCGAGGGCTTCCTTCAGAGCCAGCTCTACCTGCAGGACATTCTTGACCATCAGCCCACTGAAACACAGAAGGTGTTGTTTAAGATGTCTCGGCTGAGGGGCAATACTCCAGAATGGGCTAGGCAGCTCTGGTCTAAGAAGGGAGCTGAGCTGAACTCGGTTAAGGTGTTTGAGGTCCTCATGAGAGTCACATTTACAGGAAAAAACCCTATGATATTGGTATAGAGAAGTTTGCAAAACCTCCCGTACCCATTGGAGACGCTCCACGCAGCAAAGTCCCCACTGCAGCTCATGCCCGGCATCCAGTGCCTGCTGGGGATACTCAACTTTCCCCAGTACCCACTGCAGATGTGGTCCGTGTGCCAGTGCCCACTCAAATGCTCGTGACCGTTCCATGTCTGTTAGGAGCCATTCAGGACGGTGAGTTTAGTTTTGTTCCTTGTAATGACCCCAAAGGCTCCAGGGGTCCTTCTGTTTTTCCGCCGGCTCCTGTTCCGTGTGGTCGAGTGTATGTCCGTCCTCTGCCAGTTCGGTTAGTTTCTAGTTTGTCGGTCTCTGACTGTCCTAAGAGTAATTTAGCAGTTCAAAAGACCGTAGATGCTGTGTTGGTAGTTTCGGGGTCTCCAGCCATCCAGTCAGTCAAGCAATTCCAAGTTTTCACCAGTTAACTCTCCAGGGTCCAAGCAGCTGATTCAAGACGCCTCACCAGGGTCCAAGCAGCTGATTCAAGACGTCCCACCAGGGTCCAAGCAGCTGATTCAAGACGCCTCACCAGGGTCCAAGCAGCTGATTCAAGACGCCCCACCAGGGTCCAAGCAGCTGATTCAAGACGCCTCACCAGGGTCCAAGCAGCTGATTCAAGACGCCTCACCAGGGTCCAAGCAGCTGATTCAAGACGCCTCACCAGGGTCCAAGCAGCTGATTCAAGACGCCTCACCAGGGTCCAAGCAGCTGATTCAGCTGATGCGTACCAGCGCTTTTGTCATGCCTGCCTCTGAACTTTATGAATGACTTTAAATTTGCCCTGCAGGGCCCAGAACCTCTTTTTCTTTTTTTTCTTCTTATTCCAGTAGTGCCTTTAGGGGTGGTTTCTGTCACGATGAGCTCCTGTGTGCCATCCCCCCCCTCTCCATGAGCACACACAGTCTCCTGCCACACCCCATTTTTGATTAGTTCCTTTGAACTAATTAGCTCTAGCTGCCCTCTATATAAGCGGTGAGCTGGAGAACAGACGCTGGACTCTATTTTGTGATTATTTTGATTTGCTTTGTTTCTCTGACTTTGAAAGTGACTCTGTCTGATGGTTGGTGACCATTTTGTATTTGTATTTGACCTCTAGTTTACTTTGTTAGCCTAGTTCGCCTGTTTAGCCTAGTTTGCCTTGTTTAGTCTTTTTCACTGTGTTTTGTCTTTTTAATAAATATTAGTTTGGTTACATCTCTGCGTGTGTGTCCACCCCCTTTTGTCTTGTCTTAGCCCCCGCATGACAGTATTAATGAAGAAATCTAGATTTCATCATGTGATGACTGAGAGCTCACAAACCGGCATATTGTTGAATTCTCTTCAGTTCAGGTTGGAATAAAATAAAGAACAATTATTTACTGCTAGAAATCATTTCTGTTAGAAACTGGATTATTTTCAAGTGATTATTATAAAGCACAATATGAAGCTGAACATGAACATTAACCAATACACAGTGTGGTGACCAACAATCATAGGAGCTTCAATACAGAATTAAAAATAACAGCAAGTAACAGCAGCTTCAACTTATGGTTAAACTATTACTGGATAAATGTAAGTCATAAGTAATTTCTCTGCTCAAACTCACAATAACTTAGATAGTAATCACTTACCCATACTGACAATCTTCTTCATTTCTTCATCAACACATTCCTGAAGCTGAGACAGAGCTCTCCTCAGAGTCTCCACATCCAGACGAGGCTGAATATTGATATCAGTCCAGTTGTTGGTGGGTGGAGGTCTGCACAGGGATGGGTAAATCTACAGTACAGCAGGAGAGAGGAGAAATCCCTCAGCATGACCAGTGCTGTCCTGTCATGTGCTGCATTACTATTATGAAACAGAGGGACTCTGACCTGTAGGAGGTGGAGATGATCCTCAGTGTTGGAGATCTGCTCCAGCTCAGTGTTTCTGCTCTTTAGCTCAGTGATTTCCTGCTCCAGATCTTTAATGAACTCATCAGCCTGACGCTCTGCTGCTCTCTGCTTCTCCTCCATCACCTTCAGCATCTCAGCCTGGTTTCTCTCAATGCTGCGTATC
The DNA here is from genome assembly GCF_030014385.1 of Trichomycterus rosablanca. NCBI lineage: Eukaryota > Metazoa > Chordata > Actinopteri > Siluriformes > Trichomycteridae > Trichomycterus > Trichomycterus rosablanca. Next base: position 53,397,779 of record NC_085991.1, on the reverse strand, counting down.
AGAGCTCTGAAGATCTTCATGCTGTCAGCTTTCTCCTTCTCTGTGCTTTTCTACCAGGAGAAACATCAAGTAATTTATGTGGTGTTATTAGAAATAGCAGTTCTTCTCATGTGTCATTAGAAACGAGGACTAGTCGTGTAGAGAAAGACTTTATTTACTTTATTAAGTTCTGAAGAATGTTTGATTTCTTTGATTTTCTTCAGTCGGTCCTGGATCATCTGCTCAACTTCTGCTTTTGTTGCTCTGTAAAATATACAAGTTGTTAGGGCTGGTATCGCCACTAATTTCCTGGATCGATTCGATTCCGATTCACAAGGTCCCAAGATCCACAAGGTCGATTTCGATTCGATTTCGATTCAACACATTTAGGCATATTTGAGTTACATTAACAGGTTTTGTTTAAATATGTACAGATGTACAGAGAACGAATGGGATAATTGTACAAAGAACACTCATTATTAAAAATATCTGTTTTTACATAAATAATTAATCCAAAACAAAAAACAGTTACACAATTTTTTTTATTATTATGTTATATGTCTGACACGCTACAACATTGTATATGTAATGTAAACATACACCTGGCTGTTGCACAGCTTATGCACCAAGTACACTACACGACTTTCTGATTTGCCGGTTTGCTGTATTGATAGATTGTTTGATTGATTGATTGAGTACTTTATTAATCCTCGAAGGGAAATTGTGTAGTGTGAACTGTACAGGGGGTTTCACACTACACCATCTATCACCAGGAGGAATCTTAGATGAGTCTGTCTGGTCTCCCAAACTACGTTTTGTCACGAAAACACAAATGAGAAGTGACGAGGGGTTTAATGATACCACGTCCAAAAATACACTCCAACAAGTAGCGAGAGATCAAAGTTTGTGCGCTGATGAGCAGCGTAAAATTAAAGAGAAAAAAAAGGAATCTGAGTGGATTTGGCAACACGACCAACAGGGATCATTCTATAGTAAGTTGGAGGTTAATAAATATTTTGTTTTGTAGAGAACGATCAGGTCAGAAATACTGTAAAACTCGTGTGTGTGCTGATGTATTCTAATAGAAACTATATTACGTCCCTGTACCACCTGTTTACAGCCTCTCCCCTGTGTTTCCCCTCGCTGTTTTACACAGTGATTGAGAGCCAAGTTTTGATCGCTGAGTGAACGCCGAGTTGCTCCGGAGCCAGCAAATCTAGCGCCGACCAGAAATTATTCTAGAAAAATCTAAATTAAGAAATATTAGGTGCTCAGGTGGTGCAGCGGTAAAACACGCTAGCACACCAGAGCTGACATTTCACACTCATTGGTTATAAACTCAGCTTTGCCACATGAACAATTACTGGCCGGATAAAGGACTCTCTCATGGCTGATGTAATTACGACCTCTGCCAGCTAATTGATGGCACCTGCTCAGAGACGGGGAAAGAGTGTGTAGGTCAGGGTGTGGCTCTCCGTACACAAAGCTAATCCGCATATGCACCCACCTAGTACACTCAGGTGGAGGGAAAAATACAAATGAAATATAAACACTGTTAATAAGTATTTTAGTTTAAGACCGAATTAATCAATCCAGACATTTTCAGAAGCTTTTTAAATCCTCTTTACCAGAGGTGAAAATAATTCTGGAGCTCAATCTATTAGGTCTCTCACCTTCTTCTCTGCACTCTCATCCTCTATAGGAACTGTGTTGTGGTTTTTGTGGTCATCTAAAGTGCAGACCTGACACACACGTCTGGTTGTCTCTACAGAACATCTCCAGAGGTCTCTCATGTTTCTGACAGATGTAATCCTCCAGGTTCTCCACAGGATCTATTAGTTTGTGTTTTTTGAATGAAGAAACTTTCTCATGAGGTTCCAGGTGAGTCTTGCAGTAAGAGGCCATACAGATCAGACAGGATTTCAGAGCTTCGTGTTTCTTCTCACTGCAAAACTCACAGTACACAAGAGATTTGGTAGGTTCTCCTGCAGTGCTGCTTGGCTTGACCTGAACTGGCTTCCTGAATTGAGCAGCCAGTCCAGAGATGAAGGTATTAACATGTAGTTCAGGTCTTTTGGGGAAATCCACCTTACATACTGGGCACTGGTGTCCCAGCACTCTTTGAGACAGATCATGCAGAAGTTGTGTCCACATGAAGTAGAGACTGGATCAGTGAACACATCCAGACAGATGGAGCACTGGAGCTGATCTTCAGACAGGAAACTGCTGGAGGAAGCCATGCCTGATAGAGAAGATACAGAAACACATACCTGTCAAGTTTTGGATTTAAAAATAAGGGAAAGTTTCTGCCGCGCACTTCGAGCCGTCCCACCAGCCCAACCGAGGTTCAGTATCCCTTACATTTAAAGACAGGTTTACAATAAATCTAAAATAACCACCTGTGAAACACTTACTAACTACAATTAGATGATCAGAATCTGATAGGCCTACCTTTGTTGACATCGAAATGCTGTGGACATTCCTACATATGTAATTCTTATAATACAGCCTAAATGAAAACACAGTTACAAACCTTACAGAATGCATAACTCTGCCCCATCCTGCTCCTCTTTAGAAAGGTAAATTCGATGTCCCATTTAGATATTTACATGCAGTCTTTACTTTTTTTGGCAGGAATGCCCTCTCTCTCCTTGCATCCATCCATCTCTCCCTGTTCCAGGTTTGTTCCCGCTGTCCGCACTAACCTCGCGAGAACTGCCACTTGCAGCAGCCTGGGTGGCAGTTCTCGCGAGGTTAGTGACATTTCAGTTTGGAGAGGCACAGGAATGTTTTATTTTTAATTATAGTTGTAGTATTGTGTAAAGGAAACATAAAAATACTTACCTGTAATGGGGAGCTGAACCTGTGGGGGGCACTGTTACCTTTTGTTATTGTTGTGGTGCGGTTAAAGGAGGGTCAGAAGAAAGTTACCGTTCTGAGAGTTTGCACATTACTTTATTGCTTATCTGAGATTTGTTGGTTAATAATAAAGACACTTAAATATATTATATTTGGATGTGATGATTGAACATACCACAATAATATAATACGGGAAATTTACGGGAAAATACTAATACGGGAGGACGGCGGGAAAGAGGGGTAAAATACGGTAGTTTCCCGGCCAAAACGGGAGACTTGACAGGTATGCAGAAACACCATTATGATACATATATTCATTTATTTATTGTCTATTTTATTCTTCTGATTCTAATGATTCTTCTGCTGCTGCCCCCCTCCTGTGATCGTCCACCTCACACCTCCCCCCCCCCTCCTCCCCCACTCGCCCCCTCTACAGTGAGTCTCACTGCTGACCAGGTGAGAAAACAACTAAAGAGACTCCACACAAACACACACACACACACACACACACACACACACACACACACACACACACACACACTTAACAGCAATTAGTTGAATGCAGGTGTTTGTACTGTGGGAGGAAACTGGATCACCAGAAAAGAACCTGCAAACTCCACACAGAAGAACCCGCTTGCTGTAATGACAGATTGTACATCAGGCTGTGTGGGTGTGTTCTGTTAAATCATTCTTCAGGTTCCTCGGGGTCCACATCACTGAGGACCTCACATGGACAGAACACACCAAACGGGTGGTGAAGAAGGCCCAACAATGCCTCTTTTTCCTCAGATGGCTCAAGAGGTTTGGCATGTGTACCCGTATCCTCAGGACATTTTACACGTGCACTGTGGAAAGTGTACTGACAGGCTGCATCACTGCCTGGTACGGGAGCTGCACTGCTCTGGAACGGAAAGCCTTGCAGAGGGTCGTACGGACAGCCCAGCATATCACCAGGGTTCAACTGCCAAACCTCCAAGACCTTTACACCAGCCACTGCCTGAGGAAGACCAGGAGCATTATAAAGGACTCCACCCACCCAAGCCACTGCCTGTTTTTACAGCTGCCGAGCAGCATGAGGTACAGAAGCATCATGTCCAGTACCAGCCGGTTCAGAGACAGCTTCTTTCCCCGAGCCATCAAATGGACAAGCACACCCCTCATGATCAACACAGTGATCTCCCCCTCATACACCCCCAACCCCCCCATACAACCCATTCTGCACTCTGCACTTCACCATGTGACTTATTATTCAATTGTATTTTATATATTTATATTCACTCACTTTTCATAATTTTCTACACCTGCACATACAGATTCCTGTATTATATTGAAAAATAAGTTAAGAAAAAAGTTAAGGTGTATATTTTTGTTTTATGTGTATTGCAACTGTGAGGGACCGAGCACCTAAACATTTTACTCACCTTTCACACCTGTGTTAATGTGACGTGACAATAAAGTGAATAAAGTGTAATTCTAGTGTACTTGATGTTAAATCGAGTTACATATGAGACACGACCGCAGATCGTTTCTATACGCTGTGTTTCCTCATTCTACCTTCTTCTTCTTCTTCTTTCGGCTTTTTCCCTTTTTCAGGGGTCGCCACAGCGAGTCATCCTCATGATCGCTCATTGATTTGGCAGTTTTTACACCGGATGCCCTTCCTGACACAACCCTCCCTAATTTATCCGGGCTTGGGACCGGCACTACAATGCACTAGTGCATCTAGCGGCTAGGTATCTATAGGACAATTCAGTGTTTCCAATTAACCTGGTGGCATGTTTTTGGACTGTGGGAGGAAACCGGAGTACCCGGGGGAAACCCACGCGGACACGGGGAGAACATGCAAACTCCGCACAGAAAGGACCCGGACCGCCCCACCTGGGGATCGAACCCAGGACCTTCTTGTTGTGAGGCGACAGTGCTACCCACTAAGCCACCGTGCCGCCCTGTTTCCTCATTCTACCAACATAAAGAAAACAATCTGTGGAACTTCCCCAAAACTTGGTTATAGCACTGCTCCACTTTACCTCCCCTGCTGCACTTTTTACCTTTTTACCCCTTTATTATTTACCTGCAGTGATTGTAGCTGCTTGAAGGCTGTAGAAGCTTCAGACTGGAGACTTTAAGCTGCTGAAAGAAAATTAGTTTCGTTTCACCTGAGTGACGTCATGAGAACACGCCCACTGTTTGTACCGCATTTACACATTTTAACCACCAGGTAGCAGAAGTTCACCCAAACACATACAGTGCTGTGATAAAGTAATTGCCCCCTCACTGCTCTCTGTTATTGTACATGTGTAGTGATGGAAGTGACTCTAAGATAAAGAGCAGTTAGATGTGTTAGTGTTTTCAGTGAGAGAGAAACTCCAGATATGATGCAGGAAACTGAAATTCTATTTAAAACTTACAAACAGCTCACAGTTCACAAATAGCAGGTTTCAGTTTAATTCAGTTTAGTAAATACAGGAGAATTAGATTATAAAATGTGTTTGTGTTTATGTGTGTGTGATCCAAAGGAAAAGAAAAACAGGTAGAAATGTGCACATTATTATAACAGTACTGATACAGTATGTGAATTCTACACAAATGCTGTACAGTTGTGGTGAACATTATTGACACTACTGAATATTAAGTACATGTAAAATATCTCCTGAAATAAAGTGTTTAGTGAAGCTGCTTGTATGTATAAACTCATAAGTTGGCAGGAATTAAAAGACAAATTTGAATTTGATGCAAAGAAACAATTAACAGCATCATTTAATCAGCTTGAAGCAAAGAGCAAAATCAAACTCATTATAAATTACACTCACCTGTCCCCACCTTGTCAGTGATCACATGACTTTAATTAGCCTATGAACGGTGGCTTTGATGCTTAAAAAGGCTCATTTTATTCCCTGTTCCTTGTTTGCAATAATAAAGAGAAGAGAGCTGTCTGAGCAAACCAGAAATGCTATTATCACCAACACAAGCAGTCTACATGGTACAAGATCTTCAACAGTTTGAAATGTTATCAAGACGTTTGCTACAGTCGAGAGCCTTCCAACAACATCCAAAGAACTTCAAGCTGACCTGGAGACATCTGGATGGATGGTTTCATAATGTATGATATGCCTTACACTAAAGAAAACAGGGTTCTGTGGGTGAAAGTCCAATAGGACCCCACAGCTTAAAGGAAGGAATAAGAAAAGAGCGTCTGAACTTTGCCAGAACGTACAAAGACAAACCACAATTATTTGGAAAAATCATCTATAAACAGATAAAACCAAATTAGAGCTTTTTGGCGATGAATACCAGTGTTGTTAATGGAGCCTATAAAGAAAAGTGCACCTTACCTACAGTGAATCATGGTGGAAGATCTAGAAAACTAAGTGTCAGTCCTACAGCATGATACTGACCCAAAACACGAAATGCTTTAGAAGGAAAATGGACTGTTTTAAACTAGCAGCGACGAGTCCTGATCTCAGTCCACTAGAAAACGTTCAGAGCTGAAATCAAAAGTCGATTCAAATGTGTGAGAGAACTTCAGTGGATAAAACTACCAGACAGGGACAAGAGGCTCACAGATGTTTGGAGACTGTCACTGATGCCAAACATTGTGTAAATAAATTTTAGGGAATGGCACCTTTAATCCTGTCCATGTGATATGTTTCTTCTTTCTTTACTGTTTTGAAATGACTGCATGTACGTTGACAGGACAAGTTTTTGTTAGATGTATTTGGACATGCAAATTGGTACCACCTATGTCCACTCATTTCTGAAGATATTTGCTTTTTATACTAAACAATCAAGGCTGCCAATAATGTTGAGCACAACTGTATATAAATGACTGAACAGGCTTTTATTAGTACTGCAGTGTTTATTCTAATTTATATAATAAAATCACCTGATCAGCTGTAATGTGATTGTGATTTATTTACTACAAAATCAAGCTGCTTCCTGATCTAAAGTGATTTTCTCCACCACCTGAATATTCGTGTTTTCTATTATAAGAGAAGATATTTGTACTGTGGTTCTGGTGTGTAACTGAAACACTAATGTAAAACTCAGTCACAAAGTAAATCAGACCTCATCAGATTTCTTCTGTTAATTTATTTTACATGTTAAATTTCTATAGAAAACGGCTGTGGTGAGTTTTTATAAAAGATAAAAGTTTCCTGGCATTCCACGCCAGCAGAACATCAAACCACAGCAAGTCTAGCATCATGGTACCAGAGAAAGTAGGTTACCAAACAGAGGAGCTGGCAAGTCTGTGAGGAACAAACCAATCTATAGAAACACTCCCACCTGAAGCAAATTAACACTCAACAAGGTGCAAGTGACTTGTCTCTTAAAAGGAACTGACATGTTAATCATCTGAGGCGCCATGCCTCATCAAATTTAGGAAGGCAAAAGATCAGAATTACAGAATGATTCTGTAACTGATTCAAATAACAGAAACCACAAGTTAAAATCCATCAATAAAGAACTGTTCTGTTACTGTACTGATACGACTCCCTCCCAGCTTCCACATACATACAGTGGATGAACCGGCTGCTTCTAGGAGTGAATACATAAGTGAACGTGTGAAAATATTTCAATAATCAAACAACAGCTACAATCTGAGAATAACAGTGTACATGTACATGCACTGAGAGAAACAGTACAGAAGATTTAATATAAAACAGTCAATAAGAAATGTTTTACAATATGTTAATTCTCTTTTTTATAAAATATACACAGAGATGCATTATGCAGGTCATGCAGTAATAGGTAAATATTAATCAAATGTAATATGGATGGTATAACATACATTTAATTTACAATATTCAGTGCAAAAACATCACAGAAGGTAAAAAATAATAAAAAATAACACCATGTAATACCAGCATATTTTTCCATCTATTGTAATTCTGCTGCTGTCTTCAAGTCTTCAAGACTTGGTGAGATTATTCTGCATGGTTGCTGGTTATCGGTTGCTATGGTGTTTTGAGATGGTTTGCCATCATGGTGCATGCGTGCTGATAGCTAATTGCTATAATATCCCATGAAGTTGCTGGGTGTAACAAAGTGGTTGCTATGGCATTGCTAGGTGGTTGTTTTAATATGCCACATGGTGGAAATGCTATTGTTAGCTGGTTGCTATAGTATTCTATGTAGTTGCAAGGGTGGTCCAGTTAGTCAGTACAGTGCTGCTAGTTGGTTGTGATGGTATTTTATTGTTGTTACCAGTGTGTTTCTAGAGTGTTGCTATGGTATTGTAGGTGGTTGCTATGATGTCCCCTGATGTTAATAGGTGTTGTGAGTGTACTTACACAGTCAAGTCGGAAAGTCTGCACACCCCTTTCACCTTCTCCATGTTTTATTATGTTACAGACTCATTCTATACAGATTGATTCTATTCCGTTTTTTAGACATTTGTGCTAATTTATTAAAAATAAAAATGTAAAATATCATATGTACATACAGTGAGGAACACTGGCGATTTTGCAAGTTTTCCCACCTACAAAGAATGGAGAGGCCTGTAATTTTTATCGTAGGCACACTTCAACTGTAAGAAACAGAATCTAAAAAAAAAATGCAAATAATCACATTGTATGATTTTTAAATAATTAATTTGCATTTTATTGCATGAAATGAGTATTTGATCACCTACCAACCAGCAAGAATTCTGGCTCTCACAGACCAGTTAATTTTTCTTTAAGAAGCTCCTCCTATTTTGCACTCATTACCTGTATTAACTGCACCTGTTTGAACTCCTTACCTGTATAAAAGACACCTGTCCACACACTCAATCAATCATACTCCAACCTCTTCACTATGCCCAAGACCAAAGAGCTGTCTAAGGACACCAGGGACAAAATTGTAGACCTGCACAAGGCTGGGATGGGCTACAGGACAATAGCAAGCAGCTTGGTGAGAAGGCAACAACTGTTGGCACAATTATTAGAAAATGGAAGAAACACAAGATGACTGTCAATCTTCCTCGGTCTGCTGCTCCATGCAAGATCTCACCTCGTGGGGTAAGGATGATCCTGAGAAAGGTCAGGAATCAGCCCAGAACCACACAGGAGGACCTGGTCAATGACCTGAAGAGAGCTGGGACCACAGTCTCAAAGATTACCGTTAGTAACACACTACACCGCCATGGATTAAAATCCTGCATGGAACGCGAGGTCCCCCTGCTCACGCCAGCACATTTCCAGACCCATTTGAAGATCCTCAATGACCATCTGGATGATCCAGAGGAGGCATGGGAGAAGGTCATGTGGTCAGATGAGACCAAAATAGAGCTTTTTGGTATCAACTCCACTCACCGTGTTTGGAGAAAGGAGGAGGATGAGTACAACTTGTCCCAACCGTAAGGCATGGGGGTGGAAACATCATACTTTGGGGGTGCTTTTCTGCAAAGGGGACAGGACGACTGCACCGTATTGAAGGGAGGATGGATAGGGTCATGTATAGCAAGATTTTGGCCACCAACTTGCTTGCCTCAGTAAGAGCATTGAAGATGGGTCGTGGCTGGGTCTTCCAGCATGACAATGACCTGAAACCCACAGCCAGGGCAACTAAGGAGTGGCTCCGTAAGAAGCATTTCAAGGTCCTGAAGTGGCCTAGCCAGTCTCCAGACCTGAACCCAATAGAAAATCTTTGGAGGAAGCTGAAACTCAATGTTTCCCAGCGACAGCCCCGAAACCTGAAAGATCTGGAGAAGATCTGTATAGAGGAGTGGGCCAAAATCCCTGCTGCAGTGTGTGCAAACTTGGTCAAGAACTACAGGAAACGTCTGACCTCTGTAAAGGTTTCTGTACCAAATATTAACTTCTGTTTTTCCATTGTATCAAGTACTTATTTTATGCAATAAAATGCAAATTAATTATTTAAAAATCATACAATGTGATTTTCTGGATTTTTTTTTAGATTCTGTCTCTCACAGTTGAAGTATACCTACGTTTAAAATTACAGGCCTCTCCATTTTTTGTAGGTGGGAAAACTTGCAAAATCATCAGTGTATCAAATACTTATTTTCCTCACTGTAAGTGTGCACACCCTGTGATACGACACCCAAAAGTGAGCTGAGGTGCATTTTGTTTTCACTGATACTGCTTGTGATGTTTCTACAGTTTAACTGGAGTCCACCTGTGGTCAATTCAATTGATTTGACATGATTGGGGATTGCCAACACCTGCCTATAAAAGGTCCCACAGTTGACGGTGCATATCAGAGCAAACTCCAAGCCATGGGGTCAAAGGAATTACCTGCAGACCTCAGAAACAGGATTGTATCAAGGCACAGATCTGGAGAAGGGTACAGAAAAAATGCTGCAGCTTTACACATCCCAAAGAGCACAGTGGCCTTCGTTATTCATAAATGGAAGAAGTTTGGAACCACCAAAAATCTTCCTAGACCTGGCCGCCCAGCCGAACTGAGCGATCGGGGAAGACGGCCTTGGCCAGGGAGGTGAGCAGGAACTTGAGGGTCACTCTGAAAGAGCTCCAGCGTATCCTTGTGGAGACGAGAGAACCTATCAGAAGATCAACCATCCAGCAGCACTCCATAAATCATGTCTTCATGGTAGAATGGCCAGACGGAAGCCACTCCTCAGTAAAAGTCACCTAGAGCACTCTAAAACAACGAGAAGCAAGATTCTCTGGTCTGATGAAACCAAAATGTAACTTATTGGCCTGAATACCAAGCGTCACGTCTGTAGGAAACCAGGTACCACTCATCACCTGGCTAACACCATCTCTAGAGTGAAGCAGGGTGGTGGTAACATCATGATGTGGGGATGTTTTTCAGCAGTGGGACCGGGGCGAGTAGTCCTGATAGAAGGAAAGATGAATGCAGCTCAGTACACTGAGATCCTTAAAGAAAACCTGCTCCAGAGTGCTCTGGACCTCAGGCTGGGGAGAAGGTTTACCTTCCAACATGACAACGACCCAAAGCACACAGCCAAAAGAACAAAGGAGTGGCTTCAGCCCAGTCAGAGCCCAGACCTGAATCCAATTAAACACCTGTGGAAGGAGCTGAAAATGGCCGTGTACTGACGCTCCCCATCCAACCTGACGGAGCTCGCAAGGATATGCCAAGAGGAACGGGCAAAAATGTCCAGAAACAAGAGTGCAGGTGAAGGTGTGAGGGGTGTGCAGACTTTCTGGCTTGACTGTATCATGCTAACATCATAATTCATCTTTATAGAAATAAAATACAAACTAGAGAAAGAAGAAGCAACAAGTAGAAGAACATAAGTCCAACACATTATGCTGCATTTACTTATTAGAATTGAACTTGACTAACAGGGCAGATGATCAGTGGTGCTGAATTTTCACCTCCATCATTGAGACAGGGACAGAAGTATGGATAGAGCTTCTCAGTGAAAAACTGACCAGTGAAAGAGTAGATATGAGACTCATTCTCAACATCATAGAAGGAGACCAAACCCTCCTCATAATCCACAAACACCCCCACCTTCTGAGGAGCCTGTTTCAAGAAGAGGAGGACAGAGGGAGAATCCAGAGCCTCATATTCAGTTTCATTTCTCAACCACACAGACCAATATCCATTTTTAGGACTGAGTGTAATCTCCCCCTTCCTGTTACTGGACTCTCTGGTCACTCCTAAAGTCCACTCAGTCTTCCCTTTAACCTGAACCTCATAGTAAAATCTCCCTGAGGAGAATCAGGTCAGGATGAGCTGTATCAGGATCCAGAATCACATCCACTGAGAGAAAGAGACACAATTTACACCCATTTTATCGTTACACAGTGTGTATTACTGAAGAAATCTAGATTTCATCATGTGATGAGTGAGAGCTCACAAACCTGCATATTGTTGAATTCTCTTCAGTTCTGGTTGGATTAAAATAAAGAACAAAATTATTTACTGCTTTAAATCATTTATGTTAGAAACTGGATTATTTTAAAGTGATGATTATAAAGCACAATATGAAGCTGGACATTAACCAGCACACAGTGTGGTGACCAACACTCATAAGAGCTTTAATAGAGAATTAAAGATTACCAGACTAGCTTTTCTAACAACGGCACACTGTTATTGATGTGAAGCACATTAAAACAATAACAGTAACAGCAGCTTCAGTTAAACTATCACCAGGTAAATGTAAGTTATAAGGAATTCCTTTACTCAAACTCACAAGATCGTACAGATAATGATCACTTACCCATACTGACAACCTTCTTCATTTCTTCATCAACACATTCCTGAAGCTGAGACAGAGCTCTCCTCAGAGTCTCCACATCCAGATGAGGCTGAATACTGACATCAGTCCAGTTGTTGGTGGGTGGAGGTCTGCACAGGGACGGGTAAATCTACAGTACAGAAGGAGAGAGGAAAAATCCCTCAGCATGACCAGTGCTGTCCTGTCATGTGCTGCATTGCTATTATGAAACAGAGGGACTCTGACCTGTAGGAGGTGGAGATGATCCTCAGTGTTGGAGATCTGCTCCAGCTCAGAGTTTCTCCTCTTTAGCTCAGTGATTTCCTGCTCCAGATCTTTAATGAACTCTTCAGCCTGACGCTCTGCTGCTCTCTGCTTCTCTTCCATCACCTTCAGCATCTCAGCCTGGTTTCTCTCAATGCTGCGTATCAGAGCTCTGAAGATCTCAGTGCTGTCAGCTTTCTCCCTCTCTGTGTTTTTCTACCAGGAGAAACATCAAGTCATTTATATATTTAAGTGTTATTAGAAATAGCAGTTCTTCTCCTGTATGTTCGGAAATGAGGACTAGTCGAGTAGAGAAAGACTATATTTACTTTATTAAGTTCTACAGAATGTTTGATTTCCTTGATCTTCTTTAGTCGGTCCTGGATCATCTGCTTAACTTGTGCTTTTGTTACTCCCAGCCAAGTCTGTAAAATATACAAGTTGTGTTTACAGAAATTATTGGAATTCTGCAGAAGTGGTACTAATATAATTATACTTCTAAACTGCACTCACTTTCATATAAAATGGTTTTTTGGATTAAAGAGTAAGAAAAATCTAGAATAAGAAATATTAGGCGCTCAGGTGGCGCAGAGGTAAAACACACTAGCACACCAGAGCTGACATTTCACACTCATAAGTTTAAAACTCAGCTTTGCCAACTGGCTGGGCACCTACAAGAACAATGACTGACTGTTGTTTATATAGATGGGAGCTGGATAAAGAACTCTCTTATGGCAGATGCAATTATGATTTCTGCTAGCTAATTGATGGCACCTGCACAGAGACGGGGAAAGAGTGTGTTGATCAGGGTGTGGTTCTCCATACACAAAGCTGATCCACATATGCACCCGCCGAGTGCAGGTGAAAAGATGCAGTCGGCTACTGCACACGTGTTGGAGGGGCCATGTGCTACCTCAATCTGAGCGGGAATCAGCTTTAGTGGAGAGAAAGCATGCTTCAGTCAGGCAACTGGATGCAGTAAATTTAGGAGAAAATGCATAAAACAATTTATACACTGATCAGCCATAAGATTAAAACCACCTCCTTGTTTCTACACTCACTGTCCATTTTATCAGCTCCACTTACCATATAGAAGCACTTTGTAGTTTCACAATTACTAACTGTAGTCCATCTGTTTCTCTGCATGCTTTGTTAGCCCCCTTTCATGCTGTTCTTCAATGGTCAGGACCCCCACAGGACCACCACAGAGCAGGTATTATTTAGGTGGTGGATCATTCTCAGTACTGCAGTGACACTGACATGGTGGTGGTGTTAGTGTGTGTTGTGCTAGTACAAGTGGATCAGACACAGCAGCGCTGCTGGAGTTTTTAAACACCTCGCTGTCACTGCTGGACTGAGAATTGCCACAAACTAAAAATATCCATCCCACAGCGCCCCGTGGGCAGCATCCTGTGACCACTGATGAAGGTCTAGAAGATGACCGACTCAAACAGCAGCAATAGATGAGCGATCGTCTCTGACTTTACATCTACAAGGTGGACCGACTAGGTAGGAGTGTCTAATAGAGTGGACAGTGAGTGGACACGATTTTTCAAAACTCCAGCAGCGCTGCTGTGTCTGATCCAATCATACCAGCACAACACACACTAACACACCACCACCATGTCAGTGTCACCGCAGTGCTGAGAATGATCCGCCACCTAAATAATACCTGCTCTGTGGGGGTCCTGACCATTGAAGAACAGCATGAAAGGAAAGGGGTAACAAAGCATGAAGAGAAACAGATGGACTACAGTCAGTAATTGTAGAACCACAAGGTGCTTCTATATGGTAAGTGGAGCTGATAACATGGACAGTGAGTGTAGAAACAAGGAGGTGGTTTTAATGTTATGGCTGATTGGTGTATTTGCTTCTTAATATATCTAACTGCATATAAATATGTAAGTGTGTAATTATGAAGACGTTGTCTGATTTATTAAATTAAACATTAAAAAATGAAAACATTTACCGCGTTAGTATATTTGGAAAGTTTACCTCTGTGTTATTCCATATTTATACCCCAGCATAACAGTAAGTATAGAAGAACCAGAAAAGGTCTTTAACACTCAGGTGGAGGGAAAAATACAAATGAAATATAAACACTGTTAATAAGAATTTTAGTTTTAATGTTTTTAGTTTCAGACTAAATTAATCACAAACATTTTCGGAAGCTTTTTAAATCCTCTTTACCAGACGTGCAAATAATTTTGCAGTTCAATCTATAAGATCTCTCACCTTCTTCTCTACACTCTCCTCCTCTATAGGAACTGTGTTGTGGTTCTTGTGGTCATCTAAAGTGCAGAACTGACACACACACGTCTGGTCGTCTCTACAGAACATCTCCAGAGGTCTCTCATGTTTCTGACAGATGTAATCCTCTAGGTTCTCCACATGATCTATTAGTTTGTGTTTCTTGAATGAAGAAACTTTCTCATGAGGTTCCAGGTGAGTCTTGCAGTAAGAGGCCATACAGATCAGACAGGACTTCAGAGCTTCACATTTCTTCTCACTGCAAAACTCACAGTACACAAGAGATTTGGTAGGTTCTCCTGCAGTGCTGCTTAAATTGACCTGAACTGGTTTCCTGATTTGAGCAGCCAGTCCAGAGATGAAGGTATTTACTCGTAGTTCAGGTCTTCGAGGAAATTCCTCCTTACATACTGGACACTGGCAGTGTGAACTGGTGTCCCAGCACTCTTTGATACAGATCATGCAGAAGTTGTGTCCACATGGAGTAGAGACTGGATCAGTGAACACATCCAGACAGATGGAGCACTGGAGCTGATCTTCAGACAGGAAACTGCTGGAGGAAGCCATGACTGATAGAGAAGATACAGAGACACCATAATGATTCATATATTCATTTATTCATTGTCTATTTTACCACCCATCCTATTCTGGGTTGCAGTGGGTACAATTAATTGGGCAAAAGGCAGTAAATACCCCAGACGGGTCACCAGTCTATCACAGAGCGAACACACACACACAAACACACACACACACACACACACACACACACACACACACACAAACACACCTAATGGTAATTAGTTTGAATGCAGGTCTTTGTACTGTGGGAGGAAACTGGATCACCAGAAAAGAACCTGCAAACTCCACACAGAAGAACCCGCTTGCTGTAATGACAGATTGTACATCAGGCTGTGTGGGTGTGTTCTGTAAAAATGATTCTTCTGGTTTTTCTGGTTTTATACATAACAGGTATGAATGTTCACGTAAATATGAGGTGTAACTCTACTAGACGTCATTTAGTTTGTAGACGGTAGTTTTAATTGCTCCATTTATTGTAAAGCTCAGAGAATAAGGTAACACAAATTGTAATGGAAAAATAAAAAATATATATTTGGTGAAATAAAACCTGATTAAAACTATTATTTATGTCTCTCCTGGTAGCACCAGTGAAAGAGAATTTAATCAGACTGTTCTAGACAGAGAGAGTTTCTGTATTACAAGTGTTTATAAACCACTGATTATAAACATCAAGAAATCAACATTTTATCATCAACTTTACTGCGTCACATTTGTTATAAGATGTTTTATTTACAGTAAAGTCTTGCTGTTTTTCATTTGTAAGTACATTTCCAGTCAAAATACTCCACTGTCTGAAATTGCATCCACTTCCCTTACAATGTGCACTATATAAAACAATTCCCTGTAATTCTAGTGCACTTGATGTTAAATCGAGTTACATATGAGACACGACCGCAGATCCTTTCTATACGCTGTGTTTTCTAATTCTACCAACATAAAGAAAACAATCTGTGGAACTTCCCCAAAACTTGGTTATAGCACTGCTCCACTTTACCTCCCCTACTGCACTTTTTACATTTTTACCCCCTTTATTATTTACCTGCAGTGATTGTAGCTGTTTGAAGGCTGTAGAAGCTTCAGACTGGAGACTTTAAGCTGCTGAAAGAACATAAATTTCGTTTCACCTTTGTGACGTCATGAGGACACGCCCACTGTTTGTACCACATTTACACATTTTAACCACCAGGTGGCAGAAATTTACCCAAACACATACAGTGCTGTGATAAAGTAATTTCCCCCTCACTGCTCTCTGTTATTGTACATGTGTAGTGATGGAAGTGACTCTAAGATAAAGAGCAGTTAGATGTGTTAGTGTTTTCAGTGAGAGAGAAACTCCAGATATGATGCAGGAAACTGAAATTCTATTTAAAACTTACAAACAGCTCACAGTTCACAAATAGCACGTTTTAGTTTAGCTCAGTTTAGTAAATACAGGAGAATCAGTTTATAAAATGTGTTTGTGTTTATGTGTGTGTGATCCAAAGGAAAAGAAAAACAGGTAGAAATGTACACATTAGTATAGCAGTACTGATACAGTATGTACATTTTACACAAATGCTGTACAGTTGTGGTGAACATTATTGACATTTGTTAGGATTTTTGGAACATAACATCATTATTAAACATAAATTCAATATGGGAAGTTTTACGGCATTTTCCCAGTTTTACGACATTTTGCCCACGTGGCCCTTTGTTCAAAATGGCGCCTACCACGTTCCCTTGGTGGAGTCCCTCCCGGCCCCCCCTGGGCTTTTTAGCACATTTCATTGGCTCCACCAGCAGGGAAGGAGAATGGAGCGCCGATCGGCTTAGCTCTGACATATATTCACAGATCGTTTCTTAAACTTAATAAAGTGTTTTTGAAGAGTACTTTCTGGATTCTCTGACTGCTTCTTCAGGGCCTCTCAACAAAAAGATTCGTCGTAACAGATGGTAGCCGAGGATGGTTCGAGGAGGCCTGAAATAGCATCAGAATTGATTCAGCTGACTGAGCTAAGACCGGGATACTGAGGATCTTTTGTACTCAATACAAGGCGCGCCTACACAAGGTAAACAGATGTTCTCTGTATATATTAGCTGCATTTATTATTTAGCGTATTGAGTGTGAAATTGAATCTCGGAATCTGTAAGTGTCTGATTAAATTACTAAAGTATCATTGGATAGTTTAAAACTGTGAATATATGCTGGAGCTAAAATGTGTGTTTCCTGATTGCTGAGTTCGAACCAGACCGGTCCAAGTAAACTGCTGATGGCGCCATGTGTTCGGCAGGGCCGGGCCCGGAACACCATTGGAGTGAGGGAAGTCTGTCTGTTTTGGTAACGGGACTAGCCTAATTCGATCGTTCTAAATTCTAACGAATCTGTCTGTTTCGGTAACGGGATTCGATTAATTCGATTGTTAATCTCAAAGGAGTCTGTCTGTTTCGGTAACGGGACTAGCCTAATTCGATCGTTCTAAATTCTAACGAGCCTGTCTGTTTTGGCAACGGGGCTGGAGTAATTTGATTATTCTAAATTCTAAATTCGGTTCATAAATAGTACATCAGGAGTTTTGTTTGTCAGTGTTTCTGTATATATTTGTCTGCGAACCGCGGGTGAAACCGTGTGTGAGCAGTTTACTTTGTCCGTTACCTTTTGTTTGTCAGCCATCTTGCCCATGTGTGGTTTTCTGTCTGTCCGCCATTTTGGCTCTGAATGCGCAGCGTCTTATCTCTGTCTGTCGGCCATTTTAGCTCTGGGAGCGCAGCGTGTGTCCTTTTGTTCGTCGGCGCCATTTTGGCTCTGAATGCGCAACGTGTTATCTCTGTCTGTCGGCCATTTTGGCTCTGGGAGCGCAGCGGGTTATCTGTTGACCGCCGACCATTTTGGCTCTGTGTGCGCAGCTTGTCGTATCTCTTATTCATCGGCTCCTTTGCCTTCGTATGCCTGGGGTGTGTAAGTTGTTGCAGATAATTTTATAATTTAATTTTATAATCTTAAGGTAACTATGAGTTGAGACGAAGTATATGATATGGTACCTTATTAAGTGTGTTTTAAGGTGGGTAGCGTTCTTAAACTTTAAGGTTCTTAAACTAGGAAAGGGGGCACTTAGAGTAGAATTCATCCATGTGTGAAAAGTATTATCCCTCTCAACTGAGAGGAATAGGACATTTTCACAAATAATTAAGGAAAATCTCCTTAAATCAGGGTTGTTATAGTGAATAAGGTTAAAATTTTTGAATAACACAGCGCTTGTTAATCGTGATGGGAGCTTTGTTGGGTGTATCGGTGCATGTATTGTAGAAAGATTGTTATATTGTTTCTTTGTTTTAATGTGTGGGGTAGTGCTGGACTATAATTCGATATCGATATGTCGCAAAAGAAAATGTGTTAATAACGGTGATATGATTTTTAAACAAATTCGATCAATACGCATACATACACGAAGCCAGTGCTCAGTGTTACCGCTCTGATTACACTGGTTACTGTAACAAAGTAGTTTTTAAAGCACATTTCACAGACTGCAATTTTGCTTTTGCTTAAGCATGTTTTGTATTGGTAGTTGCTACATTTTGGATAACATCTGTTACTGAGCAAAATAAAAACGCTAAAGAAATCGCGGCTGGGAAACTGCTGCAGTGAATTTTGCGACAGGGAGTCGAGTCTTTTGTCTCGGTTCCTTTTAGGGAGCCGTATATTTACATAACGACTCCCGGAAGAGTCGGTTCCTTTGTTTCGGCTAGAAGAGCCGTTTCATAGATTCGAATCATTTTACGACACATCACTAGTGGTTATACAGTTTGAAAAAGTTTTATGTCATTTGAAATGACACATTGCACATCCCTAACTGTTTTACATGTTGTATCAACATGTTTCTTCTATTACATTTGAATTAAAAACAACTACTGTGAGATTTATATCCACTCCTATTTGCATTACACCGAAGAGCCCCCCCCCCTGCTGTTTACTCTGAGTGCATTTTAGAGGAGTTGCTTTCTACTTTTTACTTGGGGAGATTTTTAGAGTAGTAACTTTACTCGTAATTGAGTAAAGATTCATTAAAGTAATAGTACTTTTACTTGAATACAATTTTTGGTACTCTTTCCACCTCTGATTAAGACATATGTTAATATATTAGATTATATATTGTCTTATATATTGTCGGGGCTTATGTTTGTTAGAGAATGATGTCGTGTTTTTCTCTGTATACAAATGCTGAATACAAGTAAAAGGTAAAAACTAATATATTATTACTGTGTCTAAAATATTGTGTAGTTGTAAAGGGTGAGATTTCATAGACTGTTGCAGGATTTAGAGGTTTGCAGGTGAGGCCTTTCAATGTTGATGTTTTTGGCAGTTTTTCTGAAATTTGTATTATTCATGCCGATGTCAGAATTGTATCGTGTCGACCGAGGTTGGGAGTTATATTGTGATATAGGTTTTGGCCATGTCATCCAGCCCTAGTGTGGGGGTTGTGAAGTTAGGAGCACATGTCTACGTGATCCAAAAGTTTAAGGCCTCCATTGTAGTGTTGATACTGTAGTATGTCCATTGTAGTGTGCTCCCCTCTGTAGTTGGTAGTGAATTAGAGGAATCTCACTGGGGGCCCTGGACGACCCTCAAGGGGCGGAGATAAAGTGACATCATGAGTGACTGACATTATCTGCGACTCCCCATCTCTGTGTCTTTGAAAATGGGAGATCTAACAGCAGGACAATTGCAGCAGGTAGTTATCAATAGGATTAAAGACACCACACCAGTAAATGGTAGAGACAAGGAAGGGAAGAAATATAAAAAATTATTTCATAATTGGGTAACTAGGGGATTGTATCCAATTTCAAGTGAGCCTGTTCCTCCAGCTGCACAGAGATTACAAATCTTGGAACACCAGCAGGGAGAAGTTGGAGTGCAGCAGGAGAAATTAGATCAAGGAGGGCGACTGAAGGCATTAGCAAACAGGAGACAGCTGGTAAAGCTGCAGGACCAACTAGTTAGAACTAAGGTGGCTTTACAACATATGAAAGTTGTAATAAGCAAGGCAGATAGAGAAATGAGCAAAGGACTTGTGACTCCAGACGTTGACGCACCTCAGCCTAAATTACCAGTCCCTGATCCATCAGTTTTGAATTCTGGTGCAGTGCCCCTACCTAGGGCCCCTCCTCCATATGAAAATGTAAGTAATATGTTGAAAGTTCTCCAGCAGATGTCGCTAAGGGATGAGGAGCATTCAGATCCTACTAAGCAGGTAGCTACAGTTAAGCACCACAATGACCCTAACATGCGTACACATTCCACTGAACCACCCACCCAGTCTACTACAATACTCAGACATGATGTTGCTCCACCCACACATCACCGTCCGGAAGCCCAAGGGACTACTATGGTAGTGACCGGAGGGCAGTTAGCCATACACTTACTGACACAAAACTGTATTGCAATTACATGAGACCTACACCTAGGTATTTATAGCTAATAGTGGAGTATAGGGATTTCGATTTTTAGTACACTTAGGAGCTACCCACTAAGGTATTCAGGAAAACATAGTTTGATGTTTGACTATTAGTGCTATGCTTATCTAACTCGGTTAGTGCAAAATTATGTTCTATAACTGAAAGGAAAACATCTCACATAGCAAGTTAATGATTAAATAAATACTACAGTGTACTTCTAAAATTGAACATTATTATCAAATGCTGTAATGTACTTAATCCTACCACTTTTTACTAATTGCAGGAGATGGTGAACATCATGACTGTATTACTCTATCTATTTTTCCTGGGCCTGATAGGAATGCTGAATTGGAAATGTTTGTGAAAGGATTTGCATCCAGAGATGCTGCAACAGACAGGAAACAAGTGGGCTTAGTTAAAATTTTAGCAAATGATACTTTTGTATCATTGTCCCTCCTATTCAATTTATTGGCTTAAGCTGCTGAACTACATGCTTTAATAACAGACTCTAGACTAGCTGAAAGCAAAACTGCTTACATGTTTGTGAACTAAACTTTCACATATGGAATTGAACAATTGGTTGTATTTGGTGGAAGAGGGTTTTGTTTTGACTAATTTAAATTTGAAAATCGCCCACCATACCTTGTTGCACAACTTGTGGGTGCAATTCTGCTGCCCAAACAGAGAGCCGTTTGTAAATTGTGCATATTCTAAAGTTTTGTTCCAATCTTACAGGACAATGCCAGAGTTGACACTGCCGACAAAGCTGTTGTACACCTTCCACTGCTCACTAACGACATTATTTGTTTACAGGTCCAGCTAACACCAGACTTTGATTGAACTAACTTTAAAATTCTGTGCTTTCCAACAGGATAAACACGTTTAGAAGGTTCTGATTGTGTGTCTCCTGATGTTTGGAGATGTCCAGTGGGCAAACCATGCCTTCCTAAAATACTATACCATACCAAATTGATCCATGAGTAGATCCATGTGTCAAACAGGGGGGACATAATAAAACAATCTATGCAAATCTAGATAATAAAAACCTGCCAAATGCAACAAGGGCTCTCAGTGAAGGACATCCTGTCTCTAATAATCTTTTGAACTGAGACAACATTGTGTCTATTACCCAGCTACTGGAGGAGCTGTGAAGAGGGAAATCGGCACCAAGCACTGAAAATAAGGCCCTTTTAATAATTCTCATACAGATGAGCATGAGATAAACATCAAAAATTGCCTTTAGGCCGTTTGAAATTCTGTTTGGACGACTCTACAAAGACATGGGATCAAAAATACTTAATGGACAAAATTCTGATTGGACACAGGCAAAAATGCACATTTAATGCTTGGTTGCCGTCAATTTTTAATTATTTTGTTTCAGTTGCCCACATCTGGTGGAAGGAGGTTAAGAGGGGTCGGTCTCTGCATATGCGGGGTCTCCACACTGATCTCATTTAGGTTTATTTTGGGGCAATACTCACTAATACAAATGTTTTATTTTCAAGATTTGATTGTAAAATATGAAAACAGGGGGGAGTATAATGGCAGGAATGAGATTTTATGTTTAAATATGGCAGGAATAAGAGTTTATGTTTAATATTACTTAGTTAAGTAATATGCTGCTTTGTGTATTAAATCCTGTGATACATTGTGCTGGGGCAGCTGGACTGGCAGACCTACGGGTATGCATGCAGATTCAGGGACACCTGGTGAAGGTAATCTTCAGCCTTACCTCCTGTTTAGAGAAAAGGGAGTTGTAGCAATCTGTAGTATTTCTCAGTGCTGCTGCTTGCACGGACTCAGGTGAGATTAACCTTTTGCGACCCTGCGGTCACATATGAGGACATTACATTTTGGCTTTGTTATGCCTTATTCCTTGACCTGCTAAACTTAGACCGATTGTCCCCATTAGAGGACACTTTTGTCTGCCATCTAGTGGTAGCAAAAGTACTAGAACACTAGTAAAGTTTGTTTGTTTCTTTATTAAGATTTTGACATTATGTTTTGCACTTTGGTTACATTTATGACAGAAGCAGTGGTTGCTCATTGCACAAGATTCAGGTTATATCAGGCACAGTCATGGACAGTTCAGTGTCTCCGGTTCGCCTCACTTGCATGTCTTTGGACTATGGGAGGAAACCGGAGCACCCGGGGGAAACCCACACGACAACATGCAGGCTCCGTGGAGGGGGGACCCGGGCTGCCCCATCTGGGGATCGGGCCCGGGACCTTCTTGCTGTGGCCGTGTGCGACGGTGCTACCCACTGAGCCACCGTGCCGCCCAACTAATAAGGTTAAAAACAAAAGGAATAGGAAAAATGCATTGAAAAAATCAAAGCTCGGGTCTCAGGAGATTAAATATAATTGCTTGCATGTTAAGATCCGGTAAGATTCAATTTAATTGGTAATATTTTTTGGAAATTGTTAATTGGTAATTGTTAATATTTGATGTTTGTGCTAATGTTTTAGTATTCTTTATTGTTGGCTGGGGACTTAAGAACTTACACAGTGAGGTGTAAGTTGGATTTACATAGAGAATTGTAAATCGGGAGAATAAACAAGAGGTTTATTCAGAATAAACAGGTAGTTTATTCCAGGAAGAAAATTGGGCATTTCGAGGTTTTAACCGAGGTTTTAGCGTAAGAAACCTGGTGCGGACGGATGTGTTTGTAATGTTGTGAATAGTGCACTAGCCTCTCAGAAGGAGAGGACAAGTTGCATCCAACTAATAAACAATACAAAAACCAACTGTACATAGATATATAAAAATTGGGGATTGGTGACTGGATTGAAGAACAAATTGGATTTATGTTTAGTATGTGTCTATGTGTTGTATGAGATAACGTATGTGTTTGTTGAAATAAGAAGGGGGTGTAAGGTATTGTTTGTGTTGTACTTGTGTGACTTTGTTCTAAGTGTTACACATAAACAATTTTTAATAGTCTGTCCAGGTGAACTTAAGCAGTACAATGGGTAAAAGTAAGGGAAAGTTTGCTAAAAAACAAGTGCATGTTAAAATTGGAATTATATGTACATACATTAGTGTTATATTTAAACCAGCCACTAGGGAACACATGCCAGTGTATCTTTTGTGCCGGTCCCAAGCCCGGGTAAATGGTGAGGGTTGTGTCAGGAAGGGCATCCGACATAAAACACTTGCCAAAACTATCATGCGAGTTCATCTAAGAGATACCATACCGGATCGGTCGAGGCCCGGGTTAACAATGACCGCCACTGGTGCTGTTGACAAACAGGGTGCCGGTGGAAATTGTGCTACTGTTAGTCGAAGACCACGAGGAGGGAAACGTGTCAGGAGACAGAAAGAGAGGAGGAAAGTCAAGAGTGTAGGACTGAGGGTGGCAACTCTAAATGTGGGGACAATGACAGGCAAAGGTAGAGAGCTGGCTGACATGATGCAGAGAAGGAAGGTAGATGTTTTATGTGTTCAAGAGACCAAGTGGAAGGGCAGCAAGGCTTACAGCATTGGAGCAGGGTTTAAACTGTTTTACCATGGTGTGGATAGAAAGAGAAATGGAGTAGGGGTGGTCTTGAAAGAGGAGTTAGCAAAGAACGTAGTAGAGGTGAAAAGAGTGTCAGATAGGGTGATGGGTCTGAAGGTAGAGGTAGAAGGTCTGATGTTGAATGTTGTCAGTGGTTATGCTCCGCAGGTTGGTTGTGAGAAAGAGGAAAAAGAGAAGTTCTGGAAGGATCTAGATGAAGTGATAGAGAGTATTCCCAGGGAGGAGAGAGTGGTGATAGGAGCAGACCTAAATGGACATGTTGGTGAAGGAAACAGAGGAGATGAGGAAGTGATGGGTAGGTTTGGTGTCAAGGAAAGGAACCAGGAAGGACAGATGGTGGTGGATTTTGCCAAGAGGATGGAAATGGCTGTAGTCAACACTTATTTCCAAAAACGGGAGGAACATAGGGTGACCTATAAGAGTGGAGGAAGGAGTTCACAAGTAGACTACATTCTGTGTAGAAGAGGAAACCTGATAGAGATTAGGGACTGTAAGGTTGTGGCAGGAGAGAGCGTGGCCAGACAGCATCGGATGGTGGTGTGTAGAATGACTGTTGTGGTGAAGAAAAGAAAAAGTGCCAAATCAGAGAAGAAGACCAAATGGTGGAAGCTGAGGAAGGAGGAATGTGGTGAAGAGTTCAGAGAGGAGCTGTTAAAGGCTCTGGGTGGTAAGAAAGAGCTTCCAGATGACTGGGCTACTACAGCAACAGTGATTAGAGAGACAGGTAGGAAGGTACTTGGTGTGGCAGCTGGACAGAGAAAAGATGATAAGGGAACCTGGTGGTGGAATAGTGAAGTGCAGGAAGTGATTCAAAGGAAGAGGTTAGCCAAGAAGAAATGGGACATTGACAGGACTGACGAAAGTAGACAGGAATATAAGGAGATGAAACATAAGGCAAAAAGAGAGGTAGCAAAGGCAAAGCAGAAGGCATATGAGGAGTTGTATGAGAGGTTGGACACTAAGGAAGGAGAGAAGGACTTGTATAGATTGGCCAGACAGAGGAATCAGGCTGGAAAGGATGTGCAGCAGGTTAGACTTGTCAAAGATAGGAATGGTAATGTTCTTACAAGTGAGGAGAGTGTGATGGGAAGATGGAAGGAGTACTTTGAGGAGCTAATGAATGAAGAGAATGAAAGGGAAAGAAGAGTAGAGGTCATAGGAACGGTGGATCAGGAAGTGGGAAAGATCAATGAGAATGAAGTTCGGAAAGCTTTGAAGAGGATGAAGAAAGGGAAGGCAGTTGGACCTGATAACATAGCAGTGGAAGTATGGAAATGTCTAGGTGAGATGGCAGTGAGGTTTTTGACTCAATTATTCAATGGCATTGTTGAGAGTGAGAAAATGCCAGAGGAATGGAGGAGAAGTGTGCTGGTGCCCATTTTTAAGAACAAGGGTGATGTACAGAGTTGTAACAACTACAGGGGAATTAAGTTGATGAGCCACACAATGAAGATCTGGGAGAGAGTTGTGGAAGCTAGACTTAGACAAGATGTAACTATTTGTGAGCAGCAGTATGGTTTCATGCCAAGAAAGAGTACCACCGATGCCATCTTTGCTTTGAGGATGCTGATGGAGAAGTACAGAGAGGGTCAGAAAGAACTTCATTGTGTCTTTGTCGATTTAGAAAAAGCGTATGACAGAGAGCCAAGGGAGGAGCTGTGGTGTTGTATGAGGAAATCTGGAGTAGTAGAGAAGTATGTCAGACTGGTACAGGACATGTATGAGGACAGCAGGACAGTGGTGAGATGTGCTGTAGGAGTGACAGATAGCTTCAAGGTGGAGGTGGGACTACATCAAGGATCGGCTCTGAGCCCCTTCTTGTTTGCTTTGGTGATGGACCGACTAACAGATGAGGTCAGGCAGGAATCCCCATGGACTATGATGTTTGCAGATGATATTGTGATCTGTGGTGAGAACAGGGAACAGGTGGAAGATAACTTGGAGAGGTGGAGATATGCACTTGAAAGAAGAGGAATGAAAGTCAGCCGTAGCAAGACAGAGTACATGTGTGTGAATGGGAGTGAGACAGGTGGAACAGTGAGGCTACAAGGAGCAGAAGTCACAAAGGTGAATGACTTCAAGTACTTAGGGTCGACTGTCCAGGAAAATGGGGAGTGTGGTAAAGAGATCAAGAAGAGAGTTCAGGCAGGATGGAGTGGATGGAGAAAAGTTTCAGGAGTGATTTGTGACAAAAGGGTGACAGCAAAGGTCAAAGGAAAAGTTTACAGGACAGTGGTGAGACCAGCTATGTTGTATGGTTTGGAGACAGTGGCATTGACACAAAGACAGGAGAAAGAACTGGAAGTGGCAGAAATGAAGATGTTGAGGTTCTCCTTGGGAGTGACAAGGATGGATAAGGTTAGGAATGAGATAATCAGAGGTACAGCACAGGTTAAACAACTAGGAGATAAAGTTAGAGAGGCCAGACTGAGATGGTTTGGACATGTCCAGAGGAGGGACAGTGGGTATATTGGTAGAAGGATGTTAGATATGCAGCTGCCAGGAAAAAGACAAAGAGGAAGACCAAAGAGGAGGTATATGGATGCAGTAAGAGAGGACATGGAAGTAGTTGGGGTGAGGACAGAGGACGCAGTGGACAGAGTGAGATGGAGGAGGATGACTCGCTGTGGCGACCCCTGAAAATGGAAAAGCCGAAAGAAGAAGAAGAAGACATTAGTGTTATATTTATCTTGAAAACTATGGCAAAAATGCTGTTTTACATTTTGCAATGTAGGTAGAGAAGAGTGGGTTTTAAGAAAGAAGATGGTTTTAGTAAAAAGTAAGTTAGAATGGAAGTAAAAAGTAAGTTAGAATGGAAGTAAAAAGTAAGTTAGAATGGAAGTAAAAAGTAAGTTAGAATGGAAGGAATTGTGTAAAGTGGAACTGAGTTGTCTTAAGGGACAAAGTAGTTTGGCAGTTCGACAATACCACTGCAGCAGGTTGGAACAGGTCCAGACAATAATGTTAGATTTGTGGGATGAAGAGTTAGACAATTACATGGAAGCTTTAACTAAGTTTGTTGTCAGTATCTCTCTCCAGAAACCGGAAGGAGGAGAGGAACGAGTACCATTGCTGTCTAAGGTGGAACCAGGACAGTGGGTCAGGATCAAGGTACACAAAAGAAAGTGGTATCAGCCGAGGTGGACCGGACCTTGGGAGGTGTCTGAAGCCACTTCACATGCAGTCAGAGTAAGAGGAAAGAAAGGTAACAACTGGTATCATCTGAGCCACTGCGTCCGTGCTGAACCTCCGACCAGAACCCTCGCAGGGACTGGACAGGATCTGCAGGCACCCATCCTTGAGAGTGATTCCTAATTCGGCTTAAAGTGGGACAGACTGGTACGGTAAAGGGGAAGAGTGGTAGGCAAACCAAGGTGGTGAGTATAACGCAAATTGAGATTTGACCTTAGATACGGGAGTAGCCCAGTAATAACCATGAGGTGTTTAACTTTCAGAGGACTGTGTCACCTGCTGGGACTTTTCGAATTGTGTGACTTTGCAAAAATAACTGCTCCGGGGGCGAAATCAAAAAGATCCCTTGAGAAAAAACATAGAATCCCCACTAAGTGCTTCGAGATTGAGATAGATTACAACCGATCCACCAATGTGTTGTTTGATGTGTGCAGAGTAGTGGACTGTGGTGAGGAAAATAGGTGGAGGGGTCATCATATTTATGGCTGCGCCTCCTATCCCTCATCAGAACCCTACTGTCCCACTTGGGGATCAGTGTTCACACATTCGAACCCAAATTATAAATTTCATTATGACCCGACGGCCCGTTCATCAAGGGGGCATGCAGTAGGTGTGGACGACAAGCCCCGAGCCTATCTCGGCACAAAACTTCAGTTGCGAGGAAAGACAGTTCTTCTAACCCTACCCAAGCTGTCTAGCTATGAGTGGGGTCCCCAACTTAATTAAGATAAGATAAGATAATCCTTTATTAGTCCCACAATGGGGAAATTTACTATTTTACCTTAGGAGTAGATGTACAAGGCGAGGACCCATTGGGCATAGTGTGTGTAAAACCGAAGACAACCATAGGTACGAACAACATAACTGGCAAGATAGAGGAACTAGGGGAAAGTAGTCAGAAGCCACAGCCGGTTGCCATAGCGACTACAGAAACAATGACCTGGCGCGATCAGTTAGCGGTGGAAACTGGGTATGAGGAGCCTAACATGTGGTTAGAATGGGTCAGATTTACAGTAAAGAGCATAGATGTTAAAGATTGTTTTGTATGCGCAGCTGCAAAACCTAATCTGGCCACACATCCAGTAATTTCAGGAAATTGGACATGCCTACTCTCATTGTTCAATGAGATTGAGCCAGTAGGGTGTGAGAACTTATCCATGTCCCACCCATTAACTCAGGAACCAACCCCAACTAACATCAAAGCCTATAAAGGCAATTACACCTGTTTCAGGAGCAACAAACCAGGACCGATAAACAGGGGACATTTTTCAGAAGGATGGTGTAAGGAAACCATTATCCTGGATAGTGATGGGAATTATACAGGCAGCCAGCTGAATGCACAAAAATTCAGTAGGGCGGATTTAGTATGGTTGTGTGGAGATATGAGAATCTGGCGAAGGTTGCATGGGAATTGGTCTGGGGAGTGCGCATTGGTCCTTCTGATTATGCCTTTCAGAATTTACAAGCAGCACGGAGTAGAGGATGCCGCGGACGTCCTGACCAATCACCACAGCCATCGAAGAGACACCCGAGAGGTCAAACCTGGCGGATCCTTCGACAAGACCGTGTGGATTGATGGTATAGGGGTCCCAAGGGGGGTCCCAGATGAATTTAAGGCTAGGAACCAGATTGCTGCAGGGTTTGAAAGTGCACTCTTTTGGTGGGTAACTATCAATAAGAATGTAGACTGGATAAACTATCTCTATTACAATCAGCAGAGATTTGTCAATTTCAGCGTTCAGGCCATTGAGGGACTGAGAGACCAGCTAGACCAGACTTCACTTATGACCATACAGAATAGAATGGCATTAGACATGTTAGCAGAGAAAGGTGGAGTTTGCCAGATTGTGGGTTCATCGTGTTGCACCTTCATCCCTAATAATACTGCACCCGATGGTAGCGTGACACAAGCTTTGGAAGGATTGAGGGCTTTGTCACGAGAATGGAAGAAAAATTCAGGGATAGACAATGAATGGGTCAAGTGGCTAGAAAAGATGTTTGGACCATGGAAGGGAGTTATTACGAGTTTGGTGATGTCAGTATGTGTGGGATTGGCAATTTTAGTGGTATGTTGTTGTTGTGGTGTCCCGTGTATCAGGGTATCAATAGAAAAATTTGTGATAGAAGTAGTGAGTAGAGGAAGCAGAGGGGGGCAGGATCCACCAGTTATCCAGATGGTGTTGGCTGATTTGTCTAAATATCATGTAGATGATGAGGTGGAGGATACCCTTGAAGGTGGGCCGGAAGACCCACTTCGAGCAGTATAAGTGCTACTAACTCTGCTTAATTAAAGGTAAAACCGACCAGACAAGATGAGGAGAGAGGACCAGCACTACTGATCACCCACCGTGATGAAGGAAGGAGACTTGGAAGAACTGACAGAGGCATACTCTGTGGGGACTGGAAGACCCACTCCAAGGGACAGAAGTGCCACCAACTGGACCTGTCTACAGGGAACAAAACACAGCAGAAAGCCCGACAAAACCGACAATGTGGAAGAAGAGTCCAGTGGAGCCAACGAAACGGAACAAGAAGATGGGGGAGGATTTAGTTAGACTAGGAGAGAAAAACATAAACATATAGTTCGCAGACACGTAGACCATCTTTGAAAACACTAGTTAAGTGCAACACACATAGTTTAGCTACAAAACACAAGGGGTTAGCTCAGGATTGTTTACGATGTATATATGTTTGGTACTCTGCTATTTTTAGGAGGGATATTCTCTGTGTTTCATCGTGTAAATGTTTGTGCCGCTGCGGAAACAGGTAAGACCGACAGGGGAGAATCCATGGGACAGTAGGAGCCATGCAGAGAAACAGGAGCTATGGGCCCCTTCTGAATATCTGCAGCTCCGTCCGGTGGAGGACAACCTGAACGGACTTCCTGTAGAAGCTACGCACCCATTGTTTTTATTTTTCTTCTCGTTTTTGATTTCCTATTTATAAATTGCTTTATTTTGTTTTCCTATTCTTATTTTATTTTTTGGTTGTTTGTTTGTTTGGTTTAGGGGTAGGAGCTGTTGCGATAGGTACGGTTCCTTTAGTTTAACTGGCAGCCTTTTATTTTTTAGATACCTTTTATTGTAAAAACTCAGCCCAGTGGCCATGTAGTCAGAAGGGGTTAAATTGGGGGTTGCTGACAGCTATCCTTTTCTCCTGGAATCTAGAAACACCTAACCTATAGTTAAAAGTTAATGTGAAAGCATTAAGATGCTTTCAAGGGGGAATTGTTAGGATTTTTGGAACATAACATCATTATTAAACATAAATTCAATATGGGAAGTTTTACGGCATTTTCCCAGTTTTACGACATTTTGCCCACGTGGCCCTTTGTTCAAAATGGCGCCTACCACATTCCCTTGGTGGAGTCCCTCCCGGCCCCAGCCGAGGGGGGGGGGGGGGGGGGGCCTGGGCTTTTTAGCACATTTCATTGGCTCCACCAGCAGTGAAGGAGGAGGAGCCTAGTTTAGTTTGAAAAACCGCGCACTCAGAGGCACGGGCTCTCTCTTTGGCTGTTGATCACCTAGATTGCAAGAGAAAGGAGCGCCGATCGGCTTAGCTCTGACATATATTCACAGATCGTTTCTTACACTTAATAAAGTGTTTTTGAAGAGTACTTTCTGGATTCTCTGACTGCTTCTTCAGGGCCTCTCGACAAAAAGATTCGTCGTAACACATTCCTGAATATTAAGAAAAACATGTTTAGTGAAGCTGCTTGTATGTATAAACTCATAAGTTGGCAGGTATTAAAAAAGACAAAATTGAATTTGATGCAAAGAAACAATTAACAGCACCATTTCATCAGCTTGAAGCAAAGAGCAAAATCAGACTAACCTGTAATCCATTAGAACTTACACTCACCTGTCCCACCTTGTCAGTGATCACATGACTTTAATTAGCTTATGAATGGTGGCTTTGATGCTTAAAAAGGCTCATTTAATTTCCTGTTTCTTGTTCACAATGGTAAAGAGAAGTGAGCTGTCTGAGCAAACCAGAAATGCTATTATTATCAACACAAGTAGTTTGAAATGTTATCAAGAGGTCTGCTACAGTCGAGAACCTTCCAACAACATCCAAAGAACTTCAAGCTGACCTGGAGACATCTGGATGGATGGTTTCATAATGTATGATATGCCTTACACTAAAGAAAACAGGGTTCTGTGGGTGAAAGTCCAATAGGACCCCACTGCTTTAAGGAAGGAATAAGAAAAGAGAGTCTGAACTTTGCCAGAACGTACAAAGACAAACCACAATTATTTGGAAAAATCATTTATAAATAGATGAAACCAAATTAGAGCTCTTTGGCGATGAATACCAGTGTTGTTTATGAAGCCTATAAAGAAAAGATCACCTTACCTACAGTGAATCATGGTGGAAGATCTAGAAAACTAAGTGTCAGTCCTACAGCATGATACTGACCCAAAACACAAAATGCTTTAGAAGGAAAATGGACTGTTTTAAACTGGCAGCGACGAGTCCTGATCTCAGTCCACTAGAAAATGTTCAGAGATGAAATCAAAAGTCAATTCAAATGTGTGAGAGAACTTATGTGAGAGAATGTGTGGATAAAACTACCAGCAGACAGGAACAAGAAGCTCACAGATGTTTGGAGACTGTCACTGATGCCAAACATTGTGTAAATAAATTTTAGATAATGGCACCTTTAATCCTGTCCATGTGATATGTTTCTTCTTTCTTTATAGTTTTGAAATGACTGCATGTACGTGGACAGGACAAGTTTTTGTTGGATGTATCTGGACATGCAAATTGGTACCACCTCTGTCCACTTATTTCTGAAGATATTTACTTTTTTATACTAAACAATCGAGGCTGCCAATAATGTTGAGCACAGCTGTATATAAATGACTGAACAGGCTTTTATTACTACTGCAGTGTTTATTCTAATCTCCACCATCTGAATATTCATGTTTTATTATAAGAAGAGACATTTGTACTGTGGTTCTGGTGTGTAACTGAAACACTAATGTAAAACTCAGTCACAAAGTAAATCAGACCTCATCAGATTTCTCCTGTTAATTTATTTTACATATTAAATTTCTATAGAAAACGGCTGTGGTGAGTTTTCATAAAAGATAAAAGTTTCCTGGCATTCCACGCCAGCAGAACATCAAACCAGAGCAAGTCTAGCACCATGGTACCAGAGAAAGTAGGTTACCAAACAGAGGAGCTGGCAAGTCTGTGAGGAACAAACCAATCTATAGAAACACTCCCACCTGAAGCAAATTAACACTCAACAAGGTGCATGTGACTTGTCTCTTAAAAGGAACTGACATGTTAATCATCTGAGGCCCCATGCCTCATCAAATTTAGGAAGGCAAAAGATCAGAATTACAGAATGATTCTGTAACTGATTCAAATAACAGAAACCACAAGTTAAAATCCATCAATAAAGAACTGTTCTGTTACTGTACTGATACGACTCCCTCCCAGCTTCCACATACATACAGTGGATGAACCGGCTGCTTCTAGGAGTGAATACATGAGTGAACGTGTGAAAATATTTCAATAATCAAACAACAGCTACAATCTGAGAATAACAGTGTACATGTACATGCACCGAGAGAAACAGTACAGGAGATTTAATATAAAACAGTCAATAAGAAATGTTTTACAATATGTTAATTCTCTTTTTTCATAAAATATTCCTAGAGATGCATTATGCAGGTCATGCAGTAACAGAGAAATATTGATCAAATGTCATATGGATGGTATAACATACATTTTATTTACAATATTCAGTGCAGAAACATCACAGAAGGTATAAAATGATAAAAAAAAATAACACCATGTAATATCAGCATATTTTTTCCATTTATTGTAATTCTGCTGCTGTCTTCAAGTCTTCAAGACTTGGTGAGATTATTCTGCATGGTTGCTGGTTATTGGTTGCTACGGTGTTGTGAGATGGTTTGCCATCATGGTGCATGTGTGCTGATAGCTAATTGATATAATATCCCATGAAGTTGCTGGGTGTAACAAAGTGGTTGCTATGACATTGCTAGGTGGTTGTTTTAATATGCCACATGGTTGAAATGCTATTATTAGCTGGTTGCTATAGTATTGTATGTAGTTGCAAGGGTGGTCCAGTTAGTCAGTACAGTGCTGCTAGTTGGTCGTGATGGTATTTTATTGTTGTTACCAGTGTGTTTCTAGAGGGTTGCTATGGTATTGTAGGTGTTGCTATGATGTGCCCTGCTCTAAATAGGTGTTGTGAGTGTACTTACACAGTCAAGTCGGAAAGTCTGCACACCCCTTTCACCTTCTCCACGTTTTATTATGTTACAGACTCATTCTATACAGATTGATTCTATTTTTTGTCATACAATTCTACACAAAATCGCCCACAATGACAAAGTGAAAGCAGCTATTAAACATTTGTGTTAATTTATTAAAAATCAAAATGTAAAATATCATATGTACATAAGTGTGCACACCCTGTGATACGACACCCAAAAGTAAGCTGAGGTGCATTTTGATTTCACTGATCCTGCTTGAGATGTTTCTACAGTTTAACTGGAGTCCACTGGTGGTCAATTCAATTGATTTGACATGATTGGGGATTGCCAACACCTGCCTATAAAAGGTTCCACAGTTGACGGTGCATATCAGAGCAAACTCCAAGCCATGGGGTCAAAGGAATTACCTGCAGACCTCAGAAACAGGATTGTATGAAGGCACAGATCTGGAGAAGGGTATAGAAATATTGCTGCAGCTTTACACACCCCAAAGAGCACAGTGGCCTCCATCATTCATAAATGGAAGAAGTTTGGAACCACCAAAAATCTTTGTAGACCTGGCCGCCCAGCCGAACTGAGAGGTCGGGAAAGACGGCCTTGGCCAGGGAGGTGAGCAGGAACCTGAGGGTCACTCTGAAAGAGCTCCAGCATATCCTTGTGGAGATGGGAGAACCTATCAGAAGATCAACCATCCAGCAGCACTCCACAAATCATGCCTTTAGGGTAGAGTGGCAAGACGGAAGCCCCTCCTCAGTAAAAGGCACCTAGAAAACAAGATTCTCTGGTCTGATGAAACCAAAGTGTAACCTTTTGGCCTGAATACCAAGTGTCACGTCTGGAGGAAACTAGGTACCACTCATCACCTGGCTAACACCATCTCTAGTGTGAGGCATGGTGGTGGTAGCATCATGATGTGGGGATGTTTCTCAGCAGTGGGACCGGGGCGACTGGTCCTGATAGAAGGAAAGATGAATGCAGCTCAGTACACCAGATCCTTGATGATAAATAACTTGCTCCAGAGCGCTCTGGACCTCAGGCTGGGGTAAAGGTTTACCTTCCAACATGACAATGACCCAAAGCACACAGCCAAGAGAACAAAGGAGTGGCTTCAGCCCAGCCAGAGCCCAGACCTGAATCCAATCAAACATCTGTGGAAGGAGCTGAAAATGGCCGTGTACTGACGCTCCCCATCCAACCTGACGGAGCTCGCAAGGATATGCCAAGAGGAACGGGCAAAAATGTCCAGAAACAAGAGTGCAGGTGAAGGTGTGAGGGGTGTGCAGACTTTCCGGCTTGACTGTATCATGCTAACATGAGAGGGTGCACTAACTTTTGCAAATAATTTGTTTTTATAGAAATAAAATACAAAGAAGAGAAAGAAGAAGAAACGAGTAGAAGAACATCAGTGCGACAGTGGTGTTGCACATTACGCTGCATTCACTCATTAGGATTGAACTTGACTAACAGGGCAGATGATCAGTGGTGCTGAATTTTTACCTCCATCATTGAGATGAGGACTGAAGTATGGATAGAATTTGTCAGTGAAAGACTGACCAGTGAAAGAGTAGATATGAAACTCATTCTCAACATCATAGAAGGAGACCAAACCCTCCTCATAATCCACAAACACCCCCACCTTCTGAGGAGCCTGTTTCAAGGAGAGGAGAACAGAGGGAGACTCCAGAGCCCCATATTCAGTTTTATTTCTCAACCACACAGACCAATATCCATTTTCAGGACTTGGTGTAATCTTCCCCTTCCTGTTACTGGACTCTCTGGTCACTCCTAAATCCCAGTCAGTCTTCTCTTTAACCTGAACCTCATAGTAAATATCTTCCTGAGGAGAATCCCTCCTTTTCAAGCACACAGACACAGCGATCAAATCTCTCTGGATCATCAGGAAGATTCTGTTCTGTGTCTCCACATGTAACTTGTTTTCCATCATCAGACAGGATCAGGTTGGGATGAGATGTATCAGGATCCAGAATCACATCCACTGAGAGAAAGTGACACAATTTACACCCATTTTATCGTTACACAGTGTGCATTTGTCACAATGAGCTCCTGTGTGCCACGCCCCCCTCTCCATGCGCACACACGGTCTCCTGCCACGCCCCAATTCTGATCAGTTCCTTTGGACTAATTAGCTCCAGCTGCCCTCTATATAAGAGGTGAGCTGGAGAACAGATGTTTGACTCTATTTTGCGATCATTTTGATTTGATTTGATTTGATTTGTTTCTCTGACTTTGGAAGTGACTCTGTCTGATGGTTGGTGACCATTTTGTGATTGTTTTGTACCCTCTAGTTCGCTTTGTTAGCCTAAATCGCCTTGTTAGCCTAGTTCGCCTGTTTAGCCTAGTTCGCCTTGTTAGCCTAGATCACCTTGTTAGCCTAGTTTGCTTTGTTAGCCTAGATCGCCTTGTTAGCCTAGTTTCCATTGTTAGCCTAGTTTGCCTTTTTAGCCTAGATCACCTTGTTAGCCTAGTTTGCTTTGTTAGCCTAGCCTCTCGAGGCCGAGAGCTACTTCAAGGCTACTGAATAATACGAAGGGCTACTTGGTGATACAAACTTCCTGAAACAAAGTTGCACGGTTCACCTTTAATGATATTATTATTATTACAGTCGATTCCGGTTAATTGGACCACTGGTTAATCGGACCAGCCGCTTATTCGGACCGAATCCTAAAGTACCGAAACAAATCCTATTATGTACGTGTAATGTTATTCGCTTATTTGGACCAAAATTCCGTTTAATCGGACCAAAGAACGTGAGAGCGAATAAGAAAAAGTAGCCACAAGTCGCCACTTACAGCGGATGCAAAGCGGGGAAGCGAGATATGGGAGGATTCCTGGGCTCCCCGGGAGAATTTATGCTGTTATCAAAAGTCAGGAAATCCGAAAAGTTGTGTTGACAAGAGCAAAACCAGCGGGAGGTTAACACGCCCACCACTTTCTTTCCCACAACGAAGCACCCAGTAGCCAGCAGCGTGGTTATTGGATCCATCTGCATCTCCGCTTTTCGGCGAAATGAAGTCAAGCGTAAACCAGAGTGTCCGGCAACACGTGCAAGGAATTCCCTCCTGTCAACAGTATATAGTGTACAGTATATCGCACAATAAAGGTTTAATAAACATTTAATATGTTACATAAATTATAGCACGTCCCGTCTTGTAACATAGGGCATGTTCGTGTAATCGGACCTGCCGGTTATTAGGACCAAAACGATCGCGTCCCGATGTGGTCCGATTAACCGGATTCGACTGTATTATTATTATTATTATTATTATTATTATTATTATTATTATTATTATTATTATTATTATTATTATTATTATTATTATTATTATTATTATTATTATTATTATTATTATTATTATTATTATTATTATTATTATTATTATTATTATTATTATTATTATTATTATTAATCAATATTCATATATATGAAGAGACTGTCTGATCATATGATAATAATAATTATTAACAACTATTTACCATGGTAGAAAACATATATTTCAACATGTAACATTATTTATCTCTATTATTCTAAATTTGTCAGAGCTATCACATCTTTAATATTTTAGTAAATATCTTTCTTGACAGTTTTGTACGAATGAGTACATATGTAGCATTTTGATCAAAATCACTTTTTTTTTTTTTTACAAATGATCATCACAATTATTATGGATTTACTGATCTTTATTATATTTTAATATAAAATAAATATAAAAGGATTTTTAAACAAGGTTTGTAGGAGGTAAGGGACATTAATTTGTATATAAAAATAGTTTTACATTAATTCATGAAATGGTACAATATTTTAATAGATTCATTTATTTGCACAATTAAATTATTTTAAAATAAATAAATTTATTTATTTAAAAACAAGGTTTGTAGTAGGTGAGGAAGATTGATTGTTTGTATATAAAAATGCTAAAAATACATTTGAGATCTTTATAGATTTATTCATCTCCATTATAAATTTGTGACAAATTTTTTCATACGTTATTGATACTTTTTAAAGTAAAATTAATGGAAAATAAATACAAACGTCATTTTTAAAAGATATGGTTTGTAGTATTTAATGTGTTTGTATAAAAAATGTTTGACATTAATCCATCAAATCATTACAAGACTTTAATGGATTTATTTCTAGTGCAGAGTAAATGTCTCCTATGTGTTTCTGTTAGTTTGATGACGCTCCCTAACGCCTCAGCTGAAGTGAGAGCTTGATCAGCGGTTTCATTATAACCTTTCTGTAAATAATAATAATAATAATAATAATAATAAAATTTTATTTGAAAAGCACCTTTCATAGGGTAAAAACTACATAAAACCCGCATCTCGCTCCTATGCGGCTGCGCATGCGTAGCTCGTTATCTCAGCGTTATGCGCACGTTTTAAAACTCCGTACTCCGAGATCAGAACTCAAATAAACATCAAACATCAAAATTGTTTTTTAAATGTTATATTCACTATTGTCATTTTCAAATCTACATCAATGCAAGTGTTATTCGTTTAAAAAGAACAGCAACACAAATATAATTTTTAGATGGAGCTCTATAGTCACTATAGTCATACCTGTAAAGTCTCCCGTTTTGGCCGGGAAACTACCGTATTTTACCCCTCTTTCCCGCCGTCCTCCCGTATTAGTATTTTCCCGTAAATTTCCCGTATTATACTATAATTTTAAAAAACATTCCTGTGCCTCTCCAAACTGAAATGTCACTGTGATGTTCTGTTATTTACATTGGGCAAAGGGAGACCCCTGGCATTCATTTGTGCCTTTGCTGTTCCAGTGGGTAGTTTGGACTGTATGAGGTAACTAATCAGTTGCGGTTTTCTTACTCGGCATTATATGGCCAGGAAAACATTTGCCTGTGAGTATTTTTATGTTTAATTACTGTATAACTTTATTTTTAGACTATCTCTGATGCAAACCTTGGTTAATGTATGAAAATAAGTTCTAAATCTCTTGAGTAATTTGTAAATGCTAACCGCTAGCATCTATATGGTTTTTTCCATAGAAGTTAGCTTTAAGCTAATGATTCGGTTCTATTTATTTTAATGTACAGTGTCACGTAAATGCACTCAGGAAACAAATGTAACTAAGACACATTTTGTATGTCTGCTTTACAGTTTTACAGTGAGTCTTAAGTAAAGTTTTGGAGACAATTTCGGTTTCCGGCTTTTCTTGGGAAACTGTTATCCATCTATCGAGCTTGTAGCCACACACACGAGCAGGGGCAAAATAGTCACTAACCTCGCGAGAACTGCCACCCAGGCTGCTGCAAGTGGCAGTTCTCGCAAGGTTAGTGCGGACAGCGGGAACAAACCTGGAACAGGGAGAGATGGATGGATGCAAGGAAAGAGAGGGCATTCCTGCCAAAAAAGTAAAGACTGCATGTAAATATCTAGAGAAATGGGACATCGAATTTACCTTTCTAAAGAGGAGCAGGATGGGGCAAAGTTATGCAAAGGTAGGCCTATCAGATTCTGATCATCTAATTGTAGTTTGTAAGTGTTTCACAGGTGGTTATTTTAGATTTCTTGTAAACCTGTCTTAAAATGTAAGGGATACTGAACCTCGGTTGGGCTGGTGGGACGACTCGAAGCGCGCGGTGGAAAATTTCCCTTATTTTTAAATCCAAAACTTGACAGGTATGACTATAGTGCTATTTTGGAACATGGGCTGCAGGCGACCCACGTGGTCCCTGCGGGTGACCAGGTGCCCGCGGGCACCGTGTTGGTGACCCCTGGCCTAGATCGCCTTGTTAGCCTAGTTTGCATTATTAGCCTAGTTTGCCTTGTTAACCTAGACTGCCTTGTTAGCCTAGTTTGCCTTGTTAGCCTAGATCGCCTTGTTAGCCTAGTTTGCATTGTTAGCCTATTTTGCTTTGTTAGTCTAGTTCACCTTGTTCACATTGTTAGCCTAGATCGCCCGTTTAGCCTAGTTCGCCTTGTTAGCCTAGTTCGCCTTGTTAGCCTAGTTTGCCTTGTTGGCCTAGTTCGTCTCTTTAGCCTAGATCGCCGGGTTAGCCTAGTTTGCCTTGTTGGCCTAGTTAGCCTTGTTTAGTCCTTTTTTGTGTTGTCTTTTTTTGTTTTTAATAAATATTAGTTTAGTTACATCTCTGCGTGTGTGTCCGCCCCCTTTTGTCTTGTCTTAGCCCCCGCGTGACAGTAAATTTAAGTTATAAGCAATTCCTTTCCTCAAACTCACAAGATCTTACAGATGTTAATCACTTACCCATACTGACAACCTTCTTCATTTCCTCATTCCTGAAGCTGAGACAGAGCTCTCCTCAGAGTCTCCACATCCAGATGAGGCTGAATACTGACATCAGTCCAGTTGTTGGTGGGTGGAGGTCTGCACAGGGATGGGTAAATCTACAGTACAGCAGGAGAGAGGAGAAATCCCTCAGCATGACCAGTGCTGTCCTGTCATGTGCTGCATTACTATTATGAAACAGAGGGACTGACCTGTAGGAGATGGAGATGATCCTCAGTGTTGGAGATCTGCTCCAGGTCAGTGTTTCTCCTCTTTAGCTCAGTGATTTCCTGCTCCAGATCTTTAATGAACTCTTGAGCCTGACGCTCTGCTGCTCTCTGCTTCTCTTCCATCACCTTCAGCATCTCAGCCTGGTTTCTCTCAATGCTGCGTATCAGAGCTCTGAAGATCTCCATGCTGTCAGCTTTCTCCTTCTCTGTGTTTTTCTACCAGGAGAAACATCAGGTCATTTATGTAGTGTTATTAGAAATAGCAGTTATTCTTATGTATGTTTGGAAATGAGGACTAGTTGAGAAGAGAAAGGCTTTACTTACTTTATCAAGTTCTGTAGAATGTTTGATTTCTTTTATCTTCTTCAGTCGGTCCTGGATCATCTGCTCAACTTCTGCTTTTGTCACTCCCAGCTGAGTCTGTAAAATATACAAGAATAAGAAATATTAGGCGCTCAGGTGACGCAGTGGTAAAACACGCTAGCACACCAGAGCTGACATTTTACTCTTATCGGTTTTAAACTCAGCTTTGCCAACTGTCTGGGCTGGGCACCTACATGAACAACAACTGACTGTTGTTCATACAGATGGGAGCCGGATAAAGGACTCCCTCATGGCTGATGCAATTACGACCTCTGCTAGCTAATTGATGGCACCTGCACAGAGACGGGAAAAGAGTGTGTGTTGATCAGGGTGTCGCTCTCTATACACAAAGCTGATCCACATATGCACCCGCCTAGTGCAGGTGAAAAGATGCAGTCGGCTACTGCACACATGTTGAAGGGGTCGTGTATTACCTCAATCGGAGTGGGAATCAGCTTTAGTGGAGAGAAAGCAAAGTTCAATCTGGCAATTAGATGCAGTAAATTTAAGAGAAAATGCATAAAACAATTTATACACTGATCCGCCATAAGATTAAAACCACCTCCTTGTTTCTACACTCACTGTCCATTTTATCAGCTCCACTTACCATATAGAAGCACTTTGTAGTTCCACAATTACTAACTGTAGTCCATCTGTTTCTCTTCATGCTTTGTTAGCTCCCTTTCATGCTGTTCTTCAATGGTCAGGACCCCCACAGGACCCCCACAGAGCAGGTATTATTTAGGTGGTGGATCATTCTCAGCACTGCAGTGACACTGACATGGTGGTGGTGAGTTAGTGTGTGTTGTGCTGACACCTCACTGTCACTGCTGGACTGAGAATTGCCACAAACCAAAAATATCCAGCCAACAGCGCCCCGTGGGCAGAGTCCTGTGAACACTGATGAAGGTCTAGAAGATGACCAACTCAAACAGCAGCAATAGATGAGCGATCGTCTCTGACTTTACATCTACAAGGTGGACCAACTAGGTAGGAGTGTCTAATAGAGTGGACAGTGAGTGGACACGATTTTTCAAAACTCCAGCAGCGCTGCTGTGTCTGATCCACTCATACCAGCACAACACACACTAACACACCACCACCATGTCAGTGTCATTGCAGTGCTGAGAATGATCCACCACCTAAATAATACCTGCTCTGTGGTGGTCCTTTGGGGGTCCTGACCACTGAAGAACAGGGTGAAAGGAGGCAACAAAGCATGTAGAGAAACAGATGGACTGCAGTCGGTAATTGTAGAACTACAAAGTGCTTCTATATGGTAATCGGAGCTGATAAAATGGACAGTGAGTGTAGAAACAAGGAGGTGGTTTTAATGTTATGGCTGATCAGTGTATACTCTACATATATACTATTTGTGCAATAATTATAATAATTATTACTACCTGTTTGTGCTGTAAGTTCTTTTATATATATTTTGTACTTTTTATATATTTTAATATTTTTATTTTGTTTTTATTGTATTATTGATGCTGAGAGCTACCAAACAAAGATTCGTTGTTTAACTAC
The DNA here is from genome assembly GCF_030014385.1 of Trichomycterus rosablanca. Lineage (NCBI taxonomy): Eukaryota > Metazoa > Chordata > Actinopteri > Siluriformes > Trichomycteridae > Trichomycterus > Trichomycterus rosablanca. Next base: position 53,355,906 of record NC_085991.1, on the reverse strand, counting down.
AATGACAATAAAGTTTATCTTATCCTATCTTATCTTAGTTTGAATGCAGGTTTTTAGGAGGAAACAAGAGCACCTACAAAAGACCACGCAAACTCCACGCTTGCTCCACTTGGGAATCGAGCCCAGAGCCTTCTCAATGTAAGGCAACAGTGCTACCCAACGAGCCCTGCCATGATTAATTTAGTCCACAGTAAACTTGTGTTTAAAACAAACACAACTTCACTATTGGAGTGGTGAGAAAACTGCACTTCAGATGACTGAACTGTGTTATGAGGCACAATTGATATTTTGCTGTTAATTTACGGTGCTGTACATTTACATTTACATTTCCGGCATTTAGCTGATGCTTTTATCCAACGTGACTTACATTTGTGACAGTATACAACCTAAGCAATTGAGGGTAAAGGGCCTTGCTCAAGGGCCCAACAGTAGTAACCTGGCAGAGGTGGGGCTTAAACCGGCAAACTTCTGATTACTAGTCCAGTACCTTAACCACTAGGCTACAATTACCCAGAGAGAGCTTCTGTAAGCAAAGTGAAAACCAAACACTTACACTGATGGACTTACAGCTGGTTATGGCTGCGAACCGCCGGATGGCTGCTTGTCGTAGTTGGTTACTTTTCATCAATCCCCACATCCCTAACCCGTGGCTGGTTGTGTGACTACGTTGTTTTTATGTTTACATGTGCTTGTGTGCTGTAAGGGGCTTTTTTTTCGTGTTACCATAGTGTGCTCCTCAAGGGAGCACAATCTGGTTGCTCCCCCCCCCCCCCCCTCCCCCTCTTGTCATATTGAATGTTCTGGACGGGTTGATGGCTAATTTCGCTGTAATTGTACCTGTTGCAATTTATAGTGACAATAAAGTTCTTCTACTACTTACGGATTGTACATCAGGATGTGTGGATGTCTCTGGTTTCTCTAACTTTTACTGTATACGTAACAGGTATGAATGCATTTATTATAGAGCACAGAGAACAATGGGTAACAAGAACAAACAGGAAAAATAAAGAATAAAATATTTTGGATAAAAAACTGATTTAAACTATTTTTTACGTTTCACTTGGTGGTAGAATATAGAAGTTCTTGCTCTTGCTCTCGTGGAAGGCGGTCGAACTTCTCTCTCCTCCCTTATCTTTCCTGCTTGGCTTCTCCTGTACTGTCTTGTCTCGTCTACTCTACTCTACAGGGATTCTCTTAGCACTGCTCTTCAAAGAACAAATTATGGAATTAGTTAAATGGTCTCTGAATGCTATTGACACCATCTTCTCATCGAGAAGTTCGGGTTCGGGGGAACCCACATTCCCCGGCAGAACGCAGATGGCGGGATACGCGATGGACTCGTGGGAGAAGTGGATGGTCATGTGCCTGGCACCTCTTTCGTTAGAGGACATAGAGGATGTTTACCTATTCGGAACTTTGATTGTGGGGTTTTTGCTGATTGGATTAGGTTTTACCCTGCTATATCGGGAAATTATAAGAGTTGGGTCAGTTGTCAAAGGTCCCCAGAAACTGCCCAATTTGATTTGATTGATATGATGGGCAGAGCCGTTGGAACTCAGACTGTGACTATAAATCGCAATATGGATTCCATCTTGGAGAAACTAACGGCTTTGCAAAACGGTGTGAATCAGAGACTGACTCAATCTGAGAGCATGTGTTAAAGAAATTGTACTCGTGCACATATAAAAAAAAAAAAAGTAATTTCTGCTCTTTGGCTTTCCCTGTTATCAGCTTCGGCCTTGCTGATAAGGAAATTCCTCCAGAAGATCTGTTGCTACGGGTCATCTTGTACCTAACCTCCCCTGCTCTCTGTTTTTCATTCTGGGTAGCAACGGCTGTAATACGCCATCTTATCGCGAACTTTGTACAGATTTTTTGCTTACAGGAATGAAGAGCTGCCCCAACCCCCAACCCAACGTCTCCACTCTTAGCTTAATTCCACCAATACGGCAAGACGGGTCTGCAGCGCGCGCTGGTTATGGCTGCGAATCGCTGGATGGCTGCTTGTCGTAGTTGGTTACTTTTCCAATCCCCACATCCCTAACCCGTGGCTGGTTGTGTGACTATGTTCTTATGTTTACATGTGCATTTGTGCTGTAAGGGGCTTTTTTTCCTCAGGGAGCACAATCTGGTTGCTGGTACTCTCCCAATGTGTTATCATTTCTTGTTTCTTATCCTGTCTTCCTGTCCTGTCTCCCCCCTTGTCATATTGAATGTTCTGGATGGGTTGATGGCTAATTTTGCTGTAATTGTACCTGTTGCAATTTATAGTGACAATAAAGTTCTACTACTACTACTACTACTAGAAACACACAGAGCCAGTGAAAGTGAAACTCTAATGTAATCAATCAGACTGAACTGTTCTAAACTGAGCTTCTGTATTACAAGAGCTTATAAACCACTGATTATAAACATTCAGATATCAACATTTTATCATCCACTTTACTGCGTCTAGATGTTAAATCATGTGAGATATGAGACACGACCACATAATATTTCTTTATGCTGGGAAATAAAATGAAGACAAACATGCTGCTTGTTTACTGTCCTGCTGTCTCGGTTAGTTTATTTAGTAACTAAATTGTTTGTAATTCTAGCTGTACAATCATCTGTATCAGTATTAACACTTAATAAACATTTCATTCTTCTGTCTTCTGAGACGCATCCTGTGGAACTTCCCCAACATTTCCTTATAGCACCGTTCCACTTTACCTCCCTGTTTGCTCCTTGTATTGCCCCTTTATTATTTACCTGCTTATTTAGCTGACTGAAGACTGTAGAAGCTTCGAACTGGAGATTTTAAGCTGCTGAAACAAGTCACTTCTGATTAGGAAACACGTTTCTACTTTACTTTCGTTTCTGCTGAGTGACGTCATGAAAACACGCCCCTCAGTTTGTACAACAGTTACACACTTTAACCACCAGATAGCAGAAATTCACCCACTTTTACCTGCAGTAAATGGAACCAGTTTGTATAATCTGAGTTTAGTGATTATTATCACTATGATGAGATTTAGCAGCTACATTTACTGCAGAACAGCCTGAACTCAGACACACTGTTGATTTCAGGTCTCACCACAGCACAACTCTACATCCACCGGCTAAACTAAATACTGCTGACGCTTAAGTGTAGTCATGATTTATCAGCCATAACATTAAAACCACTTCCTAGTTTCTACACCCACTGTCCATTTTATCAGCTTTACTTACCATATAGAAGCACTTTGTAGTTCTACAATTACTGACTGTAGTCCATCTGTTTCTCTGCATACTTTTTTACCTGATTCATCCTGTTCTTCAATGGTCAGGACCCCCACAGGACCACCACAGAGCAGGTATTATTTAGGTGGTGGATCATTCTCAGCACTGCAGTGACACTGACATGGTGGTGGTGTGTTAGTGTGTGTTGTGCTGGTATGAGTGGATCAGACACAGCAGCACTGCTGGAGTTTTTAAACACCTCACTGTCACTGCTGGACTAAGAATCGTCCACCAACCAAAAACATCCAAACAACAGTGTCCTGTGACCACTGATGAAGGTCTAGAAGATGACCGACTCTCTAGACCTTTAAGTATGTAGAGAAACAGATGGACTACAGTCAGTAATTGTAGAACTACAAAGTGCTTTTCTATGGCAAGTTTTTCAGGATGAACTCTGAAGTTTATATGCGTGTGAAGGCAGGCGAGCGAATACTTTTGGCAATATAGTGTATCTGCTTGCTCCATACTTGTTGCTTTCATAACTTGACTGTGGGTCAAAACAGCAACTAGGTGATTCATTTGGTGGTCAGTAAAGTTCTTTATTATTTAACTTCTGTTACATGAAGAACCTGCCAAAGAAATGAGGTGTGTGGGCAGCTTAGAACAAGCTGGGGGACAAGCCATAGCCTAGTGGTTAGGGTACTGGAGGTTGCTGGTTCAAGCCTCACCACTGCGAGGTTGCTGCTGTTGGGCCCTTGAGCAAGGCCCTTAAACCTCAATTGCTCAGATTGTATACTGTAACTGTACTGTATATCCACATATACCACACTGTTAGACATTTCAAAGGGTTTTTACGGTAACTTTCTGGTAACACAAGTTATCGTAATTCAAATTTACAGTACCATAACTGTATTTTACTTTTACAGTAACTTGATGTTACTGTAATTGCATTTTACAGTAACACCACAGTAAAAACATAGGTTAACTGTACAGTACTGTAATTATTTGTTAAATTCTTATTATTTAATTTAAAATTTTAGAAACTCTTATTACTTATTTTACTTATATCTTACACAATACTACTATTAAGTCCACACAGACAATTATTGCAACATATCAAATTGTTTATTTAAATCCCTGCAAATGCTTAAAGCACTTTCATCAAAAACGTGTAAAAATGCAGAATTTCCTTAAAAACATTCTTACTTTAATCCACGCAACTTTCAAAATGCATTTAAAACAACACATCTAAAATAACACAATGTGCATTAACTTAACATGTACAAAACACTTTTACTGTTAAATAATTCAGTATTGAATGCATAGTACAACAATGAACAATGAAATCTAGATAAAGTTACATTAGAAATAACACAAGAGCTTCAAAAATGCAGGGTTACAGAAACACTGTTGAGTGGAGTTTTATACCAAAACTACTCTGTCGACTCACATACCTGACTTAACATGAAATGAACCGTGTTCCTAGGTAGACCCTAGGTAGCAAACGTGTCGAGGTAAACCACTTCTCAACCTGCAACCTGCTTTGTTCTTTTCCCTTAACAAGCCATTCAGCATTGTTCACCTGTAATCACAGAAAGATAATCTTTAACAGTTCTATGCAATTAAATACAGTATCCTCAAAATAAATCTAATCTTTCTGAAAATTACAATGTTTTGTAAGGATCCTGCGGCGACTGTTAAACAAAGTCACAGTTTACAGCGTCGCAGGCCTTACAGAGGCTCTGTGTGACTGGTATTAATTTATTGTCGTAACTGTCGTAACATTTTTGCTGGTTCCCAGTTTTGGTGTAAAAAGTCCTCTTCAAGGGTCAGCACATCTGCTGCTCCATTGCGGCTTCATCCATCCATAGAATCATAGCCGAGCCGCAGAACTATTTCTGTGTGCGCGCCTCTACTGAACTCCTTGCCGCAAAACTTGAGATAATGTGGTGGTTCCGAAGCTGAACCGTTAGGCAAACAACGTCAGTTCAAAACTCTCACAGGTGAAAATTAGGATGAGTCTTGTCAATAAAATCGTTTGGCGCCAAAGGTAATTACAGTAATTTACCTCAATGTAAAAAATACAGTAAATCTCTGTATTCAGTATTTGGCATCAGGCAAAATTGTCACGATGCAGTGGAAAATACTGTTATGTACTGTAAATAACTGTAGAAATTACAGAAATGTCTAACAGCACAAGTCACGATTCCTCAATAAACAGTCGAGAACCTTCATTATATACATGGTGAAATTAAAACGTTTTATACTGAACAAAAATATAAACGCAACTTTTTTATTTTTGCTCCGATTTTTCATGAGCTGAACTCAAAGATCTAAGACTTTGTCTATGTACACAAAAGGCCTTTTTCTCTCAAATATTGTTCACAAATTTGTCTAAATCTGTGTTAGTGAGCACTTCTCCTTTGTCGAGATAATCCAACCACCTCACAGGTGTGGCATCTCAAGATGCTGATTAGACAGCATGATTATTGTACAGGTGTGCCTTAGGCTGGCCACAATAAAAAGGCACTCTAAAACGTGCAGTTTTACTGTATTGGGGGGATCCGGGGGGGTCAGAAAACCAGTAAGTATCTGGTGTGACCACCATTTGCCTCACGCAGTGCAACACATCTCCTTCGCATAGAGTTGATCAGGTTGTTGATTGTGGCCTGTGGAATGTTCGTCCACTCCTTCTCAATGGCTGTGCGAAGTTGCTGGATATTGGCAGGAACTGGAACACGCTGTCGTATACGCTGATCCAGAGCATCCCAAACATGCTCAATGGGTGACATGTCCGGTGAGTATGTTGGCCATGCAAGAACTGCTGAAAATGTTTTCAGCTTCCAGGAATTGTGTACAGATCCTTGCAATATGGGGTCATGCATTATCATGCTGCAACATGAGGTGATGGTCGAGAATGAACGGCACAACAATGGGCCTCAGGTACTCATCACGTTATTTCTGTGCATTCAAAATGCCATCAATAAAATGCACCGGTGTTCGTTGTCCATAACTGCCCATATCATAAAACCCACCGCCACCATGGGCCACTCGATTCACAATGTTGACATCAGCAAAGCGCTCACCCAAACGACACCATACACGCAGTCTGACATCTGCCCTGTACAGTGAAAACCAGGATTCATCCTGTGAAGAGAACACCTCTCCAACGTGCCAGATGCCATTGAATGTGAGCATTTGCCCACTCAAGTCGGTTACAACGACGAACTGCAGTCAGGTGGAGACCCCGATGAGGATGACGAGCATGCAGATGAGCTTCCCTGAGACGGTTTCTGACAGTTTGTGCAGAAATTCTTTGGTTATGCAAACTGATTGTTGCAGCAGCTGCCTAATCAGCATCTTTATATGCCACACCTGTGAGGTGGATGGATTATCTCGGGAAAGGAGAAGTGCTCACTAACACAGATTTAGACAAATTTGTGAACGATATTTGAGAGAATAAGGCCTTTTGTGTACATAGACAAAGTCTTAGATCTTTGAGTTCAGCTCATGAAAAATCGGAGCAAAAACAAAAGTGTTGTGTTTATATTTTTATTCAGTACAGAACTTGACTGACAGGGCAGATGATCAGTGGTGCTAAATTTTCACCATCATCATTGACACAGGGACTGAATACTGGATAGATTTTCTCAGTTAAAGACTGACCAGTAAAAGAGTAGATATGAGACTCATTCTCAACATCATAGAAGGAGACCAAACCCTCCTCATAATCCACAAACACCCCCACCTTCTGAGGAGCCTGTTTCAAGGAGAGGGGGACACAAGGAAAATCCAGAGCCTCATATTCAGTTTTATTTCTCAGCCACACAGACCAATATCCATCATTAGGACTGAGTGTAAGCTCTCCCTTCCTGTTACTGGACTCTCTGGTCACTCCTAAATTCCAGTCAGTCTTCCCTTTAACCTGAACCTCATAGTAAAATCTCCCTGAGGAGAATCCCTCCTTTCCCAGCACGAATACACAGCAATCAAATCTCTTTGGATTATAAGGAAGATTCTGTTGTTTGTCTCCATTAGTTACTTGTTTTCCATCATCCGACAGGATCAGGTAATGATTTGCTGTATCAGGATCCAGAATCACGTCCACTGAGAGAAAGAGACACAATTTACACCCATTTTATCGTTACACAGTGTGTATTAATGAAGAAATCTAGATTTCATCATGTGATGAGTGAGAGCTCACAAACCTGCATATTGTTGAATTCTCTTCAGTTCTGGTTGGAATAAAATAAAGAACAAAATTATTTACTGCTAGAAATAATTTCTGTTAGAAACTGGATTATTTTAAAGTGATGATTATAAAGCACAATATGAAGCTGGAACATGAACATTAACCCAGTGTGGTGACCAACACTCATAAGTAATTTCTCTGCACAATCTTACAGATAGTAATCACTTACCCATACTGACAACCTTCTTCATTTCTTCATCAACACATTCCTGAAGGTGAGACAGAGCTCTCCTCAGAGTCTCCACATTCAGATGAGGCTGAATACTAACATCAGTCCAGTTGTTGGTGGGTGGAGGTCTGCACAGGGACGGGTAAATCTACAGTCCAGCAGGAGAGAGGAGAAATCCCTCAGCATCACCAGTGCTGTCCTGTCATGTGCTACATTACTATTGAGAAACAGAGGGACTCTGACCTGTAGGAGGTGGAGATGATCCTCAGTGTTGGAGATCTGCTCCAGGTCAGTGTTTCTCCTCTTTAGCTCAGTGATTTCCTGCTCCAGATCTTTAATGAACTCTTCAGCCTGACGCTCTGCTGCTCTCTGATTCTCTTCCATCACCTTCAGCATCTCGGCCTGGTTTCTCTTAATGCTGCGTATCAGAGCTCTGAAGATCTCCATGCTGTCAGCTTTCTCCTTCTCTGTGTTTTTCTACCAGAAGAAACATTATTCATGTAGTGTTATTAGAAATAGCAGTTCTTCTCATGTATGTTTGGAAATGAGGACTAGTCGAGAAAAATTAAAAAAAAAAAAAAAGTAGAGACAAATTCTTCTTACTTTATTAAGTTCTACAGAAAGTTTAATTTCTTCGACCTTCTTCAGTCGGTCCTGGATCATCTGCTCAACTTCTGTTTGTGTTGCTCCCAGCTGAGTCTGTAAAATATACAGACAGCTGTGTTTACAGAAATGATTTGAATTCTGCAGAAGTGGTACTTATATAATTATACAGGACCACCAGTTTTTAAACACCTCACTGTCAGTGCTGGACTGAGAATCGTCCACCAACCAAAAATCTCCAGCCAACCGTGCAAATGATTCTGCAGTGTATAAGATCTCTCACCTTCTTCTCTGCACTCTCCTCCTCTATAGGAACTGTGTTGTGGTTCCTGTGGTCTGTTTCAGTGCAGAACTGACAAACACACGTCTGGTCGTCTCTACAGAACATCTCCAGAGGTCTCTCATGTTTCTGACAGGTGTAATCCTCCAGGTTCTCCACTGGATCTATTAGTTTGTGTTTCTTGAATGAAGAAACGTTCCAATGAGGTTCCAGGTGAGTCTTGCAGTAAGAGGCCATACAGATCAGACAGGACTTCAGAGCTTCACGTTTCTTCTCACTGCAGAAGTCACAGAACACCAGAGATTTGGTAGGTTCTCCTGCAGTGCTGCTTGATTTGACCTGAACTGGCTTCCTGAATTGAGCAGCCAGTCCAGAGATGAAGGTATTTACTCGTAGTTCAGGTCTTCGAGGAAATTTCTCCTTACATACTGGACACTGACAGTGTAAACTGGTGTCCCAGCACTCTTTGATACAGATCATGCAGAAGTTGTGTCCACATGAAGTAGTGACTGGATCAGTAAACACATCCAGACAGATGGAGCACTGGAGCTGATCTTCAGACAGGACACTGCTGGAGGAAGCCATGCCTGATAGAGGAGATACAGAGACCCTTTAATGATTCATATATTAATTCATTTATTGTCTATTTAACCACCCATCCTATTCTGTGTCACAGTGGGTACAATTAACTGGGTAAAAGGTAGGAAACACCCCAGACAGGTCACCAGTCCATTACAGGGCAAGCAAACACACACACACACACACACACACACACACACCCCTAACAGCAAATAGTTAGCTTTGTTACTGTGTGACAGTGTGGTAAACCAGCTGTACAGCCGAGAACATGAGGAATTGGACCGTATAGTTAGGACTGCACAGAGAATTTTGGTTACTAAGCTTCCAAAGCTGGACACAGTTTACACTAACCGCCTACATAAGAGGGCTAGGAACAATATCAAAGACTCAACCCACCCAGGTCACAGACTGTTTGTCCCCCTCCCAACCAGGAAAAAGATTCAGGACGATTAAGACCCGAACAAGCAGACTGAGGAAATTAAGAAGCTTTTATCCCAGAGCTGTAGCCTCTATTACACCTCCACCCCCACCCAGACACACACCCATAGCTGCTGAGACAACAAACCAAACTGTTTTGAACCCTGCCCTCCCCAAGCTGCTATTTTATGCACAGATCACTTTACATCTATACTATTACATATTACTATTACTATATACTACATACAATGGGGAAAAAAAGTATTTGATACACTGCCGATTTGGCAAGTTTTCCCACCTACAAAGAATGGAGAGGCCTGTAATTTTTATCATAGGTACAATTCAACTGTGAGAGACAGAATCTAAAAAAAATCCAGATAATCACATTGTATGATTTTTAAATAATTAATTTGCATTTTATTGCATAAAATAAGTATTTGATACAATGGAAAAACAGAACTTAATATTTGGTACAGAAACCTTTACAGAGGTCAGACATTTCCTGTAGCTCTTGACCAAGTTTGCATACACTGCAGCAGGGATTTTGTCCCACTCCTCCATACAGATCTTCTCCAGATCTTTTAGGTTTCGGGGCTGTCGCTGGGCAACATTGAGTTTCAGCTTCCTCCAAAGATTTTCTATTGGGTTCAGGTCTGGAGACTGGCTAGCCCACTCCAGGACCTTGAAATGCTTCTTATGGAGCCACTCCTTAGTTGCCCTGGCTGTGTTTCACGTCATTGTCATGCTGGAAGACCCAGCCATGACCCATCTCCAATGCTCTTTCTGAGGGAAGGAGGTTGTTGGCCAAAATCTTGTGATACATGACCCCATCAATCCTCCTTTCAATGCGGTGCAGTCGTCCTGTCCCTTTTGCAGAAAAGCACCCCAAAGTATGACGTTTCCACCCCCATGCTTTACTGTTGGGACGGTTGTACTTATCCTTCTTCTTCCTCCAAACACGGCGAGTGGAGTTGATACCAAAAAGCTCTATTTTGGTCTCATCTGACCACATGACCTTCTCCCATGCCTCCTCTGGATCATCCAGATGGTCATTGGCGAACTTTAAACAGGTCTGGACATGTGCTGGCGTGAGCAGGGGGACCTTGCGTGCCCTGCAGGATTTTAATCCATGGCGGCGTAGTGTGTTACTAACGGTAATCTTTGAGACTGTGGTCCCAGCTCTCTTCAGGTCATTGACCAGGTCCTCCCATGTGATTCTGGGCTGATTCCTGACCTTTCTCAGGATCATCCTTACCCCACGAGGTGAGATCTTGCATGGAGCAGCAGACCGAGGAAGATTGACAGTCATCTTGTGTTTCTTCCATTTTCTAATAATTGCGCCAACATTTGTTGCCTTCTCACCAAGCTGCTTGCTATTGTCCTGTAGCCCATCCCAGCCTTGTGCAGGTCTACAATTTTGTCCCTGGTGTCCTGAGACAGCTCTTTGGTCTTGGCCATAGTGAAGAGGTTGGAGTGTGATTGATTGAGTGTGTGGACAGGCATCTTTTATACAGGTAACGAGTTTAAACAGGTGCAATAAATACAGGTAATAAGTGCAGAATAGGAGGAGCTTCTTAAAGAAAAACTAACAGGTCTGTGAGAGCCAGAATTCTTGCTGGTTGGTAGGTGATCAAATACTCATTTCATGCAATAAAATGCAAAATTATTATTTAAAAATCATACAATGTGATTATCTGGATTTTTTTTAGATTTTGTCTCTCACAGTTGAAGTGTACCGACGATAAAAATTACAGGCCTCTCCATTCTTTGTAGGTGGGAAAACTTGCAAAATTGGCAGAGTATCAAATACTTATTTTCCTCACTGTATATATACTTTTACATATTTAGGCATGCACATAAGTGGTGCGCAAGTGCGCATGCGTGGTCAAAATGAACGATCCGCAGCATGCATTACAACGAGAAGCGCGTTTGCGTACCAAAATGTTTCGAGCTTTGGGGTCACATAGCCAAATTGCGTCAGATGGTTGCGATCGGGGATTCCCTTGTGCATATTCTGTGTACCGCCCACACCCTGGAAAACTGCGCCAAGTCAGCTGATTGCATCGTTCCGTACTGTGAGTCATTTACTCTCTCCATTGTAAAGTTACTATGCTTTTATTTACAGCAAGGGGGCGCAAAAAGAACAGAACAACTGAAGAAGACATGTGCCGAGAATATATTGAGAGGTTTAATACACTAGTTTGAAAGCAGATATGAATTCCTCAAGTCATGTGATCAGTTTTTAATTTTTGATCCTTAAACTTGGCCTCAAGAAATGTAACAGCTCCACAGTTTTGGCAACACAGTGCCGACTAACATGCTCCAGAAATATGATGCCAGCTTGTCTGTTGACAGAGATGGCACTCTAAGAGAATCGCTGCGTTTAAAACAGTCAGGGAAGCGTTTGGCAACTTCCTCTGTGTATGACCTGGTCAACATAGTGAAGACAGGCACACGAGATAGTTACTCCAACATTCACAAAGTCATTCTGTTGTCCCTTACACTGCCCTTGAGCAGTTCGGCATGTGAGAGGGGATTTTCAGATCTCAATATGATAAAAATCAAGTACAGATCCCACCTGTCAGACTTTTGCCGCTCATGCCTGATGCACATTCACTTGTCTCAGAGACTTTTGACCCAAAGCCAGCTGTTGATCTGTGGATGCAAACAGCTCATCGCAGGCTCAACCTGGGAGAAAGAAGCCTTCATCATCATCCACTATGTTTGAAGGAGAGGAAAAAAGTGAGAGCAGTCAGGAGGTAAGTGATGATGAGCACTTGTAGGATATTCATGCATTGTACAAGGTGAGCACCAAGCAACAACTTCAGGTGCTCCTTTGAGAACCAGACCAAAAAGTTATGTGCACCCCTGTACATATTACTATTACTATATACACCGATCAGCCATTAAAACCACCTCCTTGTTTCTACACTCACTGTCCATTTTATCAGCTCCACTTACCATGTAGAAGCACTTTGTAGTTCTACAATTACTGACTGTAGTCCATCTGTCTCTCTGCATGCTTTGTTAGCCCCCTTTCATGCTGTTCTTCAAAGGTCAGGACCCCCACATGACCACCACAGAGCAGGTATTATTTAGGTGGTGGATCATTCTCAGCACTGCAGTGACACTGACATGGTGGTGGTGTGTTAGTGTGTGTTGTGCTGGTATGAGTGGATCAGACACAGCAGCGCTGCTGCAGTTTTTAAACACCTCACTGTCACTGCTGGACTGAGAATAGTCCACCAACCAAAAATATCCATCCAACAGCGCCCCGTGTGCTGCGTCTTGTGACCACTGATGAAGGTCTAAAAAATGACCGACTCGAACAGCAGCAATAGATGAGCGATCGTCTCTGACTTTACATCTACAAGGTGGACCAACTAGGTAGGAGTGTCTAATAGAGTGGACAGTGAGTGGACACGATATTTAAAACACACTAACACACCACCACCATGTCAGTGTCACTGCAGTGCTGAGAATGATCCACCACCTAAATAATACCTGCTCTGTAGTGGTCATGTGGGGGTCCTGACCATTAAAGAACAGAATGAAAGGAGCTAACAAAGCATGCCAAGAAACAGATGGACTAGAGTCAGTAATTGTAGGACTACAAAGTGCTTCTATATGGTAATTGGAGCTGATAAAATGGACAGTGAGTGTAGAAACAAGGAGGTGGTTTTAATGTTATGGCTGATCAGTGTATACTCTACTGTACATATATATTATTTGTTCAATACTAATAATAATAATAATAATAATAATAATAATAATAATAATAATTACTACCTGTTTGTGTTGTACAGTTTTTTTCATATTTTGTACTTTTTTATTTATTTTAATATTTTTATCTAATTTTTATTTTATTATTGCTGCTAAGAGCTACCAAACAAAATTTGTATCTTATCTTATCTTAGTTTGAATGCAGGTTTTTAGGGGGAAACTGGAGCACCTACAAAAGACCACACCATCTTCACGCTTGCTCCACTTGGGAATCGAGCCCAGAGCCTTCTCAATGTGAGGCAACAGTGCTACCCAGCGAGCCCCACCATGATTCATTTAATCCTCAGTAAACTTCTGTGTTTAAAACAAAACTGCCCTTCAGACGACTGAACTGTGTTACAAGGCACAATTGATATTTTGCTGTTAATTTACGGCTCTGTACATTTACATTTCCGGCATTTAGCTGATGTTTTTATCCAACGTGACTTACATTTGTGACAGTATACAACCTAAGCAATTGAGGGTGAAGGGCCTTGTTTAAGGGCCCAACAGTAGCAACCTGGCAGAGGTGTGGCTTGAACCGGCAACCTTCTGATTACTAGTCCAGTACCTTAACCACTGAACTACAATTACCCAGAAAGAGCTTCTGCAAGCAAAGTGAAAACCAAACACTTACATTGATGAAATGACAGATTGTACATCAGGATGTGTGGATGTGCTCTGTGATATGATGTCTCTGGTTTCTCTAAATTTTACTGTATACATAACAGGTATGAATGCATTTATTATAGAGCACAGAGAACAACAGGTAACAAGAACAAACAGGAAAAATAAAGAATAAAATATATTGGATAAAAAACTGATTTAAACTATTATTTCCATTTCACTTGGTGGTAGAAACACACAGAGCCAGTGAAAGTGAAACTCTAATGTAATCAATCAGACTGAACTGTTCTAAACTGAGCTTCTGTATTACAAGAGCTTATAAACCACTGATTATAACCATCCAGATATCAACATTTTATCATCCACTTTACTGAGTCACATTTGTTATAAGATGTTTTATTTACATGATTTACAAGCCTTGTTGTTGAGCTCACACTGCTGTGTCTCAAATTATGACCACTTCCCTTTCCAAACGCACTATATAGAAAGCAATTCACAGTGGCTCTAGTGCACTAGATGTTAAATCATGTGAAATATGAGACACGACCACATAATATTTCTTTATGCTGGGAAATAAAATGAAGACAAACATGCTGCTTGTTTACTGTCCTGCTGTCTCGGTTAGTTTATTTAGTAACTGAATTGTTTGTAATTCTAGCTGTACAATCATCTGTATCAGTATTAACACTTAATAAACATTTCATTCTTCTGTCTTCTGAGACGCATCCTGTGGAACTTCCCCAACATTTCCTTATAGCACCGTTCCACTTTACCTGCCTGTTTGCCCCTTGTATTGCCCCTTTATTATTTACCTGCTTATTTAGTTGACTGAAGGCTGTAGAGGCTTCGAACTGGAGATTTTAAGCTGCTGAAACAAAGTCACTTCTGATTAGGAAACACGTTTCTACTTTACTTTCGTTTCTGCTAAGTGACGTCATGAAAACACGCCCCTCAGTTTGTACAGCAGTTACACACTTTAACCACCAGATAGCAGAAATTCACCCACTTTTACCAGCAATAAATGGAACCAGTTTGTATAATCTGAGTTTAGTGATTATTATCACTATGATGAGATTTAGCAGCTACATTTACTGCAGAACAGCCTGAACTCAGACACTGTTGATTTCAGGTCTCACCACAGCACAACTCTACATCCACCGGCTAAACTAAATACTGCTGACGCTTAAGTGTAGTCATGATTTATCAGCCATAACATTAAAACCACTTCCTAGTTTCTACACCCACTGTCCATTTTATCAGCTCCACTCACCATATAGAAGCAATTTGTAGTTCTACAATTACTGACTGTAGTCCATCTGTTTCTCTGCATACTTTTTAACCTGCATTTACCCTGTTCTTCAATGATCAGAGCAGGTATTATTTAGGTGGTGGGTCATTCTCTGCACTGCAGTGACACTGACATGGTGGTGGTGTGTTAGTGTGTGTTATGCTGGTATGAGAGGATCAGACACAGCAGTGCTGCTGGAGTTTTTAAATACTGTGTCCACTCACTGTCCACTCTATTAGACACTCCTACCTAGTCGGTCCACCTTGTAGATGTAAAGTCAGAGACTCATCTATTGCTGCTGTTTGAGTTGGTCATCTTTTTGACCTTCATCAGTGGTCACAGGACGCTGCCCACGGGGCGCTGTTGGCTGGATATATTTGGTTGGTGGACGATTCTCAGTCCAGCAGTGACAGTCAAGTGTTTAAAAACTCCATCAGCAGACCTGCCAACCTTGAAAGAATATTATGAGTACAACACCCCCCCCCCCCCCCCCCCCTGCTTAAGTAAAGCGCTCCGATTGGCTGAAAGCACTCCGCTTACGCACAAATATCTCTGGCTCAGCGGCAAAATCAACTTTTGTGACAACCTGGTGACAACTTCACTGAAACAGGCGAAATACGAGATCAAACGATATGCGTACTTTAGAACATGGAATCGTACAAGCGTACTAGGAGGTCAAAATGCGTACATGTTGGCAGGTCTGCATCAGCATTGCTGTGTCCGATCCACTCATACCAGCACAACACACACTAACACACCACCACCATGTCAGTGTCACTGCAGTGCTGAGAACCATCCACCACCCAAATAATACCTGCTCTGTGGGGGTCCTGTGGGGGTCCTGACCATTAAAGAACAGCATGAAAGGGGGCTAACAAAGCATGTACAGAAACAGATGGACTACATTCAGTAATTGTAGAACTACAAAGTGCTTCTATAAAAATGGACAGCGAGTGTAGAAACAAGGAGGTGGTTTTATTGTTATGGCTGATCAGTGTACGGGTCAGCTATGCAGGTCATGCATTTTGCTATCCAAGGATCCCGACCGAGACATAAACAGCGATCATTTCTATAATTCGTTTGTGAATTTTTATTTGCATTTGGGCATTTTTACAGTGTGAGAAGGCAGAACCTGAAGACAAAGATGAAATCAGTGCAAAAAAACACGCAAAGAATAGCACACAGACTATAAAAGCTGAATCCCGGACATTCCTGGTGACTTAGATGCATTTTTAGGTCCAAAAAAGAGGACACGTCCTGGAAAAAGAGGACGTATGGTCACCCTATCTGTGTGTATATCTTTCAGAGTTTCAGTGTGTAAAAACCAAAAGCACAAGCACTCAGACGGCATCAAGAACCTCCACTCAACACTAGCTGATAGAACCACATGGGTGAAGGATTAGTTTATCAAACCTTTATCAGCTCTACAATACAGAGTTACTGCACAAATGATACTTACACCTTCACTGTGCAAAAAAGAAGCCTTATGTTAACCATGTCCAGAAGCTGCGTCAACTTCTCTGGGCTCAGAGGCATCCAGAATGGACCATCACACAGAGGAATTGTGTATTGTGGTCAGATGAATCAGCATCCAGGTCTTTTTTTTTTTTTAAATGGACAAAAAGGACCATCCAGACTGTTATCAGCTTCAAGTCCAAAAGCCAGGGTCTGTCATGGTATGGGGGTGTGTCAGTACCAGGGTCTGTCATGGTATGGGGGTGTGTCAGTACCAGGGTCTGTCATGGAATGGGGGTGTGTTAGTACCAGGGTCTGTCATGGTATGGGGGTGTATCAGTACCAGAGTATGTCATGGTATGGGGGCGTGTCAGTACAAGGGTCTGTCATGGTATGGGGATGTGTCAGTGCCAGGTTCTGTCATGGTATGGGGGCGTGTCAGTACCAGGGTCTGTCATGGTATGGGGGTGTGTCAGTGCCAGGGTCTGTCATGGTATGGGGTGTGTCAGTACCAGGGTCTGTCATGGTATGGGGGTGTGTCAGTACCACGGTCTGTCATGGTATGGGGGTTTGTCAGTACCAGGGTCTGTCATGGTATGGGGGTGTGTCAGTGCCAGGATCTGTCATGGTATGAGGGTGTGTCAGTACCAGGGTCTGTCATGGTATGGCGGCGTGTCAGTACCAGGGTCTGTCATGGTATGGGGGTGTGTCAGTGCCAGGGTCTGTCATGGTATGGGGGCGTGTCAGTACCAGGGTCTGTCATGGTATGGGGGTGTGTCAGTATCAGGGTGTATCTTGGTATGGGGTGTGTCAGTACCAGGGTCTGTCATGGTATGGGGATGTGTCAGTACCAGGGTCTGTCATGGTATGAGGGTGTGTCAGTACCAGGGTCTGTCATGGTATGGGGGTGTGTCAGTACCAAGGTCTTTCATGGTATGGGGGTGTGTCAGTACCAGGGTGCATCATGGTATGGGGGAGTGTCAGTACCAGGGTGTATCATGGTATGGGGTGTGTCAGTACCAGGCTCTGTCATGGTATGAGGGTGTGTCAGTACCAGGGTGTATCATGGTATGGGGTGTGTCAGTACCAGGTTCTGTCATGGTATGGGGGTGTGTCAGTACCAAGGTCTTTCATGGTATGGGGGTGTGTCAGTACCAGGGTGCATCATGGTATGGGGGAGTGTCAGTACCAGGGTGTATCATGGTATGGGGGTGTGTCAGTACCAGTGTGTATCATGGTATGGGGTGTGTCAGTACCAGGGTGTATCATGGTATGGGGTGTGTCAGTACCAGGGTGTATCATGGTATGGGGTGTGTCAGTACCAGGGTGTATCATGGTATGGGGTGTGTCAGTATCAGGGTGTATCTTGGTATGGGGGCGTGTCAGTGCCCTTGGTAAAGGTCATTTTCACTCTGTGATGCAGCATTAATGCAGTAAAGTACATTGAGATCTCAGAGCAACATGTGCTGCCTTAAATGTAAATGTAAGAAACTGAGAGAACTGTCCCAACTTTTTCTGATTTGGGGTTGTAAAACTCAGCCATAAACTCATCAGATTCCGCCTGTTATTTGACTTTATGTACTACAATTTTACCCATGCTTAGGTTAAGGTTTTTAAATATCTGAACCAGGCGCTGATTAACACATGGTAATAAAGCTCCCGGGTAAGTTAAACTGGGAGTGTAGCAACTATGGTAGTGTACAGACTGTACCAGTACAATTACCTCCTACTTTCCAGATACCGGCTGCTTCTATGAGTGAGTACATGAGTAAATGTGTAAAAGTATTAAAATACATTCAGGCAACACCTACAATGTCAGATTTATAGTTTACATGTTAATGCACTAATAAAAGTACAGAAGATTTAAAATAAATCAAACATTAAGAAATGTTTTACATGCATATTGTTATTTATTTATAGTTTATACACAGACAGATGTGCATTACACAAGTCAGGCAATAGCAGCAAATATACAATTTATTAAATGTCATATGTCTAGCACAAAAGACTTTTCATTTTGAGTTCTGCATACAATAATAAAAAAATAAACTCTCTATAATCCCAACATAATTTTATAGCTTTTCATGAAAAAATTGCAAACAAGTTGAATCTTCTGGCTGATTGATGCCACCTGCACAATGAGATGGGGGATAACAGAGATAGATGCACAACTCTCCAGGCAAAACAGATATATGAATCCACCTTGGGCTGGTAAAAAGAAACAATACAGCACACGTCAGAAGAGGGATGTGTGGTGGTAGCAGCTCTCCTAGGTCATGAGTGAACAAATGCAGCAGTAGAAAAACAAATCGAGTATTTGGCTACAACTAAACCGGGAGAACACTCAGGGTAAAATCAGGAGCGTCTCTTTAGGAAAACTGGTCTCACAATACACAAGGAGCTATATCATAACCATCTTCTTTTCTATAAAGATAATCTTCACATAGCAAAATCCCAGTACTATTCTCAATTAATTAGAGCTGGTGATGGAAACACACGGGCCCTGTTTTCTCTGGTCACTACCACTCTTTGCCCACCTGACTCTTTACCTTCACACTTCTATTCTGTCGATCATTGTAACTTGTTAATGTCATTTTTCAATACTAAAATAGATCTGATACACCAGCAATTGCTTCCTGTTACTTCTTGTACCGTTTTTTCCCCAGTGTCGGTCCCTCTTATTCATCCATTTACTACTTTTCACCTTCCCACTATCTCTGATATATCTAATCTCATCCAGAAATCAAAATCTTCCACTTCTCAACTTGATCCTCTCCCAACACCCCTGGTCAAAGCAAGTTTACCCGCTATATTGCCTCTGATAACTGCCATTATTCACTCCTCCCTCACCTCTGGATCTGTCCCTTTGTCATTAAAGTCTGATTCAGTCACCCCTATTTTAAAGAAACCCGGTCTAGATTCTAACAACTTCAATAACCTTCGTCCCATCTCTAATCTGCCTTTTCTTTCAAAAATCCTTGAGAAGACAGTTGCTTCTCAGGTACATTCTCACCTCTCCAATAATCACCTTTATGAGCAGTTTCAATCTGGTTTTCGTCCCTATCATAGTACAGAAACAGCTCTCCTCAAAATAACAAATGACCTGTTGACTGCAGCAGACTCAGGTTTTTTATCCATACTCATTCTCCTTGATCTGAGTGCAGCATTTGATACCATCTCCCATTCCATTCTCCTCCATAGACTATCAGCCATTGGTTTTTCCAACACACCTCTGGACTGGTTCACCTCATATCTCTCTGACCGCACTCAGTTTATTCAATTAAAGACATTTACATCCCAACCATCTCCCCTCACTTCTGGTGTTCCTCAAGGTTTGGTTCTCGGTCCTATTCTTTTCATCATTTATCTTCTTCCTTTAGGTCATATTTTCCATAAGTATAATATCCAGTTTCATTGTTATGCAGACGACACCCAGCTCTACCTTTCTAGCAAACCCACTTCTACCTTCCTTCCTTCTTCCCTTTGCAATTGCTTACAGGAAGTCAAGTCTTGGTTTTCCTCTAATTTTTTCAAACTCAATAGTGATAAAACAGAGGTTCTTCTCATTGGTTCTAAATCTGTCCTTGCAAAAGTAGACAGTTTCTCTATTCCCATTGATAACACTCTTGTTTCCCCCTCCCTTCAGGTAAAGAGTCTGGGAGTTGTCCTTGATAGCACTTTGTCTTTCCAAACTCACATAAATAACATTACTCGGTCTGCATACTTTTATATTCGTCATATTAATCGTCTCCGTCCCTCCCTCACTCCTGACAATACTGCCATTTTGGTCCACTCCCTGGTCACATCCCATTTGGACTATTGCAATTCTCTTCTGTTTGGTCTCCCCCTCAAGTCCCTCCATAAGCTTCAACTAGTTCAGAATGCTGCTGCCCGTATCATTTCTAGAACCCCATCCATTCATCACATCACCCCCGTTCTTCAACAGCTCCACTGGCTCCCTGTTAAATTTCGCATCGACTATAAACTTATACTGCTCACTTTTAAGGCTATCCATCATCTTGCTCCTCCATATCTCACCAAGCTCCTTCACATAAATAGACCCAGCCGGACCCTTAGATCTTCCTTATCCATTAGTCTTATTGTCCCTCCAGTCCGTTTGACTACCATGGGGTCTAGAGCTTTTAGCCGTTCGGCCCCCCGTCTCTGGAACTCCCTCCCACCAGACATTCGTAATATTGACTCTCTAGACATTTTTAAATCATGCCTCAAAACTCACCTGTTTAGGACAGCATACAGTCTTTAGCCTGTTCTCTTGACTATATATATTTTTTAAAATTCTTTCCCTGTTTTTATTGCTGTTTTATGCTGTTTGTATGTATATTTTTATGTACGGTGACCTTGAGAGTCCTGAAAGGTGCCTATAAATAAAATTTATTATTATTATTATTATTATGTATGAAGAGAAAATAAGATTTAGCTTAAATAAGTTGTTGCTGTGTTATCCTATGCAGCCGGTGATTTCTATAGTATTGTGAGGTGGTTGGTATGGTTTGCTATGATGGTGCACTATGCTGATAGCTGGTTGATATCATATCTCATTCAGTTGCTGGGGTGTTGCTAAGTGGTTGCTATAATATCTCTGGTGTTTATTACAATAGGCCACATGGTTAAAAGGCTGTTATTAGCTGGATGCTATGGTATCCTATGTGGTTGCTATGACATTCCAGTTAGTTACTTGGGTGCTGCTAGTCAACTGTTATAGTATTCATTGTGGTTCTAGAGCAGGGGTCACCAACACGGTGCCCGCGGGCACCTGGTCGCCCACAGGGACCACGTGAGTCGCCCGCAGGGCATGTTCCAAAATAGCACTAGTGACTATAGAGCTCCGTCTAAAATTAGATTTGTGTTGCTGCTCTTTTTAAATCAATGACACTTGCATTGATGTAGATTTGAAAACGACAAAATACTGAATATAACATTTTAAAAACAATAATGTTTGATGTTTTATAGCGTGCGAGCTACGCATGCGCAGCTACGATGCGGCGCGATATGCAGGTTTTACCCCAAAATAATAATAATAATAATGAAAAAACATACAAGAAAAACAAAAGAAAACTTCATATTTTTACAATAATTGGATGGAACGTGGAGAGACACTACAGTATGTGTCACTAAAACTTCCATGGACATCAGCATTTTTAAATCGTACATAACTGATAATAAACATGATTTGTTGTAAATGTAGAGATAAGTACAAACAGGACATTTACTGCAGTCAAGTTAGTGTAATATTCAACATTCGTTTAACATTCGCCATTCCGATCTATATAAATGGTTGAAAACACACCTAACAACTACTTTATTTATCATTTCTTACGCAGATAAAAATAGGCAAAATACTACAAAATCTATTTTATGGTAATTTTAAGATTACATGTATTTATTTAAAGAAAGGTTAAAATAAAACCTCTGATCGAGCTCCCACTTTCAGGTAATGCGTTAGGGAGCGTCATCAAACTAACAGAATAGGAAACATTTACTCAGCACTCATTACTGACAAATAAATCCATTAAAGTATTGTAATGATTTGATGGATCAATGTCAAATTGTTTTATACAAACAAATGAAATGCTACAAACCATATTTAAAAAAAATAGTTTGTATTTATGTTTCATTAATTTTAAAGTAAAAAATAAATGTAATGTATTTTTTATATACAAAATGAATGTCCCTTACCTCCTACAAAACTTTTTTTTAATCCCTTTATATTTATTTTATATTAAAATATAATAAAGATCAGTAAATTCAAAATAAGTGTAATGATCATTTGTACAAAAACTGGTTTGATTTTGATCAAAATGCTGTCAAGAAAGACATTTACAAAAATATCAAAAATGTGATGGCTCTGACATTCAAATATTGAAACAGATTTAGATTAATAGAGATAAATAATGTTACATGTTGAAATATATGTGTTTCCTACCGTGGTAAATCGTTGTTAATCATTTTTCTGAGGAATCATTAACATTAACATGATCAGACAGTCTCTTCATATATATGAATATTGATAATAATAATAATAATAATAATAATAATAATAATAATAATAATAATAATAATAATGGTTTGTATAACCAAGTAGCCTTTTGTATCATTTAGTAGCCTTGAAGTAGCTCTCGGTCTGGAAAAGGTTGGTGACCCCTGTTCTAGAGGGTTCTAGACTCATGTCTGCAATCGATTTATTTTAATCAGACAGTGGTGTTGCACATTGTATTACATTCACTAATTAGGATTGAACTTCACTAACAGAGCAGATGATCAGTGGTGCTGAATTTTCACCATCATCATTGGGACCAGGACTAAATACTGGATAGAGTTTCTCAGTAAAAGACTGACCAGTGAAAGAGTAGATATGAGACTCATTCTTAATATCATAGAAGGAGACCAAACCCTCCTCATAATCCACAAACACCCCCACCTTCTGAGGAGCCTGTTTCAATGAGAGTGAGACACAAGGACAATTCAGAACCTGATATTCAGTTTTATTCCTCAGCCACACAGACCAATATCCATCACCAGGACTTGCTTTAATCTTTCCTTTCCTGTTACTGGACTCTCTGGTCACTCCTAAATCCCACTTAGTCTTCCCTTTAACCTGAACCTCATAGTAAAATCTCCCTGAGGAGAATCCCTCCTTTCCGCGCACACCAACACCGTGATCAAATCTCTTTGGATTATCAGGAAGATTCTGTCGTTTGTATCCACATGTAACTTGTTTTCCATCATCAGACAGGATCAGGTCAGGATTTGCTGTATCAGGATCCAGAATCACGTCCACTGAGAGAAAGAGACACAATTTACACCCATTTTATCGTTACACAGTGTGTATTAATGAAGAAATCTAGATTTCATTATGTGATGAGTGAGAGCTCACAAACCTGCATATTGTTGAATTCTCTTCAGTTCTGGTTGGAATAAAATAAAGAACAAAATTATTTACTGCTAGAAATAATTTCTGTTAGAAACTGGATTATTTTAAAGTGATGATTATGAAGCACAATATGAAGCTGGAACGTGAACACACACACACAACACATAGTTAAAAATAACAGCAAGTAACCACAGCTGCAGTCTAGGGTTAAACTATTACCAGGTAAATGTAAGTTATAAGCAGTTCATTTCCTCAAACTCACAAGATCTTAGATAGTAAACTCTTACCCATACTGACAACCTTCTTCATTTCTTCATCAACACATTCCTGAAGCTGAGACAGAGCTCTCCTCAGAGTCTCCACATTCAGATGAGGCTGAATACTGACATCAGTCCAGTTGTTGGTGGGTGGAGGTCTGCACAGGGACGGTAACTACAGATGTCTCCTTCCTGAACAAGCTAAATGACTTTTATGCTCGCTTTGACAGAGACAACAGGGAGACGGCTACCCAGACCAGACTCTCTGCAGACCACCAGCCCCTCTCACTCTCCTCCACAGACGTCTACACTGCACTGAGCCAGATCATTGTACGCAAAGCTGCTGGTCCAGACGGCATTCCCGGGCGAGTGCTGAGAGCATGTGCGGAGCAGCTGACTGGAATCTTTACGGACATTTTCAACCTGTCCCTCACCCAGGCAACTGTACCTACATGCTTCAAATCCACCTCCATCGTACCAGTGCCGAAACACTCCAGCCCGACGTGCCTGAATGACTCCCGCCCTGTAGCACTCACACCCATTGTTATGAAGTGCTTCGAGCGACTGGTCCTGGCACACCTGAAGAACTGTCTCCCACCCACACTGGACCCACATCAGTTTGCATACTGCAGCAATAGGTGTACAGAGGACGCAGTCTCCATGGCGCTGCACTGGCGCTGCCTGTGCATGGATCCAACTCCATCATTAAGTTTGCTGATGACACTACGGTGATTGGACTCATCAATAACAACGATGAGACAGCCTACAGGGAGGCGGTACAGCATCTGGCCACATGGTATGAGGACAACAACCTGCTTCTCAACAACAACAAAACCAAAGAGCTCATCGTGGACTTCAGGAGCGAAGGAGGAGGCACGCATGACCACATCTCCATATAGACGGAATAGCTGTTGAACGTGTCTCCAGCTTCAAGTTTTTGGGGACCCACATTTCGGAGGACCTGTCCTGGACCACCAACACCTCCATCAGGGTAAGAAGAGAGGCGGCTGAAGTGCCTAGTGCCTACCATCATACCTAGTGCCTACCGTACAAGCCTGTGGGGGCAGTGCTATGATCTGGGGTGGCTGCAGTTGGTCAGGTCTAGGTTCAGCAACGTTATGTGCCCAAAGAATGAGGTCAGCTGACTACCTGAATATACTGAACCACCAGGTTATTCCATCAATGAATTTTTTCTTCCCTGATTGCACAGGCATATTCCAAGATGACAATCCCAGGATTCATCGGGCACAGATTGTGAAAGAGTGCTTTAGGGAACATGAGACATCATTTTCACACATGGATCGGCCACCACAGAGTCCAGACCTGAACCCTATTGAGAATCTTTGGGATGTGCTGGAGAAGACTTTGTGCAGTGGTCCAAATCTACCATCATCAATACAAGATCTTAGGGAAAAATTAATGCAACTCTGGACAGAAATAAATGTTGTGACATTGCAGAAGCTTGTGGAAATGATGCCACAGCAAATGCGTGCCATAATCAAAGCATAATCAAAGGCGGTCCAACCAAATATTACAGTGTGTGACCTTTTTTTGGCCAGGCAGTGTATATATATTTCTGGTGAATTTAATTTCATTTGTTAATTTACATCCATTCCTGCATCTCAGTCCTGCAACACATTCCAAAAAATGTTTGGACCACTTTGTAATGTTGTCGTTCCTTCTCACAACACTTAAAAAACATTTTTATTTCTGGCAGATGGAGCCAGATTTGGTTTACGAGCTTCAGATGTTTTTTTCTTAATTGTTATCGCCAGTTTGCCTGATTGTGAATCTGCTTCCTCTTACACAATCCCTAATCTAAACAAGGAGAGCCAGATCCATACCCCCTGACGTGTCCATTCTGCAGCCACCTCTTATCACCTGCCAGTTTAAGGTTCCCATACAGAGATGTATTGTGTACAGAGAGCCACACTAAGCTTCATGTACATATGCAGTTATAAAAACCAAAATGCTAACATATTTTAGAAATCTCAAAATTTGGCCTCAGTAACCACCATCCTTAATCCTTAATATATCTAACTGTATACAAATATGTAAGTGTGTGATTTTAAAGTCGTTGTCTGATTTATGAAATCAAACATTAAAAAATGAAAACATTTACCTCATTAGTATATTTGGAAAGTTTACCTCTGTGTTATTCCATATTTATGCCCCAGCAAAACAGTAAGTATAGAAGAACCAGAAAAGGTCTTTAACACTCAGGTGGAGGGAAAGGTACAAATGAAATATAAACACTCTTAATAAGTATTTTAGTTTGAAACTAAATTAATCAATCACAGACATTTTCAGAAACTTTTTTAATCCTCTTTACCAAATAATTCTGGAGCACAATGTATGAGATCTCTCACCTTCTTCTCTGCACTCTCCTCCTCTATAGGAACGGTGTTGTGGTTCCTGTGGTCATCTAAAGTGCAGACCTGACACACACACATCTGGTCGTCTCTACAGAACATCTCAGTCAGAGTCAGAGTCAGTCAGAGTCAGAGAGGTTTTATTGTCATTTCAGCTACATACAAGTACATATTGAAACGAAACAGCGTTCCTCTAGGATCACGGTGTAACACGGTACAAAAAGTGCAAGACAATACAAAACAGTGTAAATACAACAATAAATACAAAAAATCCTATAATAAATAACTACAAAAGATATTCCTAATTATCTCTAATCTAAACAAGTAATTAGAAGACAGGACTAAAGACAAGTGTTAGTACATGATGGTGAATAGATGGTACAATGGTTCATGAGGTAGTGACATGTACATTAGCAGCGTAAAATTGGCAATGCCGATAAGGTGCTTAAAAATGAAATAAGGTGCAAAAATACAAGTAAGGTGCAGAAATTACTTGTGCAGTTCCAGGAGGTGTGCAAGAAAATGCAAGTAACATAGTCAATACAGTTTCAGTGTGTGGCAGCAGAAAATTTCCGGAGGAAATTGTTATAGTACTGAGTTGAGGAGTCTGATTGCCTGAGGGATAAAACTGTTACACAGTCTGGTTGTGTTAGTCCGGATGCTGCGGTATCGTCTCCCAGACGGGAGCAGAGTAAAAAGTCCATGTGATGGATGGGTTGGATCGTCCACAATGCTGAGAGCTTTGCGGATGCAGCGGGTGTTAAAAATGTCTGCGAGAGATGGAAGAGCGACCCCGATGATCTTTTCAGCTGTCCTCACTACTCGCTGGA
The DNA here is from genome assembly GCF_030014385.1 of Trichomycterus rosablanca. NCBI lineage: Eukaryota > Metazoa > Chordata > Actinopteri > Siluriformes > Trichomycteridae > Trichomycterus > Trichomycterus rosablanca. The sequence continues at coordinate 53,328,922 of NC_085991.1, read as the reverse complement.
GAGTCCTGCGGTCCGACGCAGTACAATTTCCGAACCAGACAGTGATGCAGCCGCTCAGGATGCTCTCGATTGTTCCTCTGTAGAACGTGGTGAGAATGGGGGGTGGCAGATGAGCTTTCCTCAGTCTTCTCAAAAAGTAGAGACGCTGCTGGGCTTTCTTGGTGATGGAACTGGTGTTGAGGGTCCAGGTGAGATTCTCCTCCAGATGAACACCGAGAAATTTGGTGCTCTTGACGATCTCAACAGATGAGCCGTCGATGTGCAGTGGGGAGTGGTCCCTTAGTGTCTTTCTAAAGTCAATGACCATCTCTTTGGTTTTATCCACGTTCAGAGACAGGTTGTTGACTTGGCACCAGTCCGTTAGATGTTGTATCTCCTCTCTGTACGCTGACTCATCTCCAGAGGTTTCTCATGTTTCTGACAGATGTAATCCTCCAGGTTCTCTACAGGATCTATTAGTTTGTGTTTCTTGAATGAAGAAACTTTCTCATGAGGTTCCAGGTGAGTCTTGCAGTAAGAGACCATACAGATAAGACAGGACTTCAGAGCTTCACGTTTCTTCTCACTGCAAAACTCACAGTACACCAGAGATTTGGTAGGTTCTCCTGCTGCAGTGCTGCTTGATTTGACCACATTTGAACACATCCAGACAGATGGAGCACTGGAGCTGATCTTCAGACAGGAAACTGCTGGAGGAAGCAATGACTGATAGAGAAGATTGGGAGACAACATGAAGATGACCTCAAGAAACTTGTTTATTAAAAATCAGCAGTGTTGAAACTCCACTCTTGGAGCAGGGAGAAAACTGCCCTTCAGACGATTAAATTGTGCCACTAGGCAGAATGTAAAATGGTTGGGCAAAAAAATGAATGGATCTGTATTCAAAGTGAAAACCAGAAGGTGTGTGTTTGGTGAAATGATGCTTCTGATTTCTTTCACTGGTACTGTATAGATTAGTGGTTCTCAATTTTTTTTCTCTTGACCACCCTGTGTTCAAAAACAATTTCACGTGTGATTATTTTTATTCTTCTTAATAAAATGCAAAAGGACCCCCTTCTGGGCTCACAGAGGTCCCCTAGTAGAGCGCGGCCTGCTAGTTGAGAACCACTAAAAATAGATAACGTATAAAAGTTCATGTAAATATTGATAAGTCGTTACTCTACTAGACGACCTTTGGTCTGTACGTGGTAAATATTAACTAGTGCATTTATTGTACAGCATAGAGAATAAAGAATCAGTCAATATAAATCTCCAAAGCATTTATCAGACTGTACTGTTCTAAACTGAGCTTCTGTATTACAAGTGTTTATAAACCACTGATTATAAACATCCAGATCCAACATTTTATCACCAACTTTACTGCGTCACATTTGTTATAAGATGTTTTATTTACAGTAAAGTCTTGCTGTTTTTCATTTGTATGTACTGTACATTTCCAGTCAAAACACTGCGCTGTCCCAAATTGTGTGCACTTCCCTTACAATGTGCACTATATAAAACAATTCCCTGTAATTCTAGTGCACTTGATGTTAAATAGAGTTACATATGAGACACGACCGCAGATCGTTTCTATACGCTGTTTCCTCATTCTACCAACATAAAGAAAACAAACTGTGGAACTTCCCTAAAACTTGGTTATAGCACTGCTCCACTTTACCTCCCCTGCTGCACTTTTTACCTTTTTACCCCCTTTATTATTTACCTGCAGTGATTGTAGCTGCTTGAAGGCTGTAGAAGCTTCAGACTGGAGACTTTAAGCTGCTGAAGTGGGCCAGTGATAGCTCAGTGGTTAAGGTACTGGACTAGTAAACAGAAGGTTGCCGGTTCAAGCCCCGCCATCTCCAAGTTGCCACTGTTGGGTCCCTGAGCAAGGCCCTTAACCCTCAATTGCTCATCGTGTTCAGCTCATTGTGTAAGTCGCTTTGGATAAAAGCGTCTGCTGAAAATGTAAATGCTGAAAGAAAAGAAGTTTTGTTTCACCTGAGTGACGTCATGAGGACACGCCCACTGTTTGTACCGCATTTACACATTTTAACCACCAGGTGGCAGAAATTCACCCAAACACATACAGTGCTGTGATAAAGTAATTGCCCCCTCACTGCTCTCTGTTATTGTACATGTGTAGTGATGGAAGTGACTCTAAGATAAAGAGCAGTTAGATGTGTTAGTGTTTTCAGTGAGAGAGAAACTCCAGATATGATGCAGGAAACTGAAATTCTTTTTAAAATAACAGGTTTTAGTTTAGTTTAGCACATCCAGGAGAATAAGTTCATAAAATGTGTTTGTGTGTGTGAGCTAAAGAAAAAACAGATAGAAATGTACACATTAGTATAGCAGTACTGATACAGAATGTGAATGTTACACAAATGTTGTACACTGTTGAACATTATTGGAGTGAATACGTTTATGTGTATTTGGGCAACACCTACAATCTGAGAATGATCAGATTAATAGTGTCCATGTTAATGCAGTCCAGAAGATTTAAAAGAAACCAATAATTAAGAAATGATTCATAATATGTACTTTTAATATAAAATATACACAGACAGACGTGCATTACACAAGAAAAACAATGATCAAATGGATGACTTTTCAGTGCAAAAAAAATCACCAAATACATAAAATAATTTAAAAAAATAAAACTCCATGTAATACTAACACAATTTTTCCATATACCCCCTCCATCCTCTTTCCAAATCTTGTCAATTCCAATTTCCAACTGTAACTCCACTTCTGCTTACAGTATCTCTGATCAAGGAGAGTCGTGGACCATCATGCACCCCCTGTGACACACGACCAGTCGTGTTGAAGAGGTTTCTACAGTTGCTTGGTAAATACTAACATATTCTACCAGGTAACAATGATATTCTTAGTTGGTTTTATGGTATTTATGGAAATTACTAGTGTGTTGCTTGATATTATACACATTTGGTGGAAGTTGCTAGTTGTTCCCTTAAGATTGCTAGGGTGTTGCTACGTCATTTCCAAAATATACTGTGCAGCTCCAGTCAGGTTGCTAGGGTGATCCACTTAGTTGGTAGGGTGCTGCTAGTCGGTTGTTATGGTATTTTACTGTTACCAATGTGTTTCAGACAGTGGTGTTGCACTTCGCATTGTATTCAATAATTAAGTTTGAACTTGACTAACAGGGCAGATGATCAGTGGTGCTGAATTTTTACCTTCATCATTGAGACAGGGACTGAAGTATGGATAGAGCTTCTCAGTGAAAGACTGACCAGTGAAAGAGTAGATATGAGACTCATTCTCAACATCATAGAAGGAGACCAAACCCTCCTCATAATCCACAAACACCCCCACCTTCTGAGGAGACTGTTTCAAGGAGAGGGAGACAGAGGGAGAATCCAGAGCCTTATATTCAGTTTTATTTCTCAGACATACAGACCAATATCCATTTTTAGGACATACTGTAATCTTTCCCTTCCTGTTACTGGATTCTGTGGTCACTCCTAAAGTCCACTTAGTCTTCCCTTTAACCTGAACCTCATAGTAAAATCTCCCTGAGGAGAATCCCTCCTTTCCCAGCACGAATACACAGCAATCAAATCTCTTTGGATTATCAGGAAAATCTTGTCGTTTGTCTCCATCAGTAACTTGTTTTCCATCATCAGACAGGATGAGTTTAGGATGAGCTGTATCAGGATCCAGATTCACATCCACTGAAAGAAAGAGACACAATTTACACCCATTTTATCGTTACACAGTGTGTATTAATGAAGAAATCTACATGGGTTGGACAATGAAACTGAAACACCTGGTTTTAGACCACAATAATTAATTAGTATGGTGTAGGGCCTCCTTTTGCGGCCAATACAGCGTCAATTCGTCTTGGAAATGACATATACAAGTCCTGCACAGTGGTCAGAGGGATTATAAGCCATTCTTCTTGCAGGATAGTGGCCAGGTCACTACGTGATGCTGGTGGAGGAAAACGTTTCCTGACTCGCTTCTCCAAAACACCCCAAAGTGGCTCAATAATATTTAGATCTGGTGACTGTGCAGGCCATGGGAGATGTTCAACTTCACTTTCATGTTCATCAAACCAATCTTTCACCAGTCTTGCTGTGTGTATTGGTGCATTGTCATCCTGATACACGGCACCGCCATTGGATGCACATGGTCCTCCAGAATGGTTCGGTAGTCCTTGGCAGTGACGCGCCCATCTAGCACAAGTATTGGGCCAAGGGAATGCCATGATATGGCAGCCCAAACCATCACTGATCCACCCCCATGCTTCACTCTGGGCATGCAACAGTCTGGGTGGTACGCTTCTTTGGGGCTTCTCCACACAGTAACTCTCCCGGATGTGGGGAAAACAGTAAAGGTGGACTCATCAGAGAACAATACATGTTTCACATTGTCCACAGCCCAAGATTTGCGCTCCTTGCACCATTGAAAGCGACGTTTGGCATCGGCACGAGTGACCAAAGGTTTGGCTATAGCAGCCCGGCCGTGTATATTGACCCTGTGGAGCTCCCGACGGACAGTTCTGGTGGAAACAGGAGAGTTGAGGTGCACATTTAATTCTGCCGTGATTTGGGCAGCCGTGGTTTTATGTTTTTTGGATACAATCCGGGTTAGCACCCGAACATCCCTTTCAGACAGCTTCCTCTTGCGTCCACAGTTAATCCTGTTGGATGTGGTTTGTCCTTCTTGGTGGTATGCTGACATTACCCTGGATACCGTGGCTCTTGATACATCACAAAGACTTGCTGTCTTGGTCACAGATGCGCCAGCAAGACGTGCACCAACAATTTGTCCTCTTTTGAACTCTGGTATGTCACCCATAATGTTGTGTGCATTGCAATACTTTGAGCAAAACTGTGCTCTTACCCTGCTAATTGAACCTTCACACTCTGCTCTTACTGGTGCAATGTGCAATTAATGAAGATTGGCCACCAGACTGGTCCAATTTAGCCATGAAACCTCCCACACTAAAATGACAGGTGTTACAGTTATTTTGTCCAACCCCTGTAGAATTCATCATGTGATGAGTGAGAGCTCACAAACCTGCATATTGTTGAATTCTCTTCAGTTCTGGTTGGAATAAAATAAAGAACAAAATTATTTACTGTCATAAGCAATTTCTCTGCTCAAACTCACAAGATCTTAGATAGTAAACACTTACCCATACTGACAACCTTCTTCATTTCCTCATCAACACATTCCTGAAGCTGAGACAGAGCTCTCCTCAGAGTCTCCACATTCAGATGAGGCTGAATACTGACATCAGTCCAGTTGTTGGTGGGTGGAGGTCTGCACAGGGACGGGTAAATCTACAGTACAGCAGGAGAGAGGAGAAATCCCTCAGCATGACCAGTGCTGTCCCGTCATGTGCTGCATTACTATTGAGAAACAGAGGGACTCTGACCTGTAGGAGATGAAAATTATCCTCAGTGTTGAAGATCTTCTTCAGCTTTGTGTTTCTCTTCTTTAGCTCAGTGATTTCCTGCTTCAGATCTTTAATGAACTCTTCAGCCTGACGCTCTGCTGCTCTCTGCTTCTCCTCCATCACCTTCAGCATCTCAGCCTGGTTTCTCTCAATGCTGCGTATCAGAGATATGAAGATCTCCATGCTGTCAGCTTTCTCCTTTTCATTGTTTTTCTACCAGGTGAAACATCAAGTCTTTTATGTAGTGTTATTAAACATATCAGTTTTACTTATGTCCCTAGAAATCAAGATTTTCTTACTTTATTAAATTCTACAGAATCTTTGATTTTCTTGATCTTCTTCAGTCGGTCCTGGATCATTTGCTCAACTTCTGCTTGTGTTGCTCCCAGCTGAGTCTGTAAAATATACAGGTTGTGTTTCCAGAAATGATTGAAATCCTTCAGAAGTGCTAATATAGTACTAATATAATTAAACTCTATTCCCATTTCTTTTCACAACATTTAAAAAATGCTTTGCACCAAGGAAACCTAGTGATTTAGTGTTTCAGGTTTTATTTTGTCCCATTTTTCCTGCAAACATGTCTTAAGATACACAACAGTACAGAGTTTTCCTTGCCACATTTCTTGTTGCAAAATTCTACACATTCTCAATTAATAATAAATAATAATAATAATAAGTTGGACTTACATAGCACCTTTTACAATACCCATGGACGCTTTACAAAATAAAGTAATACATCGAGATACAATAAAAGAATCAAATACATGAGAAACACATAAATACATAAATAATAAGACTCAACAGGATACAAGAGAAGAATAACAACACACTTAAGAAACACATAATTTAAATAAACTAATGAGACTTATAAAACAGTAGAGAAATGTTGAGTAAACAGATGATTTTTAAGTAAGGATTTGAATTCAGTAAAAGAAGAAGTAGAGCGCAGGGAAAAAGGAAGAGAGTTCCAAAGTAGAGTAGCAAAGACAGAAAAGGATCTTCCACCCATGGTAGAGAGCCTGAAGCTGGGGACAATCAGGAGACCAGCATCAGCAGACCGTAAAGAGTGTGAGGGAGTGTATGGATGTAGTAGATTACGTAAGTATATAGGACCGAGACCATGAAGTGCTTTGAAAATAAGAATGAGGACTTTGTATTGAATGCATTTGGAGATGGGTAACCAGTGAAGTAGGGCAAGGACAGGTGTAATGTGATCAGTTTTTTTGGAGCGAGTGAGCATCCTGGCAGCAGAGTTTTGAACACATTGAAGAAGGTGGATAGATTTTGCAGGAAAACCACAGAGCAGAGAGTTACAATAATCAAGTCTGGAGGAGATAAAAGCATGAACAAGGGTTTCAGCAGCCACAGAAGAAAGAAAGGGACGCAGACGAGCAATGTTTCGCAGGTAAAAAAAAAGCAGACTTAGAGATAGATCTAATTTGGGGAAGAAAGGACAGTAAAGGATCAAACAATACACCAGGGTTACACACAGTAAGGGATGGGGAGATAGAAACACCAGCAATAGGAAGAGATGAGGGGGAAAGAGAGGAAACCACGGATTTGGAGCCAAAGAACAGGAATTTAGTCCTCTGGGGATTTTACTTTAGAAAGTTGGAATGCAGCCAAGAATTGATATGTTAAATACAGCTAGTAAGAGAAGCGGGCCGGGGGGGAAGAGGAGGGTTTGAAATTGAGGTAAAGTTGAGTGTCATCAGCATAAAAATGATAACTAAGTCCATGGTGTTGTATAATAGAGCCAAGAGGTAAGATGTACAGAATAAAGAGTGGACCAAGAACAGAGCCCTGAGTCTATCAGTGAAGTAGGATATAAACCAGGTTAAGACTGTACCAGAAAGACCTATTTCAGAAAGACGGGTTAATTATATGTTATGATTGATAGTATCAAAAGCAGAAGAAAGATCAAGAAGAATAAGCGCAGAAGCAGTGAGAAGATCATTGAGTACATAGAGAAGTGCAGTTTCAGTAGCACATGACTTAAGGAGGGAAGAAGGAGCAGGATCGAGAGAAGAGGTAGATTATGAAAGACCAGAAATAATGTATTTGGCATTAACAGCAGAAAAAGTAGAAAAACAGCAGGAGGGCAAGGTTTTAGGCAGGGATGGAAATGGCAGTGCAACAGAGGAAGAATGAAGAAGTTCATGATAGATTGTGGACACTTTGTCTGTGAAAAATTGAAGAAAAGAATCACAGAGTTCAGAAGAGTCAGACCTCTGTTTAGAGGGGGGACGTAAGAGCTTGTTTACAGTGTTGAACAGCTGACGATGGTTTTGACCTGAAGCTTGAATGCAAGAAGAAAAGTAATAAGAACAAGTAGTGTTAAGAGCAGTTTTGTATTTTGAAATGTGGTCAGAGTAAGCTAGAAAATGAACATGTAATTTCAATTTTCTATAGAAGCGCTCAATACGACTCCCAACAGTCTTTAAAGAGCGAAGTTCAGGGGTGAACCAAACCAAACCAAGGCGAGGAATGGGTAGAAGGGACAACCACATTTATAACAGGTGCAAAAGGAGTCAAGAGTAGCAGACACTGTTTTATGGTAAGAAGTAACTATTTTATCAAGAGAGCGGAGCTCAAGAAGCCTAGGCAGAGATGTTTTTAGGGAAGCAAAAAAAGACAAATGGGTCGATAGATGAGGTTCGGCAATAAGATAGGCAAGTTTTAGACATAGGCTTAGCAACCCGGAAGAGAGAGAGATGAGATAATGAGCTTGTGGTCAGAGAAAGGTATGGGAAAACCAGAGGTATTTCTGATGAGATTAGAAGTAGAACAGAGAAGATCTAGGGTGTGACCACGATTATGGGTGGAAAATGTGACATGTTGAAGTAAGTCAAAACAGTTTAAAGTGAAATAAAATCAGCAGTTGAGGTAGATGGAGTGTCAATGTGAATATTAAAATCACCGAGAACAATCAATAATGATGAAATTGAACTGACAGATGTGAGTATTTCAGAAAACTCAGTAAGAAAATCTGGAATGGAATGCTTAGGTGGTCGATAAACTAACAGGATGATAAACATACTGTCCGAGTGAACTTTTAGCACCATATATTCAAAAGTAACAGCAATACCAAAACCAACTTCAGATACTTTTAAGTTATTTCTGAAGAAAACACAGGATGGAGACAGAAGAGTCCAAAGGGTAGGATCGGAGGAGACGTAACTCAGCAGCAGTATAGGCAATATAGGAAAAGTTGTCTAAATCAGAATAGACACCAGGAGCAGCCATGGTTCCAAAAACACGAAATAATAAATGAGTCCAACAAAGCGAAAGTGGTGAAAAGCCAGTTTAGGACCAAGCTGGTATGTAACAGGGGTCTACACAGCACCCAGTAGCCAAAAGCTAAATTGCTACATTAGCCGACACTAAAACCAGATTCCACAGAACCAACAATCAGCAAAAGCTGGCCTGATAGCGGACAGCAAAATGAAGGAGCGTTTACTGAAGGCACGGTATCTAGAACAGTGAAGAAGCTGTTCAAAGCTAGCTCAGGCAGACACACCAGCAGCGCATGGCACTAAAACAAGGCAGACCAAGGTAAACACAGTCGCTAAGGTGGTTTGTTCATAGCATTTCAAAGGATCCAAAGGCGAAAATACAATGTCGCAGCCAAAACGCACGTCACCAAGCACACATTAGTCCATGAAAGTCCGCGGGTTTAAAAAGTTAGATTGCAAAGAAAGAGAAACAGAGAAAAAAAAAAAAAAAAAGTCCGAGCCGGAAGTGGCAGCCAAACACGCGCACAATGTGCCCCGAAACCGGAATCCAGACTGGAGTGTATCAGCACATGACAGTACGGTACAGTACAGAGACAGGTCGGGACTGCAGGCAGGCCACTCCTATACCCGTACCCTTGTTAAAAATGTCCCTAAAAAGAAGGTCTCTCACCTTCTTCTCTGCACTCTCCTCCTCTATAGGAACTGTGTTGTGGTTCTTGTGGTCATCTAAAGTGCAGAACTGACAAACACACGTCTGGTCGTCTCTACAAAACATCTCCAGAGGTCTCTCATGTTTCTGACAGATGTAATCCTCCAGGTTCTCCACAGGATCTATTAGTTTGTGTTTCTTGAATGAAGAAACTTTCTCATGAGGTTCCAGATGAGTCTTACAGTAAGAGGCCATACAGATCAGACAGGACTTCAGAGCTTCACGTTTCTTTTCACTGCAGACCTCACAGAACACCAGAGATTTGGTATGTTTTCCAGCAGTGCTGCTTGATTTGACCTGAACTGGCTTCCTGAATTGAGCCGCCAGTCCAGAGATGAAGGTGTTAACATGTAGTTCAGGTCTTCTGGGAAAATCCATTTTACATACTGGACACTGGCAGTGTGAACTGGTGTCCCAGTACTTGTTGATACAGGTCATGCAGAAGTTGTGTCCACATGGAGTAGAGACTGGATCAGTGAACACATCCAGACAGATGGAGCACTGGAGCTGATCTTCAGACAGGAAACTGCTGGAGGAAGCCATGACTGATAGAGGAGATACAGAGACAACATAATGGTTCATATATTCATTTATTTATTGTCTATTTAACCACCCATCCTATTCTGGGTCACAGTGGGTACAATTAACTGGGCAAAAGGCAGGAAACACCCCAGACAGGTCACCAGTCCATTACAGGTCAAGCAACACACACACACACACACACACACACACACACACACACACACACACACACACACACACACACACACCTAACAGCAAATAGTTAGCTTTGTTACTGTGTGACAGTGTGGTAAACCAGCTGTACAGCTGAGAACTCTCCCATCAGGAAAAAGATTCAGGACAATTAAGACCCGAACAAACAGACTGAGGAAATTAAGAAGCTTTTTCCCCAGAGCTGTAACCTCTATTACACCCCCCCCCCCCCCCCAGACACACACCCATAGCTATTTAATGCACAGATCACTTACATATGTAATATTACATATTATTATATAAACCGGCGGCACGGTGGGTAGCACTGTTGCCTCACAGCGAAAAGGTCCTGGGTTCGATCCCCAGGTGAGGAGGTCCAGGTCTTTTCTGTGTGGAGTTTGCATGTTCTTCCCGTGTCCGTGTGGGTTTCCTCCGGGTGCTCCTGTTTCCTCCCACAGTCCAAAGACATGCAAGTGAGGTGAATTGGAGATACTAAATTGTCTAGGTCTGTGTTCGATATAAACTTGTGAACTGATGAATCTTGTGTAATGAGTAACTACCGTTTCTGTCATGACCACCACAGAGCAGGTATTATTTAGGTGGTGGATGATTCTCAGCACTGCAGTGACACTGACATGGTGGTGGTGTGTTAGTGTGTGTTGTGCTGGTATGAGTGGATCAAACACAGCAGTGCTGCTGGAGTTTTTAAACACCTCACTGTTGCTGCTGGACTGAGAATAGTCCACCAACCAAAAATATCCAGCCAACAGCGCCCCGTGGGCAGCGTCTTGTGACCACTGATGAAGGTCTAGAAGATGACAGACTCAAACAGCAGCAATACATTTACATTTTCAGCATTTAGCAGACACTTTTATCCAAAGCGACTTATACAATGAGCAATTGAGGGTTAAGGGCCTTGCTCAGGGACCCAACAGTGGCAACTTGGTGGTGGCAGGGCTTGAACCGGCAACCTTTCTTTACTAGTCCAGTACCTTAACCACTGAGCTATCACTGGCGATTGATGATCAATCGTCTCTGACTGGGTAGGAGTGTCTAATAGAGTAGACAGTGAGTGGACACAGTATTTAAAAACTCCAGCAGCACTGCTGCGTCTGATTCACTCATACCAGCACAACACACACTAACACACCACCACCATGTCAGTGTCACTGCAGTTCTGAGAATGATCCACCACCTAAATAATACCTGCTCTGTGGTGGTCCAGTGGGGGTCCAGTGGGGATCCTGACCAGTGAATGCATTTCCGGCATTTAGCTGATGCTTTTATCCAACGTGACTTACATTTGTGACAGTATACAACCTAAGCAATTGAGGGTCAAGGGCCTTGCTCAAGGGCCCAACAGTAGCAACCAGGCAGAGGTGTGGCTTGAACCGGCAAACTTCTGATTACTAGTCCAGTACCTTAACCACTGAACTACAATTACCCAGAGAGAGCTTCTGTAAGCAAAGTGAAAACCAAACACTTACATTGATGAAATGACAGATTGTACATCAGGATGTGTGGATGTGCTCTGTGATATGATGTCTCTGGTTTCTCTAACTTTTACTGTATACATAACAGGTATGAATGCATTTATTATAGAGCACAGATAACAACAGGTAACAAGAACATACAGGAAAAATAAAGAATAAAATATATTGGATAAAAAACTGATTTAAACTATTATTTACATTTCACTTGGTGGTAGAAACACACAGAGCCAGTGAAAATGAAACTCTAATGTAATCAATCAGACTGAACTGTTCTAAACTGAGCTTCTGTATTACAAGAGCTTATAAACCACTGATTATAAACATCCAGATATCATTTTATCATCAACTTTACTGCGTCACATTTGTTATAAGATGTTTTATTTACATGATTTACAAGCCTTGTTGTTGAGCTCACACTGCTGTGTCTCAAATTATGACCACTTCCCTTTCCAAACGCACTATATAGAAAGTAATTCACAGTGGCTCTAGTGCACCAGATGTTAAATCATGTGAGATATGAGACACGACCACATAATATTTCTTTATGCTGGGAAATAAAATGAAGACAAACATGCTGCTTGTTTACTGTCCTGCTGTCTCGGTTAGTTTATTTAGTAACTGAATTGTTTGTAATTCTAGCTGTACAATCATCTGTATCAGTATTAACACTTAATAAACATTTCATTCTTCCATCTTCTGAGACGCATCCTGTGGAACTTCCCCAACATTTCCTTATAGCACAGTTCCACTTTACCTCCCTGTTTGCCCCTTGTATTGCCCCTTTATTATTTACCTGCTTATTTAGTTGACTGAAGGCTGTAGAAGCTTCAAACTGGAGATTTTGAGCTGCTGAAACAAAGTCACTTCTGATTAGGAAACACGTGTCCACTTTACTTTCGTTTCTGCTGAGTGACGTCATGAAAACACGCCCCTCAGTTTGTACAGCAGTTACACAGTTTAACCACCAGATAGCAGAAATTTACCCACTTTTACCTGCAGTAAATGGAAGCAGTTTGTATAATCTGAGTTTAGTGTTTATTATCACTATGATGAGATTTAGCAGCTACATTTACTGCAGAACAGCCTGAACTCAGAAACACTGTTGATTTCAGGTCTCACCACAGCACAACTCTACATCCACCGGCTAAACTAAATACTGCTGACGCCAAAGTGTAGTCATGATTTCTGCTTACACCGATCAGTCATAACATTAAAACCACCTCATTTATTTTATCAGCTCCACTTACCATATAGAAGCACTTTGTAGTTCTACAATTACTGACTGATATTTTCAGTTGGTGGACTATTCTCAGTCCAGCAGTGACAGTGAGGTGTTTAAAAACTCCAGCAGCGCTGCTGTGTCTGATCCACTCATACCGGCACAACACACACTAACACACCACCACCATGTCAGTCTCACTGCCCGGGAGAGTTCTGACCATTGAAGAACAGCATGAAAGGGGGTAACAATGCATGCAGAGAAACAGATGGACTACAGTCAGTAATTGTAGAACTACAAAGTGCTTCTATATGGTAAGTTGAGCTGATAAAATGGACAGTGAGTGTAGAAAAAAGGAGGTGGTTTTAATGTTCCAGCGTTCTAAGCAAACTGGAATCAGAGATATTTAAAGTGGTCCACTTTTTAAACGTGGTTTTATTTGTTAAAGGGAGAGCTAAGGGTAATCGTATAATACTTAAATATTAAATAAACAAAATAAATTGTATTTATTGTAATAAATCACACATACTGATTCCATCATTTATTGGGTCATTTTGTGGGACCAAGCAAAGCTTATTTACATTTTTAGCATTTAGCAGACACTTTCATCCTAAGCAATTTACAGTTGTGACAGTATACAATCTAAGCAATTGAGGATTAAGGGCCTTGCCTAAGGGCCCAACAGTTGCAACCTGGCAGTGGTGTGGCTTGAACCGGCAACCTTCTAATTACTAGTCCAGTACCTTAACCACTAGGCTACAACTGCCTACAACTGCCTACTGCTTATAGTATCAAAACCTTCATTATTTACATGGTAAAATTAAAACGTTTTATATTCTGTGAAATTACGACAGTAAAATCAGCCACAGACATATACAATGTGTCAGTCATACAGAAAAAAACATAGCAGGATATATCGTAAAACCGTCAGAAACGTAAAAAAATATATAATTTTTTAAAGTGGCCTCAGGCTCAATCACGATCCGCGACTTGATGGATGAACGATCTGTAGGAATATCGATTTCGTGCGAGTCTAGATAGGTCCGCCAGGGTCTTCTCTGCCATTACTGTGATTGTGTCGAGCTATCGAGTTGCTGGTCTTCCTCTTCGCCTTGTTCCTTCTATTCTTCCGACCATGACATCCTTCTCAGGTGATCACTCTCTCTGTAGGATGTGTCCAAAGTAGGCAAGTCGTAGCTTAGTGGTCCTTGATTCGAGTGACATGTCTGGCTTGATTTGTTCCAAATTTGATTTGTTTGTTCTTCTGACCGTCCAAGGTATTGATAACATCCTTCTCCAGCACCACATTTCGAAGGCGTTGATTCTTCTTCTGTCTTGTTTCTTTATCGTTTCTTTAGGTTTTACATCTGTACGTTACCATTCGATTTGAAGACCTTGTCCAGTGACTTTATTGTTGATTTCCCCTCATACCTATTCTCCACCTGATTTCCGGTGTCGTTTCAGCATCTTGAGTGATCAACGCTCCGAGTAGGTTGAAGTCCTTTACAACTTCCAGTTCGTAGCCATCCATCTCCAATGTGACCCGGTCGTATCTGGCAGTAGTCAATATCTTTGTCTTCTTTGTGTTGTTGAGTAACAGCCCCATGGTCGAGCTTTCCAGCTTGATGCTCTGTAATAAGTCCTTCATTCCATCTGCACTTGATGTTATCAGTGTTGTATCATCTGCGTATCTAAAATTGTTGATGATTCGTGCAGCAATTTTAATTCCTTCTTCTTTTTCGGCTAGTCCAGCCTTCCTGAAAATGGCTTCTGCGTACAAATTGAAGAGAAATGGTGACAGGATGCATCCTTGTCTGACGCCCCGCTCTACTTTGAACCGTGCCGTGTCGCCGTGTTCTGTTCGGAGTGACTGTTGCTTCTTGGTCGATGTAAAGGTTCCTAATGAGGCTGATCAGATGGCTCGGCACACCCATATCCTTCATGGTATATCATGATATATCCAGTTTCTGGTGATCAACACAGTCTAAAAGAAATACCGTGATACAAATTTCTGGTCATACCGCCCAGCCCTGTATTCAGGTGATTCTGTAGAGCAGTGAGGACCCTCCAAGCGGACAAAAGCCAAACCAGTGTGAAGTTAGTTGATCAGGGACGGCTCATTCATTAGGGCGATCGGGCGACGCACCACCAAAGGGCGAATGGGAAGAAATTTTTTCTATCATATTCAACCAGTGTGAAACTAGCTGTGACTGTTCTGGAGTCTTGCCTCGGAATATCATAGTCCAATCAGCATCGAGTTGTGTTCCGTACAGTACTGCCCCTTTTGGGGCAACTGCAGTCTGACTGAAAATCGCCCCGGATTGCTCTCATAGACTCTCATGTTAAAGCTTTTTTTTCGTACTGCAGGTGCTGTAATGCATTTTGAATGACTTCCGGGGGGCACGCACTTACGTGCCTGCGTCACACGTAATCGTTCCTTATTTGGAAACTAAACGTCGTGTTCCGTATTTTTATCAATGGGAGAGAAATGCCGCAGATTAGACTGAGACAGGGCGATATGTATGAAACAGAAGGAAACTGCTGCTACCGTGGGGGTTAGAAAGCATTTGGTTATTATTGTAAGTAGTGTTCACTTTTAGTCTTAGTAACGCCGTGTGTAGGGTGAAAGTAAAGTAACACAAGCAGGACCGGCACTTTTCTCACTGCCCCCCCTAAGCAACGCAGTCCAGAACCGGGGCTGCATGTCAGTGTGAAGATGGATCATGTAAAAATGTTGTTTGCACTATTGAGAAAAAATGTTACATGATGTTCTTTATGTTGTTTTGTCTAAAATATGGTTCTGATTTATTATTATAAAGAATGAAAATAATAAATGTTAAACAGCCTAAATAAAACATTTTGATAATGTTCCCATGACGGTGTAAGACCCGTTATATTTTTTATAGGTGCAACCCTAACCGCCTATCCCCCCCCCCCCCCCCCCCACTCCCGCTCAGGTAAACACCTGCCATCCCACCGTCCTCCCTATGCCTTCCGTCCACCCTATGCCTTCCGTCAACCCGCCAGCTGAAAGTTGACAACCCTAACTGGAGCAGCTAGCGATCTCGTCAACATGACTACCATCACCTCAGAATCTGCTGCACCTAAAATAAAATGCTGATGACTGAATTAAATTGTTAGTGTGAAGGCTTTACTTCAGTTTATGATTAATGGTAAAGCTGCTCTCTAGGGTGGCACGGTGGCTTAGTGGGTAGCACTGTCGCCTCACAACAAGAAGGTCCTGGGTTCGATCCCCAGGTGGGGCGGTCCGGGTCCTTTCTGTGTGGAGTTTGCATGTTCTCCCTGTGTCTGCGTGGGTTTCCTCCGGGTGCTCCGGTTTCCTCCCACAGTCCAAAAACATGCCACCAGGCTAATTGGAAACACTGAATTGTCCTGAATAGATACCTAGCCGCTAGATGCACAAACCAGTGCATTGTAGTGCCGGTCCCAAGCCCGGGTAAAATAGGGAGGGTCGTGTCAGGAAGGGCACCCGGCGTAAAAATTGTGCCAAATCGATGCGCGGATCACGATCCGCCCGAAGAGCCGACCCCGCAACCGAACGGGATAAAGGCAGAGGAAAAGAAGAAAAAGAAGGTAAAGCTGCTCTCTCCCTCTCTCTCTCTCTCCATGTTCAAAGTTATTTGTGAGGGCAAACTGTAGTAGTTGATGCTGGTCACTACAGAACGTCAACACAGATCGGTCAGCAGATGGCAGCCCTGGAACGCCACCGTTACGCGCGTCTCTCTCTCTCTCTCTCTCTCTCTCTCTCTCTCTCTCTCTCTCTCTCTCTCTCTCTCTCTCTCTCGGTCCTCGAGCTTACGGTAGACGAGCCACCGACGTGTTCCGCGCGCACAGCCTCTCCGTTCTCCGTTGTTCTACAAACCGAGGCACGAACCGGCGCGCGTGTCATGGCGCACATCGCGGCCGCCCTGCTGTGGATGTGGGTGCACGGATCTGTGCTCTGCAGCGCCGGTGCTGATGATGTTTCCGTCCTGAACCGGAGGAGCGCGCACCACGGTCTCGGTCTCGCTCTCGGCGGGACTCAGCAGCACATGAGCGGAGCTACTGTACCGGATTCTCCGCGGAGGTCGGTGAGGTCGGCGGGAGCGGACAGGGTGTCCGTACTGAGCAGCTCGTTCGTGCTGAAGGGGGACGCTGCGCACAACCAGGCGATGGTGCACTGGACCGGAGAGAACAGCAGCGTGAGTCGCGAACACACACACACCGTGCAAACACACACACACACACACACACACACACACACACACACACCATGCAAACACAGCGGTACTTCCACCGGTCACACTGTGCAAACAAACTGCTACTTACAAGAGTCGCACAATGTAACCACAACGGCGCTTCCATCTGCCACACCATGCACACACACACACACACACACACACACACACACACACACACACACACACACACACACACACACACACACACACACAGGTACCTTCACCTGTCACACACACAATGCAAACACACCGGTACTTCCACTGATCACACCATGAAAATCCACCATGCAAACACACAGGCACTTCCACCACTCACACCAATGCAAACACACCACAAAAACACACAGGTACTTTCACCTGCCACAGGATGCAAACACACCAGTATTTTTACCACTCACACAAAGCAACCACACCGGCACCTCCACCTGTGACACCATGCAAACACATGGGTACTTTAACCAATCTGCCACACCATGCAAACACAACAGTATTTTTACCACTCACACCATGCAAACCCACCACGAGAACACACAGGTACCTTCACCTGTCGCACCATACAAACACACCGGTACTTCCACTGATCACACCATGAAAATCCACCATGCAAACACACAGGTACATTCACCTGTCACACAATGCATCTACACCGACACTTCCACCCGGCACAGCATGCAAACACACCGGTACTTTGCCAATTCATCTGTCACATCATGCACACACTGGGGCTTCCACCTGTCACCTCATTAAAACACTTTACTTTCACCTGACATGTAAACACAGCAGTGCGTTTAACGTGCACACCATGCACATCACGCATTCACACTACTGGTACCTTCACCTGTCACACAGTGGAACCACACTGGCACTTTTACCAGCCATGCCAACGCATCGGTACTTTTATTATCACACCTCTCACACCGTACAGTGTTTGTTTGCTGGTTAAATCAGCACGGTGACCTACTGTTGTTACCCACAGCGCGCTAGACTAGAGATTGTGCATTGTGCTCTGTTGTTGAAAGTGTATATATGTGTATAAATGCGCAGTCAGTTTTATTTGTGGCTAATATTCGGTTAACTCGTTTTAAAAGTGCTTATATTCAGTCTAACCTGCGTTTACTTTATAACTTGTTTAGTATGTGAGGTAAATTGACTGAGAATCACCTGGTTTCTGTTAGCATGTGGCTAATATAGACTTTTTAAAGATGGCTCTTGAGTTTATTGGTTTGTTTCAGACTGTAGAGGATGATGGGGTCGCTTGAGACAGGATATTGATTGATAAACTGTTCTTTTAAAGGCCATTTGGAAAATCTGTCTTCTTCTTCTTCCTTGGCCTTTGTCCCGTTCGGTTGCGGGGTCGGCTCTCGGCGGATCATGATCCGCTTTGATTTGGCACTATTTTTACGCCGGATGCCTTTCCTTATATAACCCTCCTTATTTTATCCGGGCTTGGGACTGGCACTGTGATGCACTGATTTGTGCATCTAGCGGCTAGGTGTCTATAGGACAGTTCAGTATTTCCAGTTAGTTAGTTCCAGTTGGACTGTGGAAGGAAACTCCGCACAGAACCCAGGACCTTCTTGCTGTGAGGCGACAGTGCTACCCACTAAGCCACTGTGCTGCCCATTTGGAAAAAAAATAAAGTTATAGACCTGTCACATTCCTTTAATGTAAGGATGCCTGATTATGAGCTTATTGTTCATCCCATTCCAAAAACATGGGTATTATTATTATGCCACCCCTTTCACAGCCTGCACTGTTTTGAAGTGGTTTTCCCACAGGATTTCGGAGTGTGTCTGTAGGAATTGGGTTCTTTTATGCAAAGTTCACACCACACGACTTTCAAGTTGTTCCGATCTCTGTACAGTTCACACTACACAACTTGATCTCTTGTAATCGGGAGTCTTTCAAGTTGTTGTGGTTTTCACACTACAGGACTGATCGGTGATAGGGCGTCACACACTACACCATCTATCACTGGGAGGAATCTCAGACGAGTCTGTCTGGTCTCCCAAACTACGTTTAGTCACGAAAACACATGCACAAAAATCAGCATCTCTGCCGTGTTAGCGGACGGCCGGTTCCTCTTCTCATCATATAATAATAAACTCGCTGTATTCGGCTGAGTGATTATTTTTTAGGTGCCGTATCAGATTGGTAGTAATTGTAGATCGTTTGGTTAAATGATATCTGGTTTGTTTCTTATGAGCCACCGTACTTGTATGCGTGTTGTAACTGTAACAAACTTTTCTGTGGTTGTATCGTGACGATGGTTTGATGGACGTTTCTACGCGAAGTGAGTGTGTTTTGACCCTTTGGGGCTTCCATAGTGCATGGAATAGCGTGCTTGGCTAACGCGATGACTCTAGCTGTCTGCTATTCGGTACCGTAACAGAAGAAGTTAATAAAGTGATAAATGCTCCCGACAAGTAGTGAATATTGTTACGGTGAGTGAGTGGGAGTGGTGGATCCAGGCGCAGAGTCCTGTGTGTGTGAGCGTGCACTTATTTACTGTAAGCACACACACGTTTGTCAATTAACAAATGTGTGTAAAATTATATATACAGTACAGGCCAAAAGTTTGGACACACCTTCTCATTCCTGTGGTTTTTCTTATTTATTTTTTTTAATTTTCTACATTGTAGATTAATACTAAAGACGTCCAAACTATGAAGGAACACATATGGAATTATGTAGTAAACAAAAAAGTGTTAAACAAACCAGAATATGTTTTATATTTTAGATTCTTCAAAGTAGCATCTTTTGCTTTAATGACAGATTTGCACACTCTATGAAATTTTCTCAACCAGCTTTATTAGGTCTCCACCTGGAACGGTTTTCAATGAATGTTTGCGCCTTGTCTAGAGTGAATTTTTGGAATTTGTTGCTTTTTTAATGTGTTTGAGACCATCAGTTGGGTTGTGCAGAGGTAGAGTTGGTAAAATATAAAACATATTCTGGTTTGTTTAACACTTTTTGGTTCACTAAATAATTCTTTATAGTTTGGATGTCTTCAGTATTAATCTACAATGTAGAAAATAAAAATAATCAAGAAAAATCATTGAAGAGAAGGTGTGTCCAAACTTTTGACTGGTGTGTCCAAACTTTTGGCCTGTACTGTATATATGTATATTTATATATACACACACATATACGTATATATATATATACTTGTTTCACTTTCCAATTTAAAGTATTTCCACACAGCGAACATGCTGACACAAAACGAAGGATTTGGATTAGGATCGGCATTAGTAAAGCCAATACCGATCATTTAAGAAATGCCTTGCTCGGCCTCGATTCCGATCTTTGAGATCGGACTGGGACATCTCTAGTAAATGTACTGTATTGTATCTAAATTTGTTTGCACCGTTACTGTCAGGGGAAAAAGTTTTTGGAGATACGTGTTTTTCATCGGACAGAGACGATATATGAAGTCAAGCGCCTCTGCTGGACAATTTTGGAACTTGCTGGCTGAGGAAACAAGAATATGGATCGACCTTTTTTAACATGAAAATAATGAGGTGTAAATATGGGTCCACTCTTACTGATGAGCACTTGGAAGCTGCTTGAGAATCGGCATCAGCAGCTCCTGTCCAGACAACAGATGAAGCCACCCTAAAAAAACAAAACAAAAACAGATCGCGATGACCTCTAGACTGAAATAGTAGCTCTCAAGCCACGGAGGTGTGGGCACCCCTGCTGTAGAAGATGACGTTAGCTTGCCTGCTAAATGGGACGCGTTATCTTAGCAGCACAGATAGCGCCCTGCCTCGCCTCCCTCCTCCAGAGTGAAACGGTTTACAACAACAGAGTCCAGTTCAATATCTCCAAACATTGTGTAACAGATTATTGGCACATGTGTAGTGGCAGCCTGGTGCCCACGCCCCTCATTCACGATGTCCCGATCAGAACAAAGACGTGCTTCATGCAGAAAGACGTCTGCGCCTCCGGACACCACGGCATTCTTCGTTAATTAGCCAGTTTATGCAAAGTTAATTGAATCTTCTGCTTCCTGTCTGGCGTGTCTTTGAAAATTTCTCTGGCGTGTTCACAGGAAGTGGACATAATAGCTGCTGTTTCTTCACTTTAATTGCAGTGAGACTTGTTAGACTTGTGTGAAGGCCAGAAACCGGCTGTGTGGGTGAATCTTTGTGCTTTTGCTCGCCCTGTTTTGTCCGTCCAGACGCTTTTCTCGCTCCTTCTTTTTATTCCGGGCTAAAAGAGAGTCCAGAATGCTCCGAAGGTGCAGCCACAATCAGTGTTTTGTTCAGTCGAAACTCAGAAAGCCTCTGGGAAGATCACTGTGTGTGTGTGTGTGTGTGTGTGTGTGTGTGTGTGTGTGTGCAAATGGCCTTGGTGTGGGAATACTGTGATGGAAGAAGGAAGGCGTGATGATAGAAATGCTGAAGAACAGAATGAAGTGGAAGAAAAACATTCACTGCTGACAGAAAACAGTTTTGCTGCTTGTTGAAGTGCTTTACAGCTCACTGGCATCAATCCATGATGTTTTCTTACCGTTCATATAAAGCCAGGTTTGTATTGCGATCATTATATGAGCTTATTTAAAAATATCTTGTCCAGTTTTGTGACATATCGTGAATATATGATGAGATTCTTTAACCACAGACCTGCGAATACACTGACATGTCACGTCACCAATTAACACCTTCAGATTCAAATAAGCAGTGGCGACATTGTGACATTTTGCGCCAACGCTTCGAACGCTGGCGACTTTTTTATCGGCTGTCTTTGGTCACCGCAGCACATCAACCGTCGGTGAGCAGTAGGACTGCCGCGATTGGTCGACCTAGTCTAAAAATGCGTCGACGTCAATATTTCAAATCGATGCATCATTTTTAAAACTATGCTTATAAATGATCCTTTTTAATTTCTACAAAGTTCATATGATTCCCTCAGCACTACCTGCCGTGTGCAGGACCTCAGTCGTATCTGGTCCAGTCACTGGTTGGCGGCATTAAGCACCGTCTTAAAAAATGCCGTCTGCAGCAGTCAGAGGCCGATTGTAGAGCTTTCAAAGAAAAGATCAAAGTTTTCCACGACCCAAATCATCCAAAGTTGATTTGATTTTGATTTGATTTACTTTATTGTCCCACTAGGGGAAATTTTACTTGGGCCACCCCAAGCTACATATCGTTTATACAAACATACAATGACACACGATGCAATACAAACATTGAAAGTAGTAAAAGTACATTAAAATACCTCCCCTACTCTGCTCACCTGTTAGAATTAAGAATAGTAATGGAAATTGGCACAAAAGAGTTTTTAAACCTATTAGAACTACACAATGGCATTCTGAATCTTCTTCCTGAAGGGAGAAGATGGTATTCTGAGAACATAACATGGTCAGGGTCAGAAGTCATATTCCTTGCCAGCCTCAGCACGGACCGCTCATAGACTGCACCCAGTGAGGAGTACTGATTGCCCCCAATGATTTTCCAGGCATTTTTGACAACACTAGCTAACTTATTCGTTAGTTGGGTTGAAAGGCCACCAAACCAGACAGGAATACCATAACTTGCAATGCTCTCTAATATGGTCTTATAAAACAAAATCATAATCCTTTGGTCCACTCCAAAGCTACGAAGTCTCCTCAGAAAGTAGTTGCAGTCTAGCACAGAGATACTCTACATGGGTTAACCATCCAAGTGAACTGTCAATATAAACCCCCAGATACTTGTAAGAAGACACCTGAGATATGGAATTGTTATAAATAACCACTGGACTGTGGTCACCAATTTTTTTGTGATCAAAGACAATCTCTTGTGTCTTCTTAATATTCAATTTGAGGAAATTAATGTCACACCATTCCACAAATCTCTGTACCTCAGCAAAGTAGTCATTAACACTGTCATTCAAGTTTGGTGATACTTAAAACTGGCACACAACTAAAAGCTGGTTTGTTTACTGTGCGGAGCTTTGATGGTACCACAGCAGTACCAGCGCCATGCTGCACGTCTATATTGTTTCATTAAGCTTCTTAATCACGGAGATCTTGGAATACCGTATTCCTTAGCGTGTTCAGTTAGACCGCCGCGCACTTTGCTGCGTTGGGCTCGCGATTTTTGCGGTTGCCGCGGCGCTCAAAGTGCAAAAAGCTTCTCGTGTGAATGCGCCGTAACACTCACCACTGTGCTTACATGGCTTACAATGTAAAGTAAGTGTTGAGTGAACGTGGAGAGTAGAATCTGGGCTCATTCTGTCGTTACTGTACGTTGGACTTAATGAGACGTGGCTACATCTAACTATTTTATTTCTGCTATAAGTTCAAGCACTTTGCTTTGTGTACGGACGCCATAAACACGTGCTGCGCTCTGTTTAATATGGACATAAACCCGGTTTACAATTAGTTCTGTGTTGGATTATTATGCCGTACAGTTTGTTGTTGAAATAAAAGAAGCTTAAATGAGATTCTGAATTAATTATTGTTTAGATTAATCGACTAATCAATAAATTAGTCTATAGATTAATCAGTAGAAAAATGGTCATTAGTGGCAGCCCTAGTGAGCAGGTCATGTTGTGTGTTCCACAACCACCAGACCATACACACCACCGGAGAAAGTCTTTCAACATGAGCCATTTAGTCTACAACAGCATACTCAGGTTAATTGTCTCACTAACAAGACTGTAGGAATTTGTGTCTATTTAAAAGAGCATTTGTAAGACCAGGCACTGCTTGTAGGCACTTTATAGTCCCATACATTTCATAAATGTTCAGTGGGGTTGAGGTCAGGGCTCTGTGGTGGAGACAGCAAGCGTTAGGATTTTGAGTTACCCAGAGTTCACAGCGAATGCCTCACGTAAGCATTGCAGCATTGTGTTGCCTTAAAACCAAACAAGGCTTGGACGGCTGTGATTCAGAACCTGTACAACTCAAAACCTGGTGTGAATTGATGGGACAGTGAACAAACTGTGAACAAATGTTTAATTTAAATCTCCATCTTGGTGTGAAATGAGGACTGTTCCCCACAAAGACAGATTATACTTTGAAATAAAGTTTGGATGGCGCTCAGATGGCACAGTAGTAAACTGCCAGCCCACTACTGCAGGGATCCTGGGTTTGAAGCCTCAGTGGTGATCTCAGTCTGTCGGTCGGGTATCTACTGTACATACAGACATGATGGGCAATTTCTGGAGGGTAGGCTGAAGTCCTGTGATAAATAAGCGTGCTGTCCGGGTGTTACTGTGTGTTACTGTGTTGTGCCTGGTGATTCCGGGGAAACGGACCAACCACGACCCTGACGAGGGTGAATTGGGGGTAAAACATGACTTTGGGAATGTCCAGCTCACTGCATATTAATGCTTTCACGAATCAGTCTGTTGTATCTCAAATCTCATTTATTGAACATCATGTGCACTAGAGAGTCTGTCTATTTTATTCTATGTAGTGCACTTTGAAAGGTAGCAGACACAATTTGAGACAGCAACGTTCCCGCTGGACTGTTTTATCCCCTCATAAAATCTTCCCAAAATTAGCAGCAAGGTTTTAATCATGTAAAAATGTTAAAAACTGTAACATTAAATGTTTTTGTGCACTAGAAGCTTCCCCACATGGTACTCCAGATGACCTTGGGATAATTGTTGCATCCACTACAGTAATAAGTACATTACTGTGTGTTTTCTATCTGTAATTTACATAATCTATTTTACAGAGTGTTAAAAAAGTGCATCTGTTTTTTTTTTTTTTTTATTACAAACCTGGAGTAGTGGAGTCCTTTTTACCCTGAGTTATTATAGTTATCTTAAGGTTATTATTGTTGATTGCTTATTTCTTCCACACCCGCCCCTAACAAAATAATGTGTGTATGATCCGCCCTGCACTGTAACATTTATAACATAAACTAATGGCCGCTATATGATAGGAGGTAAATGATAGCAGATTGTTTCACTTGACATCGTCTATAATGACATCGTCTCAGTGGTTATGACTTTAACTGGTAATCAGTTGCCACTAGTTTCCACTGTTGGGCCCCTGAGCATTGCAATGCTGCTAATGTAATATAAATGTTGTACATTTCCTTATGAAGGTATGTACAGTAGATGCAGCACGGCTTCAGTAGTGTTTAGCCGTAGTTATCTTGGATGTTACATGGTATTTTTTTTTACATGCCCACAACACAGTGGTACAAAATCCCCACAGATGTCGTACCTCAGCATGGAGTGGATTGAACAGAAGTGGAATCGAGTGAGTCTGAGTGCTTACAGATGATGCACTAGAGAGAGAAAGTCGACTAATCCTGACTCATCTGAGCTCTTATGATCTGAATTATTGGAATAAATTATATTTAATACACACTTCAACATTCTAGAGAGGTTTTATCCACCCACCTGTTCTTCCACCTTTCTATCCATCCACTAATTCATTTATCCATCAACTCATCCATCCATCTATTCATCCATCCACCCATCCATCTATTTGTTCATCCATCAACTCATCCATCCATCTGTTCATCCATCCACTCACATCCATTTATCCATCAACTCATCCATCCATCTACTTATTATTACATCCATCAACTCATCCATCCATCTGTTCATCCATCCATTCATCCTTCTACTCATCCATCCACTCATCCATCCACAAATCCATCCATCTGTTCATCCATCCACAAATCCATCCATCTGTTCATCCATATGTTCATCCATCCACCCATTGATTTATTCATCCATTTGTTCATCCATCCATCCACCCTTCTACTCATCCATCCATCTGTTCATCCATCCACTCACATCCATTTATCCATACGCATCCTACTATCTATAAATCCATTCATTCCTCCATCCATCCATCCATCCGTCCATCCTTCTACTTATTACTACGTACATCCATCCATTCATCTACTTATTATTACATCCATCCATCCATCTACTTATTATTCAAACATCCATCCATCCATCCATTTATCCATCCATCTACTTATTATTCAAACATCCATCCATCCCTCCATCCATCCATCCATCTACTTATTATTCAAACATCCATCCATCCCTCCATCCATCTACTTATTATTACGTACATCCATCCATCCATTTATATGCATCCTACTATCTATAAATTCATTCATACTTATCCATCCATCCATATTTATTCTACTACCTATAAATCCATCCATCAATTCATTCTTTTATCCATCCATCCTGTGTTGTCAAATTCCAGGACATCAGCAGTTTCTGAGAAATTTAGACCATCTCATCTAACATCCACATTCATGCTGCAGCTCACATCACATTTATAATTCTGGTGTTTTATGTGGCCGCGTGTCTGTGTGAGTTTTATTCGCCGTCCTGCTGCCTCGTGACTGAATGATTCATAATGACATGAATTAATTCAATCTTCAGCTTCTGATGAGTCAAAACAAACTGAAAAATACTGAGTCTCAGGCTAAATAATCCAATTATTGTTTTTATGGAAATTGAAACCTGCCTGTTTTACTCACACAGTAATAAATGTTTTTTTTTACATTCCAGAGGTGGTAAATTATATAAAACAGTGTATAAATCCATGAATAATGTGAGTGTGTCTCACACTTCACCCTGAATAAGAATTTGATCAGAGACTTGCTGGATGCTTGCTGGTACCTCCTACATACAATCAAAGACTCAGGTTCTGATGAGAAGCGGTTTTTGATCCGTTTGATTAGATTTTGAACTCGGTGGTCATGGTGCGTCCTCAGCAGGTAGAAACCTAGATTAGATCCGTCCACACTGCAGTACTGAGTCATCCTTCAATCTTCTTAGAGAGGAGTACAGAAGGAAAGAGGGAGTAGAAGATGGAGTCGTGGTGTCAGACATCTATTATGAAAAGGCTTTGAAGATACTCCTGGTTTTTCCTCTTCTCTGGTCAGGGTTTAGTGGGATGTGAGAGGATCTTCTGCTCAGGAGGGTTTGCTCTGCTTTTAATGGTCCTTGCATAACCCAGAAGATTAAAGGTTCTGTTGCATATTGAGCTCCACTTTTTGGAGTGTCTGAGCATCCATTCTTCGAAGCATATTGATGATTTTAACTCAGTATGACCCGCTGGTGCAACATCTGCTCTGAGACCAGTTTGGATGAACAGCTGGAGCTGGTAAAACACAGAACTCTTGTGCGTCCACGATTTTAAGGTTGCCTACATTAGACTACTAATAAAATTATGTTCTGATGGTAGTTTGAAGCTAAGAGACAGCACACATACAACCTTCAAATCTACTTTATTCAGATTGGGGTCTAAAAACACTGGACACAAGGTGGGAATGCCCTAGACAAGTGGGTAAATAAAGGACCCTAGACAGGGTATTGGTGTATTTAAGGGGCAAGAAGTCTTGCCAATCCGCAATCCTCCAGGCCACCCAAGGAGAACGGAGGTCCCTGCTGAGTCTGGTTCCTCTCAAGGTTTCTTCCTGTAATTTCAAGGGAGTTTTTCCTGCCACTGTCACCCTCGGCTTGCTCAACAGGGTTTTTTGTCTGTTGGTCCCGGATTCTGTAACGTGGCTTTGAGACAATATCTTTTGTGAAAAGTGCTATATAAATCAATTTGACTTGACTTGACATGTCCAGTTCCCCCATTGCATCATGCTTGACATCAGTGCCTGCCAAGATGGACTAGCCTACGCTCTACGTCTTCCTCCAAACACCTCAGCTGAACAGTAGAAGTCACTGTCACAGTGGGAACAAGGTGAAGGACTGGCACCGATCCAATCCCATCCAATACTCTGTATCGGTATCGGTCCAATATTGGCCCAAATCACTGGATCGGATATCGGAAGGAAAAAAACGTGTAATCCGATCTGATACTGTTGCTTAATGTAAATAATGTTTAATGTAAATAAGGCCATTGACTGCCCAACGTATCATTGGTACACAGCTTCCTACTATCGGAGACCTTCACCACCAGCGCTGTGTGCGCAGAGCACACAGCATCATCAGGGACCCCTACCACCCCAGCCACACACTGTATAACCTTCTGCCATCTGGGAAAAGATACAGGAGCATCCGTACCAGGACCCGTCGACTCAAAAACAGTTTTTTTCCCACTTCAGTTACTTTACTAAACGCTACACTATACCGCTAACTCCACCAACACCCTGGACTACACACTGGACCTATAATTTATCTTTTGCACCGTTAATAGCATTAACACTCCGGATTACACACTGGACTGTATTATTATTATTTATCATTAGCACCTGCACTTTACACAAACTTCATTCATATATATGTACAGTTATAGTTATTTTTCACCATCCTTATATAGTTATAGTTACAGCTGTATAGTTATTATTTACACATCTTTATTACTATTACTGATATTACTAATATATACCGAATTAATCTTTATTATTATTACTGTTATAATTATAATGTATACCTAGCTAGTCTTTATTATTATTAGTATTATTATTATAATACATACTCATTTTTACTCGTATGCTTATTGTTATTATTACTATTATGTATATAGTACTATGTACTTAGATATAATTCCGTATATGTAAATAGCTATCTGTCTGTCTGTCTGTCTGTCTGTCTGTCTGTCTGTCTGTCTGTCTATCTATCTATCTATCTATCTATCTATCTAAAGCAAATATTTATTTATTTATTTATTTATTTATTTATTTATTTATTTATTTTTGTCTTGACACCTCTACTGTGACCTGTTTTGGGACAGTTTTCCTGTCTCTCTTCACATAGCCCGTTCCTTTAGCTTCAACATGGGTGATTGAACTTAATTTCTCTCAATCTGTTGTTTGCTGCCGGCCCGGCATTGGTTACGTCTGTTGCTGATAACCGGTCTGTGGTTCTGGTTGTGCCTCGGGCTAATGCAGCCTAGCTTTTATCTTCCCGGTATTTTTTCTGTGGAGAATGTATGGCTAGCGGTTGGGTTCATGCAGGTCTTCTGCATTGCGTGAGCCTACTTGTACCTGTATGATTTTTTTTTTTTTTATGGAACTGTTATGTTACCTTACTTTCTCGTCTGGATCGTTCACCTGTGGATTATCTGCCTAGTCATGTGGCAGCTGCCTGATTTTAAGGAAATCTCTCGCGTTTACTCCTTGGCTGAACTTTATCATCTACGCTCTTCATATCGTCTCGACTCCACAATATACAATTTATGTCATTCCATTGGCATTACACGTTGGCCGTGTTACATCCATCGTGGCCGCAGACATCATCATTTTTTTACATCAGTCATCTGTCTCTGCTATTCCTTTTATTTATGGCTCGGTCCCTGCGCCCAGGAGTTGCCCATCCATGTCCATACATCCAGCGTGAGTGGACTACAGTGTTCTAAGTGAGGTTCAGTTGCCGCTCCATGTCAGATAAAGTCGTCCTTCTTGATGACCTCGGACAGCATCACCTGGACCTGCTCTTCCTGACCGAAAGCTGGCAATCGCATGGTGATTATTTTCATCTAAATGCGGCCACCCCACCCGGCTTAAAATATATAAACGACACCGTTTCCCTGTTAGCCACAGACGTCCTCTTCAAAATCCAGCAGGGTTCATTCATATAAAAACATGACAGAACTTTGCGTCAATTCTAATTGGTCCATCGCGTTTGATTGACATCAACCTCTTCCAGTTGTAGACACAAAGCCAGATGTGTCACGTGAACGAATGCTCGAACGTAAGTGAAACCAAAAATGCTGCTAGTGAAAATAAAAACAACAGTTGTGTATAAGTGATGTTGTAGCTTCTGTATTTATTCCTTTAGAATATTTGTTTCACAGTCTGAGCGTTGTTATTTAGATAGCTAGTTTACCCATGGTGCATTGAGACGTGTATTATTACTGCTTAGTTGTTTGAGAGGAGAAATGACGGTATCGGATAGGTATCGGTTTCGGCAGATACTCAATTTGCAGTATCAGTATCTGTATCGGACATAAAAAAGTGGTATCGAGTCAGCCCTAATTATGTGCTTCCAACCTTGTGGGAACAGATTTGGGAATCACCCTGATCTAAATGTAATTTATCTATACCTGTGTTTCTGAGAGGAACTCCACGATGACACGGTGAGAACCCTCCACAGACCAGAGATCAGAGCAGCAATCAAACCCATGTCCCCAGAACCCTGGAGCTGTGCAGCACCAACACCTCTACAGAACCACTTTACTTTATATTGCTATTTTGATCCTGTAAGCATGCTGGGCTCTACCTTTAGGAGGTCTGAGTCTGTGGGAATGAACACCGCTGTCGTCTCGGCATTCAAACTGGACCCAGTCCAACTGCTGGGAAGCCGTTCAGCCCGAGTCTTCATCTGCCAAGTACATGATGTGTGTTCAGTTTCTCCTTCCTTCTGCTCCTGCCAACACAACGTCCTACAGGATAAAGATCTACAACATGAAGATTCATTCATTCATCTACAGTAACCACTTCATCCTGATCAGGGTCACAGTGGGGCTCAGAGAGACTGGGTGTCAAAGTTTGGCGAGCTGAGAAACGTCCTGGACTTTTAGTTCTTTTACTGGTTCATTGTGACGGGTCAGCAATTTGGGCAAAAATATGTGGACACCCGAACATGATCTTGTTAGATGGGCATTAATATGAAGTTTCCCAGTCCCCTTTGCAGCTATAACAGTCTTATCTAGAAATGCTTTCAACATAATTTTGAATTGTGTCTGTGGAAATTTGTGCCTGTTCAGACAAAAGACGTGTGTGTGGTGAATTGATGTATGAATTCTTGGACCGGCTGCTTCTCCTGTATTGTAAAGTTTTAGTTTCTTTCCGACCCGGTTACTTTCTGAAGTTCATGTCAGTGATACTCGACACCTTTATTTACTAATTCATTTTTCAACCACTGTCACGTCCCGGTCATTTGTGTTAATTATGCCACACAGAGGAATTTTACACAGTTAATTCTGTAAACATCGAGTTCCAGCTTTACTAAAATGTTTGGTTTTGTATTAAACCACATGACTTGTTACTGTAAATAATGTATGATCATGGAAATAGATATAGATATGTCGTGGATATGTCATAGAAGAGTCATTGATATGTCAAAGAAAAGTCATGGATATGTCATGGAAAAGACATGGTAATGTCATGGATATGTGATGGAAATGTAATGGATATGTCATGGAAGAAAACATGGATATGTCATTTATATTGAATAGTCATGGATATGTCATGAAACAAAACATGGAAAGTCATGGATATGTCATTGATATGTCATGAAAAAACATGGACATGTCATGGAAGTGTCATGGAAAAGACATGGACATGTCATGGATATTTCATAGAAGAGTCATGGATATGTCATAGAAGAAAACGTATATGTCATGGAAATGTCATTAATATTGAATAGTTATGAATATGTCATAGAAAAAACATGGATATGTCATGGAAAAGTCATGGTAATATGGGAATGTCATGGAACAAAACATGGATATGTCATTAAAATGTCATGGATATGTTATGAAAAGACGGATATGTAATGGAAAAGTCACAGAAAAGACATGGGAATGTCATGGAACAAAACAGGGATATGTCATGGAACAGTCCCAGAGGTTTGTTGGTGACAGTGTGTCTGAACCCTGTACAGAAGAATAATGAACAGTATCTGACTGATGATTCAGCACGACTGTGTAAATCTCCTGTAGTTTATTTTATTTGTGGACACTTGGATACACGATCACTCCTCTGTGTTTCAGATAGAAACAGAGTTTTTATGTGTTAAATCTGTGGGACTTGGACGGCGGCGCTGGAACATCTGTGTGTTTTTATTTTGGACAGATTTGAAGGAGCTTTTTACATTTATATCCTTCTGAGACAATTCTGCTCACCAGATGGGGCATCCATAACTGTCTGAGAAACATAAAGCTACAGACTCTACGGCTAACTATATTACACACTGTATGGCCAAAAGTATGTGGACACACTTTTTATGATTGAATTCAGTTGTTTCTGCCACTTACACTGCTAACAGGTGTAAAAATGATCTGCTTTTAACATTGTGGCAGCAGTTTGTACCTTATTACTTGCTCTAATTTGCCCTGTCCCAACTTTTTTTGGAACGTGTTGCAGGCCTGAAATGCAGGAATGGATGTTGTTGACCAGACAAAACATGAAACATCTCAGGTCTTCAATGGAATTAAAGTCGATGTATTTGTAAGAAACACTGCATTTGTTTTTGTACTTTCCACGCTGTCCCAACTCTTTCTGATTTAG
Organism: Trichomycterus rosablanca; assembly: GCF_030014385.1. NCBI lineage: Eukaryota > Metazoa > Chordata > Actinopteri > Siluriformes > Trichomycteridae > Trichomycterus > Trichomycterus rosablanca. The sequence continues at coordinate 53,296,733 of NC_085991.1, read as the reverse complement.
GATCTCATATTGAACTGCACACATGCTCTGTGAGCTCAGCATTATTCTCTCGGTGGAGCAGGCCCAGGACCAGGCCTGCTGACCTCATGCGGAAGGAATCCAGTTCCAGCGTCTCCTCTTTAACATGCTCCCTGTCTGCTCCCCGTCTGCTCCCCGTCTGCCCTCAGTCTTCTCCTAAATCATCTGCACATGTGATCAGATGTGATGAGAGCTTCACCTGGTTTATCTGGACTGAGATCATCCCTCCTTCAATCCCTAAATGTACACAAACGTGCGCTCGAGGAGCAGAGGTCTGGTGCAGCCATCAGGAACTGCTTTCATTTCACTGTTTATTTAAAGTTAATCTCTTCAGTCCGGTTTAAACCCTGATTTTTTTTATGATCCTTTGGCCGACAGTCACATGCAGAAGTTTGGAAACCTCGGTTATATTTCTCATCTACAGCAGGGGTTCTCAGGAGGTGTGTCACTCTTTCCTGGTCATATTTAACAACTTAATAAGATTAATTATTTCTGAATAGTGCCACAAGGTTTAGCACTGGCCACACGTTACAACTTTGATGTAATTCTGTAGGTTTCTCTGGATTTGTACATGTTCACCACTCACCATAATCATCCATGCTTAGAAATGTAGAAATGAATAATTCTACACGTGTGAGTTCTATTCTGTATGAGTAGTTTGTAAAGATCGACTGTCTATCTGTGTATTATGTGAACCTGTGGATGAGTAGATGGATGGATGGATGAATGGATGCATTAATGTATTGATGGATGGATGGACAGATGGATTGATGTAGAGATGAATGTATTGGCACTTGAGAAGTTTGTAGATGGATAGATTGATGGATGGATTGATGAATGGATGAATAAATGGATGGATGGGTAGATAGATGTACAGATGAATGGATTGATTGGCACTTAAGCAGTTTGTGGATGTATTGATGGATAGATGGATGTAAAGATGAATGGAATGTTTGGCACTTGAGAAGATGTATGTATGGATGGATTGATGGATGTACAGATTAATGGATGGATGGATTCTGGATGGATGATGGATGATGGATGGATGGATGGATGGATTCTGGATGGATGAATTGATGGATGGATGAATGAATGGATGGGTAGATAGATGTACGGATGGATGGATTGATGGATGGATGGATGAATGGATGGGTAGATAGATGTACGGATGGATGGATTGATGGATGGATGAATGAATGGATGGGTAGATAGATGTACAGATGGATGGATTGATGGATGGATGGATGAATGAATGGATGGGTAGATAGATGTACAGATGGATGGATTGATGGATGGATGGATGAATGGATGGGTAGATAGATGTACAGATGGATGGATTGATGGATGGATGGATGAATGAATGGATGGGTAGATAGATGTACGGATGGATGGATTGATGGATGGATGGATGAATGAATGGATGGGTAGATAGATGTACAGATGGATGGATTGATGGATGGATGGATGAATGGATGGGTAGATAGATGTACAGATGGATGGATTGATGGATGGATGGATGAATGAATGGATGGGTAGATAGATGTACAGATGGATGGATTGATGGATGGATGGATGAATGAATGGATGGGTAGATAGATGTACAGATGGATGGATTGATGGATGGATGGATGAATGAATGGATGGGTAGATAGATGTACAGATGGATGGATTGATGGATGGATGGATGAATGAATGGATGGGTAGATAGATGTACGGATGGATGGATTGATGGATGGATGAATGAATGGATGGGTAGATAGATGTACAGATGGATGGATTGATGGATGGATGGATGAATGAATGGATGGGTAGATAGATGTACAGATGGATGGATTGATGGATGGATGGATGAATGAATGGATGGGTAGATAGATGTACAGATGGATGGATTGATGGATGGATGGATGAATGAATGGATGGGTAGATAGATGTACAGATGGATGGATTGATGGATGGATGGATGAATGGATGGGTAGATAGATGTACAGATGGATGGATTGATGGATGGATGGATGAATGAATGGATGGGTAGATAGATGTACAGATGGATGGATTGATGGATGGATGGATGAATGAATGGATGGGTAGATAGATGTAGAGATGGATGGATTGATGGATGGATGGATGAATGAATGGATGGGTAGATAGATGTACAGATGGATGGATTGATTGGCACTGGGAAGTTTGAGGATGAATGGATGTGAGAAAGGAGTGAGATCACTTATGAACTTATCGTTTTAGGGTAGTGGTAGCTGTAGCTCAGCGATTTAGGTACTGTTCAAAGTGTGTTCAGTCACAATTGAAAATGCTGAATACTGGAAGTGTGATGATTATGGAGGGTGGATGGATTGATGGGTGAGTAGATGAACGAATGGTCTGATGGGCAGTCGGTTAAGTGTATGAAGGATGATTGGAAGGGTGGAGGAATATATAAATGGGAAATAGAGCGTATACCATCACTATTCAACACAGCGTGTGTGTGTGTGTGTGTGTGTGTGTGTGACTGGTCCTACTGATCCTCTGTGTTAGCCGGCTGTGTTAGCATGCTGTTAACACTTTGTTCTCTCTGTGGGCGCTCTTTGAAAACTGGCCAAGAAAGGTGTGTGAACCAGGTGTGTGTAGGTGTGTGTGTGTGTGTGTGTGTGTGTGTGTGTGTGTGTATAGGTTTGACTGGATTCCTGAATGCGACTCCTTTCATGATTCTTATTGTTCTCTCTCACACACACACACACACAATGGAACCCTTTAACTGTGTTTTTCCCATGCAGTATGAACTGTAGTATAGTCCTGTGTGTGTGTGTGTGTGTGTGTGTGTGTGTGTGTGTGTGTGTTAGCAGTTAGCGGACGTCCCGTTTTCGGCGCTCTCTCGGGAGACATCCCCGTAATCGTCGTGCTTCCAGCAGCGTCTGTGTTCTCAGATCGCGGGATCACACCAGCTGTGCATTAATAAAACATTTCATCTCCACAACCAATCGCTTACAGAGCAGCGACGTTAATCATCGACCCGCTAACGCACAGAGAAACCCGGGTTCCATCAGCGCTGTCGGGTTCCAAACTTCACCTCTGGTGGCTGACGATTGATCCGAACCGAGAGCTGACATGACAGATAAGGACGTTTGTATCGCCAAAGGAAATTATTAAAAGCACCTCCTTGTTTCTACACTTACTGTCCATGTTATCAGCTCCACTTACCATATAGAAGCACTTTGTAGTTCTACAATTACTGACTGTAGTCCATCTGTTTCTCTGCATGCTTTGTTACCCCCTTTCATGCTGTTCTTCAATGGTCAGGACCCCCACAGGACCCCCACAGAGCAGGTATTATTTAGGTGGTGGATCATTCTCAGCACTGCAGTGACACTGACATGGTGGTGGTGTGTTAGTGTGTGTTGTGCTGGTATGAGTGGATCAGACACAGCAGCGCTGCTGGAGTTTTAAAACACCTCACTGTCACTGCTGGACTGAGAATCGTCCACCAACCAAAAATATCCAGCCAACAGCGCCCCGTGGGCAGCGTCCTGTGACCACTGATGAAGGTCTAGAAGATGAACGACTCAAACAGCAGCAATAGATGAGCGATCGTCTCTGACTTTACATCTACAAGGTGGACCGACTAGGTAGGAGTGTCTAATAGAGTGGACAATGAGTGGACACGGTGTTTAAAAACTCCAGCAGCGCTGCTGTGTCTGATCCACTCATACCAGCACAACACACACTAACACACCACCACCATGTCAGTGACCATTGAAGAACAGCATGAAAGGGGGTAACAAAGCATGCAGAGAAACAGATGGACTACAGTCAGTAATTGTAGAACTACAAAGTGGAGCTGATTAAATGGACAGTGAGTGTAGAAACAAGGAGGTGGTTTTAATGTTATGGCTGATGATGTCCTTCGTTTCCATTTTTCTGACTTTTATAGTCGTTCAGGCGGCACGGTGGAATGTTCGGTTTGTATGTTCTCCCCGTGTCCTCCTACAGTCCAAAGATGTGCAAGTGAGGTGAATCAGAGACACTAAATTGTCCATGACTGAAACCAAAGTGAGTAAAACACTCCGGGTTGTTCCTCAGTTCACTCTTTAGCTGGTCCACATTTTGGCCCCTTGACCAGGAGCGTCTCCTCCGGGGTTTGTTCCTCGGTTCAGCGTTCAGGGGTGGTCCACGTTTTGGCACCTGAACCCCGCTATTAACAGTGTGTGTACAGGAGTAACGTAGCAACAGGCGTTCTTGGCCGGAGCTCGGTTAATGATGCCATCGTTTCCTCCTCCTCCTCACACCATTCAACAAAAACACTGGCTGATTGTTTCATCTGAACCCGTCGCCGCTTTCGTTCCACCGGCGTCGGGGTTGTTCACGCCCGTGTTTGTGCCACACGGATCGTTCAGGGGTCTCGACTCTCGGCGAACGATCACCCATGGAGGATCAGTACTTGATCTAATGATATTCTGTGTTTGATAAATATGTTAAATATGAAGCCTGTGGACACTTTGACACCTGATCATGAGCTTGACGGACGTCCCGTCCAAAAACAATAAGCATTTAAATTGTGGACGGTGTTTCTCCAGAGTATCTTGTTTACCGTTTGGGTCTTCGTGCTTCTCGTTGGCTCGTTCGTTGTTCTTCTAATTGTTTCTGCCCGTCCTCCTCCTCCTTTACCTCCAACTCTTCTAGCCGTAACTGCTTCTTTTCATGATGTGTCAGAAATAAAAGACCTTCAGTTTGGAATCAGAGGTCGAGGATCCATTTGTTTGTCGTCTTTGCCACAAAAGTCTTCAGTTCAAGGGCATCGATCTTGTGGAACTTTTCTTGATTTATATCGAGGGCAGCTGGTAAGGTCGCTGGTTCAAGCCCCACCACGTCCAGGTTGCTGCTGTTGGGCCCTTGAGCAAGGCCCTCATCCCTCAATTGCTTAGACTGTACACTGTCATAGTAATGTAAGTCGCTTTGGATGCAGACGTCCGCTAAATGCCGAAAATGTAAATGTATATTTCTTTTCTGAGTAGGTTCTGTGAAACCTTTCTACAGCACTTTGGAGCGTCTGTGGGAATTTGTGCCCCCTTAGTCTGATGTTGGGAGAGAAGAGAAGGTCTGACTCATCCCAGAAGTCTTGAGTGTTCACCAGGATATGGCAGAAAAAACTACGTTCAATCATGAGGAGGGTGTCCACACACTTTTGGACATGTAGTGTATTTCCAATGGAATTCTAATGGAAAGTTCTACAGAGCCTTAAACACAACGAGAAGAAGGTCGATGCCCGTCGACTTTTGGTGCCGAAGAGGTTTGAGAGACCTCGGTGGCACAGACGATGTACAGATGGATCTACATGTTTGGCATTTAGAAGATCCCTTTATGCAAAGTTTACTGTCTAAGCAACTGAGGGTTAAGGGCCTTGCTCAAGGGCCCAACAATGACAACCTGGCAGTGGTGGTGGGGCTTGAACCAGCGACCTTTTGGTTGCTAGTCCAGTACCTTAACCAGTAGGCTACGACTGCCTAGGCGTCAGCATTTACCAGTATACAGTCATTATACAGTCTGAGCTATTGAGGGTTAAGGGCCTTGCTTAAGGGCCCAACACTGACAACCTGGCAGTGGTGGGGCTTGAACCAGCGACCTTTCGGTTACTAGTCCAGTACCCTAAACAAGATACTCTGGAGAAACACAGCGCAGTATCACACTCAAGCAGTCGCTGGCGCTTCATTTCACCTGCCAGTGGCTGAGACTTACATCATCACTAGACCAGACAGTGGACCGCCCTCACTAAAGCACCGTTTACCCTCTACAGCGCCTAATATTATTAAACGATTCCGGAAGTTTGGAGCACAAAGAGTGTCCCGTGACCTTCACTCCATCAGAAGGAAGGAGTTTGCTAGTTCGGGAAGCTTTTTGGCGGGAAACCGGACCAGAGAACGTAGCGGATCGAGGTTCTCCGGCTCCCGTCCGTCCCGCCGTCCGCTAGGCTCTATAACGAGGCTTTTAACACTGACGGTACAGATTTGAGTGATGAAGTCGCTGATGATAAAACGCCTGTCGAGCCTCAAGCTGCGCACCCTGATGGCTAATTCAACCCAATTAGCATAATCACCATATGCTAATTTAATTAGGCTAACACCTCGTCTCTGTACGATGGGGTGAAGACGCTCGCCCGTCAAACCCGTCTGAAGTACCCACGTGCTTTATTGTTATGGCATCATACACACACAGAGGGGGACGCCCTGAATGAGCGTAAGTATGTGGACACCCATCGCTTTAGGGAAGGCCCCTTCCTGCCCCGTCATCATCACACCCCCGAGCTCAAAAATACTCACACAGCACCTTAATGGCTTCGTTTTATGATGTAGAAAGTTCTGTTACGTGGTTTTACTTTGTGTCCTGGCCTCCCGGTTCTGTAGTGACATCACTCCTGCTAAATATAATCCAACACACACACACACACACACTCACACACACACACTCACACACACACACACACACCGTGACAGCAGCTGTGTAATCCTAAACGCCACCCACAAGCATGAGCATCAATATACCAACTGGTAATGTAATCAGTGTGTGTGTGTGTGTGTGTGTGTGTGTGTATTCCTCTGTGTGTATGTATGTCTCTCTGTGTGTGTATGTGTGTGTATGTGCCTCTGTGTGTGTATATGTGTGCCTCTGTGTATGAGTGTGTGTATGAGTGTGTATATATGTGTGTGCGTGCCTCTGTGTATGTGTACCTTTGTGTGTATGTGTGCCTCTGTGTATCTGTGTGTGTGTATATATGTGTGTGTACCTCTGTGTGTATATGTGTGTGTGTGCCTCTGCGTGTATATGTGTGTGTGTATGTGTGTGTACCTCTTTGTGTATGTGTGTGTGTGTGTGTGTATGTGTGTATGCATGCATGTGTGTGTATGTGTGTGCGTGCCTCTGTGTATGTGTGCCTCTGTGTATGAGTGTGTATATGTGTGTGTGTGCCTCTGTCTATCTGTGTGTGTGTATATGTGTGTGTGTGCCTCTTGTGTCTCTGTGTATGAGTGTGTATATATGTGTGTGCGTGCCTCTGTGTATGTGTACCTTTGTGTGTATGTGTGCCTCTGTGTATCTGTGTGTGTGTATATATGTGTGTGTACCTCTGTGTGTATATGTGTGTGTGTGCCTCTGCGTGTATATGTGTGTACCTCTTTGTGTATGTGTGTGTGTGTGTGTGTATGTGTGTATGCATGCATGTGTGTGTATGTGTGTGCGTGCCTCTGTGTATGTGTGCCTCTGTGTATGAGTGTGTATATGTGTGTGTGTGCCTCTGTCTATCTGTGTGTGTGTATATGTGTGTGTGTGCCTCTTGTGTCTCTGTGTATGAGTGTGTATATATGTGTGTGCGTGCCTCTGTGTATGTGTACCTTTGTGTGTATGTGTGCCTCTGTGTATCTGTGTGTGTGTATATATGTGTGTGTACCTCTGTGTGTATATGTGTGTGTGTGCCTCTGCGTGTATATGTGTGTACCTCTTTGTGTATGTGTGTGTGTGTGTGTGTATGTGTGTATGCATGCATGTGTGTGTATGTGTGTGCGTGCCTCTGTGTATGTGTGCCTCTGTGTATGAGTGTGTATATGTGTGTGTGTGCCTCTGTCTATCTGTGTGTGTGTATATGTGTGTGTGTGCCTCTTGTGTCTCTGTGTATGAGTGTGTATATATGTGTGTGCGTGCCTCTGTGTATGTGTACCTTTGTGTGTATGTGTGCCTCTGTGTATCTGTGTGTGTGTATATGTGTGTGTGTGCCTCTTGTGTCTCTGTGTATGAGTGTGTATATATGTGTGTGCGTGCCTCTGTGTATGTGTACCTTTGTGTGTATGTGTGCCTCTGTGTATCTGTGTGTGTGTATATATGTGTGTGTACCTCTGTGTGTATATGTGTGTGTGTGCCTCTGTGTCTCTGTGTATGAGTGTGTATGTATGTGTGTGCCTCTGTGTATGAGTGTGTGTGTACCTCTGTGTGTGTGTGTGCCTCTGTGTATGTGTGTGTATGTGTACCTCTGTGTGTATGTGTGTGTGTGTGCCTCTGTATGAGAGTGTGTGTGTATGTGTACCTCTGTGTGTATGTGTGTGTGTGTGCCTCTGTGTATGTGTGTGTATGTGTACCTCTGTGTGTATGTGTGTGTGTGTGCCTCTGTATGAGTGTGTGTGTATGTGTACCTCTGTGTGTATGTGTACCTCTGTGTGTATGTGTGTGTGTGTGCCTCTGTGTATGTGTGTGTATGTGTACCTCTGTGTGTATGTGTGTGTGTGTGCCTCTGTATGAGTGTGTGTGTATGTGTACCTCTGTGTGTATGTGTGTGTGTGTGCCTCTATGTAATCAGTGTGTGTGTGTGTGTGTGGCTCTGTATATGTGTGTGTGTGTGGCTCTGTGTATATGTTTATGTATGTGTGTGTATATATGTGTTCCTTTGTGTGGGACAGTTGTGGCCTAGCGATTAAGATACTGGACTAGTAATCCAAAGGTCGCTGGTTCAAGCCCCACCACTGCCAGGTTGCCACTGTTGGGCCCTTGAGCAAGGCCCTTAACCCTCAATTGCTAAGACAATACAACGTCACAGTACTGTAAGTCACTTTGGATAAAAGCATCTGCTAAATGCTGAAAATGTAAATGTGTGTGTGTGTGTGTGTGTGTGTGTGTGTGTGTGTACTGTATTTGTGTATATGTGTGTGTGTGTGCCTCTGTGTATGTGTGTATGTGCCTCTATGTAATCAGTGTGTGTGTGTGTGTGTGTAAAGCTCTATTGCTATGATAGCACCTGTCAAATGCCTGTGTTGCTTCTATAACTACCGGTGAGCTCTGATTACAGGTGTGTGTGTGTGTGTGTGTGTGTGTGAAGGATTTATTTATATCATTGCTTTTAAATTTGACTTAATTAAAATATTTATAATTTTAAATGTAATTAAAATGATTCAGTTTGACAGCAGAATCGAACCTGCTGCTCTTTCCCCAACATTCACAAAATGTCCCAACATTTTTGGAAACTATAGATTAGTGCTGAATAATTCTGATCACCTGATTCATGCGGGACTGCAATAGAACACTTAGAGCGGCACCAGTGTCATGTGGCCAAAAGTATGTGGACACCTTACTTTGAGCTTGTTGGGCATCCTATTATGAAACCATGGGCAATAATGTAGAGTTGACTGTAGAGTGTGTCTGTGGGAATTCGTGCCCATTCTCATGGGTGCTGATGTTGGACACTGGTGGCTCTGGGATTAGGCATCTGGACCGTGATCAACAGTCCTTGGTCTTGGCGCCCAGGTGGAGCAGCGGGATATTTAGCAGTGAATTTGAAACAAGGACCTGAGCTCTGTAATTAAGAGCGGTGTCCATATACTTTTGGCCATACTGTTTAATGGGGTCTTGGTAAAGATCAAAAAGATTTGATTGGGCGTTATCCATCCTCTGCCCCGTACTCATACTGCCCCGCCCCGCCCCGCCCCGCCCAACCCCACCCTATGGTGTTGATATGCTGTAATCAGTGTGTGTTTGTGTATGTGTGTGTGTGTGTGTGTGTGTGCCTCTGTGTGTATTTGTGTGTGTACCTCTGTGTATGTGTGTATACATGTGTGTGTATATATGTATGCATATGTGTGTGTGTGTGCGTGTATGTGTGTATGTACCTCTGTGTAATCAGTGTGTGTGTGTATATGTATGCATGTGTGTGTGTGTGTGTGTATGTACAGTGTATCACAAAAGTGAGTACACCCCTCACATTTCTGCAAATATTTCATTATATACTGTCTTCTGAAAATAACTCAACACACAGCCATTAATGTCTAAATAGCTGCAACATAAGTGAGTACACCCCACAGTGAACATGTCCAAATTGTGCCCAAATGTGTCGTTGTCCCTCCCTGGTGTCATGTGTCAAGGTCCCAGGTGTAAATGGGGAGCAGGGCTGTTAAATTTGGTGTTTTGGGTACAATTCTCTCATACTGGCCACTGGATATTCAACATGGCACCTCATGGCAAAGAACTCTCTGAGGATGTGAGAAATAGAATTGTTGCTCTCCACAAAGATGGCCTGGGCTATAAGAAGATTGCTAACACCCTGAAACTGAGCTACAGCATGGTGGCCAAGGTCATACAGCGGTTTTCCAGGACAGGTTCCACTCGGAACAGCCTTCGCCAGGGTCGACCAAAGAAGTTGAGTCCACGTGTTCGGCGTCATATCCAGAGGTTGGCTTTAAAAAATAGACACATGAGTGCTGCCAGCATTGCTGCAGAGGTTGAAGACGTGGGAGGTCAGCCTGTCAGTGCTCAGACCATACGCCGCACACTGCATCAACTCGGTCTGCATCGTCGTCATCCCAGAAGGAAGCTGACGCACAAGAAAGCCAGCAAACAGTTTGCTGAAGACAAGCAGTCCAAGAACATGGATTACTGGAATGCCCTGTGGTCTGACGAGACCAAGATAAACTTGTTTGGCTCAGATGGTGTCCAGCATGTGTGGCGGCGCCCTGGTGAGAAGTACCGAGACGACCGTATCTTGCCTACAGTCAAGCATGGTGGTGGTAGCATCATGGTCTTGGGCTGCATGAGTGTTGCTGGCACTGGGGAGCTGCAGTTCATTGAGGGAAACATGAATTCCAACATGTACTGTGACATTCTGAAACAGAGCATGATCCCCTCCCTTCGAAAACTGGGCCTCATGGCAGTTTTCCAACAGGATAACGACCCTAAACACAACCTCCAAGATGACAACTGCCTTGCTGAGGAAGCTGAAGGTAAAGGTGATGGACTAAACCCAATTGAGCACCTGTGGCGCATCCTCAAGTGGAAGGTGGAGGAGTTCAAGGTGTCTAACATCCACCAGCTCCGTGATGTCATCATGGAGGAGTGGAAGAGGATTCCAGTAGCAACCTGTGCAGCTCTGGTGAATTCCATGCCCAGGAGGGTTAAGGCAGTGCTGGATAATAATGGTGGTCACACAAAATATTGACACTTTGGGCACAATTTGGACATGTTCACTGTGGGGTGTACTCACTTATGTTGCAGCTATTTAGACATTAATGGCTGTGTGTTGAGTTATTTTCAGAAGACAGTAAATCTACACTGCTATACAAGCTGCACACTGACTACTCTAAGTTATATCCAAGTTTTATTTCTATAGTGTTGTCCCATGAAAAGATATAATAAAATATTTGCAGAAATGTGAGGGGTGTACTCACTTTTGTGATACACTGTATGTGTGTGTACCTCTGTGTAATCAGTGTGTGTGTGTGTGTGTGTATGTATGTGTGTGTGTACCTCTGTGTAATCAGTGTGTGTATATTTGTATGCATGTGTGTGTGTGTGTGTGTGTGTATGTATGTGTACCTCTGTGTTTGTATGTGTGTATGTGTGTGTGTATGTGGGTCCAGGTAAAGATGAAAGAGATTTGATTGGGCGGCCCCGCCCGGCCCCGCCCTGTGTTGTTGATATGCTAGTACTGGATTAGATCTCAGTGTTTCTTGCTGCAACCTGATGCTGAGATGAGTGAGAATCGTCTCTCCTGCTCTTCCTCCTCTTTGTTCTCCTCTTTTCTCCTCTTAGCGCCGCTAATCCTCCAAATCTTACCGTTACCCCCCTGTGTCTCATTCTCTTCACCCCCCCCCCCCCTGCTCCCTGAGTCGGTGCTTTCTTTCTCCTCTCTCGCTGTTAGATTCTCCGTCTGAATCGTGCGAGAGCAGTGAGTGGATTTTTCCCTCGAGGCGTCATATCCATATCTCGCTCTCTCTCAGATTCCAATTCAAGAAGCTTTATTAGCATGACAGGGAGACCTACATGACCTCACTCTCTGTCTACACAGACACGTTTCCCATCATCCTGCACTCCTGAGAAGAGGGCGTGTCTAAATGCTTAGATCCCTCAAAATGCTCCTGAGGCGCCTTCATTCTGAGTGATGATCTGACTGAATAACGAGGGAGCGTCCACCGCCTCCTCAGCACTGAGAGCAATCCCAGCATTCAATGCGGCATGACTTTTCTCGTACAGAACTACAATTATGGCGGACGAATCAATGCGAAGCAACCAACAGAGTTCCTTTCAAATGTAAACAATTCTCATTTATGTTTAATCTGTATAAAGGTGTAATTATACGAGTGTCGTTTATCTGTACATTGGGGCGTCAGGGAGAGTTTAAACGTTTTTGGTACACGGAGGGAGACGTTAGCCGGCGTGCTAGCGTCAGTTTGAACGTTCTGATGCTAACTGTGTTAGCTTAGTAAGCTAAAGCTGCGGTGATGTAGAGTCTAAATAATCTGATTATGAGCTCCAGTCGAGTCACGAGTCTTTAGGCTAGAGTCCGAGTCAAGTCACGAGTCTTTAGGCTAGAGTCCGAGTCAGGTCATGAATCAATATAATAAACACAAAACATATATTATAAATGTAGCGTAGAAATAAAGAAATAATCTGTAAGTTCAGATAAAAACAACAACAGATTAGCGAGTGTATTAGCCGTTTTACTTCGTGCCTTTACTTTCCTCCTCATTGTGTAAATGAATGTAATTTCTGTAACAAGAAGATTCCAGTTAAAAGCTTCAACTGATACGTTTTGTTTTCATTACAGAACAAAAGCGCTCGATAAATCACGGCACAGCGGCCAAAATCCCAAACACAGCAAAAACATCATAACCGCTGCTTACCTGAGCTTCTGTTCTTCCAGATGCTATTACATTTATAAGCGTGTGTCCCATTAGGAACAGAATCCGTTATTTTGTAAATGTGCTTATAATTAAAAACCTCCAAACTTTTCCCGGTCGTGAAGTAAAACAGGAAGTGGTTAGAAAGCCGATCGAGCGTTTCATTACCACGTCATCTGTGTGACGCAAACCGAATAAATGCAAATAACAGCATTTCTTACTAACAATTACAATCAGAAGCTCTGATTGGTTCAGAAAGCGTCTTACAATCATTAGCACCGATTCTGTAGGAGCGTTCCATTCACCCCGGTTGTTCCTGTGAAGTGCACTACGTAGGGTATTCCACCATTTTAAGTGAGATTGATTATTATTGGTTATTATTATTTATTAATATTTTTGATTATTATTAGTGATTATTATTGATTATTATTATTGATTATTATTGGTTATTATTATTTATTATGATTGGTGATTATTATTTATTATTATTGTTTTTTATTACTGATTATTATTGGTGATTATTACTGATTATTATTGGTGATTATTATTTATTATGATTGATATTATTGATTATTATTGATTGTTATTATTGATTATTATTATTGGTTATTATTATTGATTATTATTGGTGATTATTATTTATTATGATTGATTATTAATATTGATTATTATTGGTTATTATTATTGATTATTATTGGTGATTATTATTTATTATGATTGATTATTATTATCGATTATTATTGGTGATTGTTATTGATTATTATTGGTGATTATTATTAATTATGATTGATTATTATTATTGATTATTATTGGTTAATTATTATTGATGATTATTATTGATTAATATTATTGGTTATTATTATTTGTTATGATTGGTTAATTATTATTGATTATTATTGGTGATTATTATTTATTATGATTGATTATTATTATTGGTTAATATTAGTGATAATTACTGATTATTAGTGATTATTATTGGTTATTATTATTGATTATTATTAGTGATTAGTATTTCAGTAGTAGGGTAAGTAAATGTGTTCAGAAGAATTATAACATAATAATAACATATAAAGTCGATGTTTATCTCTCTCTCTCTCTCTCTCTCTCTCTCTCTCTCTCTCTCACTCACTCTCTCGTTCCATCACTCTATCAGAACATCTGTGTGGTGGTGGTGGTGGTGATGGTGGTTCCAGAACGGTTCCACCTCCCTCTCTGTTAAAGGCTTCATCCATTTCTGGAAACCTCTCATTATCTGTCGCTCGATCTGATCTGCTCTCTCCCCCGGGGGGTGAGCCGTTCATTTCACGCCCAACTCTCGCTGTTTACATCAGAATCTGATCATTTTATACACCAAGCAACATTGAGCCTATTCCAGCTTTTCAATGGGGGCAAGGCACACAGTAACAACCTGGACGGGGCGCCACTCCATCGCAGGGCAGACACACATACACACACACACACACACACACACACATACACACACACACACACATTCAGTGATAGGGCAATTCAGTGTCTCCAATTAACCTGACTGCATGTTTTTGGACTGTGGGAGGAAACCAGGTGGACCGACGTCCTGTGGAATACAATGATGCTCTCGGTTCGGACCAGTTTCCTACCCAGTATCATCACGGTGTTCCAAAAGTATGTGGACACCTGATTGTAAGCTCATTTGATATTAAATATTTAGGGTTTACAATTTTAGGGTGTATCTGTGGGAATTTGTGTCAGTTCAGGCTAAAGAGCATTTTAAGATGCATTCACTGCTCCAATTCATCCCAAACGGGTTTATCTGGGTTGAGGTTGTGACCATGTGTTTACGTGTTTATTGACCTACACCGGGTTTGGTCAGTAACAGTTTGGGGAAGGTCCTTCCCTGGTCCAGCATTCCTGCGCCCTTGTACACAAAGCGAAGTCAATAAAGATGTAGTTTGATGGGTTTGGTATGGAGGAACTCCAGTGGGGTGAACAGACCCCTTTCATACCCGCTGCGCACCTTTGGGATGAATTGGAACACCGATTGTGAGCCAGGGCTTCCTCGTCCAACATTAGTGCCTCTTTTGACCTCTCTTGATTGAATGGGCACAATGGTCTTATTTTCAGAGTGGAATGTCCAACAGGCTCATGGTCAGGTGTCCACATACTTTTGAGGGTTAAGGGCCTCATTCAGGGGTCCAACAGTGGCGTCCAAAAGCAGCGACCTTCTGATTTCTATAAACGTATATGGTCTTTGTTGTCATATATACATGGACGACACGTGGGTGGCGCAGCGGTCTGTTACGCTCATTGGTGCTATTGGCCAGCCGGGCGTCTACACAGACATGATCGAGTGTGTGTGTGTGGGGGGGGGGGGGGGGGGGGCGGGCTGCCAAAGCCCTGAGATGGATTAGTGCCGTGCCCTGGGTATTAAATGAAGTGCAATAAAATGTATCACTTCAAATGTCCAGACATTATCTGGCAACCCTGAAGCTGACAGGGTTAGGAAGCTTGGTCAGGACAGCTCCAGGGATTGGAACAATCAACCATCTGATTAAGCATCGAGCTACTGATGCTAAATGAAAGTCCACATACTTTTGATCAGATGACCGGTTTGTGTGTGTTTACGTTCCTCAAGACCTGGACACACGTCCTGCTTTTGTTTTGCTCTCCTCGAGACGCGTCCTTTTTCTTTTGACCGATTCTTCCCATCTGAGAGAGTCGCTCGCGTGGAACCAAAACATCAGGACCACCCGCATCACGCTGTCAAAACAGCTCCGACCGGCCGACACGCCGAGGCTCGGCGGGACATCTGAAGGACGCCTGTGGTGTGTGGAACGAGGCGGTGGATCCTGCGTGTGGTTCAGTCATGAGTCCAATAACAGAGCGTGTGCTCCTCAGTTCAGTCTGGTGATCAGGAGGAGAAGAAAACAGGGCGAGTGGCGTCAGTAAAACGTCGGGAGGTGGATTGGCCTCCAGCGCTCCCCTCCACAAATCAACGATGTGTAACAGGATGATAATATAACAGGATTATATGATAAATGTTAGGGTGGCTATAATCATTTGGCATGACAAGAGCCAAAGCTCAGCTCTGTGATTGATCAGACGGGCGTCTATATGGACAATGATGGAGGGACTGCCGGAGTTACGGATGTGAAGCATGGTGGAGGGTTGAAGGTTGAGCTGGGGGGGGGGGGGGGGGGGGGGGGGGGATGTCTCAGGGAAAAGTGGACGCATGAATGAGTGTGATTGTGTGTGTGTGTACAGTTTTAAGTGCTGACTCGTTATTTAGTTGCTGGTGTGTGTATTATGTGTGAGTGTGATTGTGTGTGTGTGAGAGTGTAATTATTTGTAGATGTGTGTGTATTATGTGTATAAGTGTGTGTGTAT